>NC_073745.1:78431568-78740088 GCF_029784135.1 Toxorhynchites rutilus septentrionalis
TTAATGTTTGAAAACCCTGTATATCAAACGAATTGTAGAGAATTTCCATTTCCATTGGTGTGCAAAGTTTCAAAATTTGTTTGTTGTGAAAATAGTTATTAGCTTTAACTTTATTTCACAAAAACGTTACCTGTTTTCTGATTTGGCATCCTTCCTGAAAGACGTAGTTCTACGTCAAAAACTTTTATCTTGGTGATATAGATGGGCAGATGTTGTATTTTAAAGATATTGTAGACCAACACAATTTTTTGTCAACAAATATCGCCATCGTCTTTCGATTTGCGATGCGATAATTGTTTATTGAAAGCTTCAAAATCAAATTCCGACAACCCAATATTTAAGCAAAATATCCGTCATCTTGTAATAATTTTAGGACAGTGTCGATTGTTTGTAGAAATTGAGAAACCTCAAGTCAGCGATGAACGCAATGATGTCTGTTGGTTTTCCGATGCTTCAGAGGACGAATTGCCCTATCTATTATCTCTCTCTTTTTCCAATGTTTAAGTTACTACAGATTTATAATTTTTGTTGGTTTTCTAACACCCTTTGAGAAGCATTGCCGGAGAAAACAACACAGCTTTTTTATTTACTATTAGATACTATTATGTATTTGAATGATTGATTTTTGACAATGATATTATTCCTTTTAATTTCGGGTTGTCGAAATAAAAACAGTGTTTGTGTGCTTATATATTTTATTCTTCTCAAGACATAATTAATCTAAATAAATAACCTGTTAGAATTACGTCATTTGAAAGCCTTTATGACGCTGGAACACACACTCCGTATTCAGGATTGAAAACATCACTGTTGCTGCACGATTGCACCGTGAATGTTAATTTTCCCCCGGATGTGTAGCATTGGTAGTACCTTTTCTTATCACCCTCGTAGGCAAAGTTTCCTTCACTTGGACACTTGAAGTCACATTTCACCCCGTTGAAGGTCGATGCTCCGGAACACTTGGACATGATGATATCGGTCACTTTTGCGTTCTGATAAACACAGTACGCGTAGAAGATCTTACTGTTGCCATAGCCAACGAAGATCTTTGATGGGTCACATTTACAGGTAACGCAATCCGACGGGAAGATCTGCTGCTTGCATCCGTCGACTCCATTAAACACGTAGTTTGGCGAGCACTCGTACACATCTGATGGTTCGCCTGTGACTTCACAGTAGTGGTACAGTTTGCAGTTATTCGGATCTTGAAGAAGAAATGTACCCAACATAAGCATTTCATAACCACTTGAATTAAAGGAAGAAGAAAAGTTTACCCGGATAGTACCCTTCGCCAGTACACTTCAAGGCCGGTGGCGGACATGTGTCGTAACTGGGCTGTGCGGAGCAGGTCCCGTTCACGCAATACGGTGTGTCTGGAACGAGAACGTCACACTTTCTGGTGTCGGAGAACGACCCGAGGCAAACGAGAATTGAATTGCATCCACTACACTGTGTGTAATAACCAGTGCCGTCACATGTCGTGGTCAATGTTGTTGGTCCAGCAGCGGACGACGCACGCAACAGTTTTCCGGGAACACTTTGTGGGGCTGCGTGAAGATGTGCCACGCAGCCGATCAGCAGAAGAAGCTTTACGTACATCTTGATTACTTGAACTGGTGCGAGGTGCTCTCCAACAGGTACTTTTATATCGAGTATAAGTGTAAAATTTGCATGTTCCAGAATGAGATATGACTACCGTCATATGGGGTAACATATTCCATCCGAGCATGAAGAAGATTTTGTTCAACAAGTAAAACAAGAAATACATTGATGATCATCTATATCTGTTAAAGTGTTGTTGAACTGATGAAATATGCCACAAATGCTTATGAAGGATGGGAAACTCACATCTGGATTGCAGTGCTGTATAACGCAGACACGCACAGTATTATGGTTGAATTGCGAAGAATTTATCTTACAGAAGTGTTTGCTGATGCTCGCTGATAGCGAATTTGCTTGGTGTAGAATAACAATGCACGTTACACACACGATATAACTTCACTTCACTAGGTGTATGAATGGTTAACTTTGTTTTATTCAAAGCAATGTACATTAAAAGCTGTTCCTTTTTCCCATATTTCAGGCAATTTATGGATGCTAAAAAAGTTTTTGGAGGAAGAGCAGCGATTCTTTGCTATTCTCTATGGTGAATGACGTGAGATCAGTGCTGGAAATAATCAATTAAATTATTTGAACCGAACGAACAATTATCATCAGTCATGCTTGACAAGTCTTCTCTTCACAGGAACATCGCGAGCTCATGAGCTGCTTTGGCGAATTGGCATAAAGGGTGTGTCACATCAAATTGCATCACGGAAAAAAAGCTGTAGAAATTTAATTTTTAGGAATTATATCTTCAGCTCTCGCTTATAATCAGATAAGAGTGTATAGATCACGTTGGCCATGCTTCACTGTCAATTTTTCGTAAATTTGGAAAAATGTCGTCGAACGAAGAGCGTCGTGAATTAATCTTGTGCACTCATTTCGAGAATCCGGAGTTGTCACATCGGGACATCGGTAAGATGCTGGGAATCGTCCAATCCACGGTCAGCAGAGTACTAAAACGATACTTCGAGAACCTAACCATCGACCGGAAGGTGAAGAACGGCAAAAATGGATGCTCCGTCAGTGAAAAAGATCACAAGCGCGTAGTTAAGCAGTTTAGACGTGATCCGAGAAGTTCGGTCCGGGATGTCGCCAATAAGCTGAATTTGTCAAGTTCATTCGTCCAGCGGACCAAGCAGCGGGAGGGCCTGCGTACATACAAGGTTCAGAAGGCTCCTAACCGCGACGAAAGGCAAAACATGGTGGGGAAGACGCGAGCCCGGAAGCTGTACACCGAAATGCTGACGAAGCCGCATTGCCTGGTAATGGACGACGAAACCTACGTCAAAGCGGACTTTCGTCAGCTGCCGGGCCTGTTGTTCTTCTCCGCAGAGGACAAATTCAGCGTTCCGGAGGAGATTCGCATACATAAACTATCCAAGTTTGCCAAAAAGTACATGGTGTGGCAAGCGATCTGCTCTTGCGGAAAGCGGAGCGCCCCCTTCGTGATGACCGGCACGGTAAATGGGCAGGTTTACCTTAAGGAGTGCCTACAGAAGCGCTTACTACCACTATTGAAGCAGCACGAGGGCCCGACCATTTTCTGGCCGGATCTCGCTTCGTGCCACTATTCAAAGGACGTGTTGGAGTGGTACGAAGCCAACGGGGTCACCTTCGTGCCAAAGGAAATGAACCCGCCCAACGCGCCGGAGCTTCGCCCAATAGAGAAATATTGGGCGATTATGAAGCAGGTTCTCCGGAAGAACCCAAAAGTTGTCAAATCGGAGGCGGACTTCAACAGAAAATGGATTTCTGTTAAAAAAAAACTACAACCTGACGTTGTACCGAACCTTATGGACGGGGTAAAGAGGAAGGTGCGGGCATACGGGCTTGGGCTCGAAGTATGAATAAAAAGAAAATGCCAAAAGTTGTTTAATAGTTTTTATTTTACTGTCTAAACTTTTCAAAAGGATCGGTCTACTGGGCGAATTTCTACAGCGTTTTTTCCGTGATGCAATTTGATGTGACACACCCTTTATTTCATTCATATGGATCTCTTCTCACTGTATCTCAAGGCATGTCCACATTATGCCGAATGATGCCGATCGACCTGTACCAGGCGGCATATTCGGTTCGTTATGTAATATGGACGCCCCATCGGGTGCACGAAGCCGAAGTCCCATCGGATGTACGAAGCCATTACAAACACACGAAGAACAATGTCGTCAACGCTAATCTACTTCGTTTCGTTTTGGTTCGACTTTCTCGAACCGGACCCACATATCGGGTTGGCTTCGGTTTGATTTGAGTCGGTTTTCGGCACGTCCGCAATCCCGGGCGGTACGTCCACATTTAGTCGGCTTTACCGGGCGGCCAAAACCGATTGGCGTAATGTGGACGCGTCTTCACTGTATCAAGCCGCTCGGCATGCTGTTATTTGAGATTTACGTTTGTCCCTATCAGTTGAACTAGTGACCGAGACTCAATTGACACCCGACGATGTTTCGGTTTGTTTTCAGAAAAAAAAACAGGAATAGCTGGCGAGCAGTGTTGCCACATGTACAGGTTTATCTGGAAAGATACAGATTTTTTAGTTATTTTTGGTACAGATTGCAGAATTTCGTCATAAAGTACAGATTGGTACAGTTTTTTTTCCACGTGTGAAATTTCTCCCGATAATTTTAGTGAATGCATGTACGCAATCTAAATTTGGAAAGACTATGTATAAGCATCATCAAACACACGAGTGATTCGAGGCTAGAAAAATTTTATGTACATTGAATTCTACTCGGATTACGCCACCTCCGTCTTCTCGTTAGATGGTTACTTCGCCCCCCTTACATTGTTTCATTGCCCCCCAGAATAAGTTTCATTACGGAAAAATAAATCCATATAAATAAAAATGAAAGACAAAATCTGTTGGTAAGCGGAAAACCCGAAGAAGGGATGGTCTGATTTTAGCTTCCTATATTTTGTTGTAACGGGTGTTAAATAAAAAATGAGAATTTTTTCAATCACATATAAAAAAAAATTTTTTTCATCGATTTCAGTATTTTTTATTAATAACATAATGTATTTTTTTTCAAAAAAATGTCAGTGAATGTTTGAGTAAGGGCCGTGATCTGCTGTTCGACTCAACTTTGTCGCGATGCTCTCACAAGAACGTTGTACGGTTCTACGAAACGCATTTCCAGCAAAGAAAAAAGTTCACGGTGGCACATTTTAAGGAAGAAAATGTACCTGTCAGTACGGTATATCGTATCCTGAGTTCCCTGAACGTAGAGCGGAAGGTCGGAAGTGGTCGTCCGGTGACGATAATGACGAAGCAGAGGAAGACATCGTTAAAGAAGCTGTTTGACAACAAGGACGCAACCAGCCTGCGTGACGCCGGTCGGAAATATGGCTGCTCCCGCGTATTGATCCATCGGACCCTCAAGATGGAAGGAATCGTCTGCAGGAAGAAGACGAGGTCGCCGGAATACACGGTGGTGCAGATTGAGACGGTTAAATCACAGTGTCGGTGGATGACCAAAAAATACCGCGGGACGTCTTTCGTTCTGGACGACGAAAGCTATTTTCCGCTGTCCAAAACGCATATTCCAGGAAATGATAATTACTACTTAGTGACAAGTCATCCACACCGCCTGAAGTGAAATACAAGTTCAAGCACAAGTTTGAAAAAAAAGGTTATGTTGTACATCGCCATTTCCGACCGAGGCATTTCAAAGCCTTGGTTTAAGCCGAGCGGTCTGGCAATCAACCAACAAATCTATCGAGAAGAGTGCCTCGATAAAATCCTGCTGCCGTTCCTGAACGAGCATCACGCGGATGGGAAGTACGTCTTCTGGCCGGACAAGGCGTCTTCCCATTACGCCAAGAAGACGCTGGCGTATCTTGAGGAGAAAAAGATACCGTTCGTGCCAAAAGATCGTAACCCAACAAACTTGCCCCAGTGCCGCCCAATAGAGGATTTCTTTGGCTCACTCAGTGCCCTAGTGTATAAAAACAATTGGAGGGCCAAGGACACGAAGCAACTGACTACAACAATCCGGAATTGTATCCGGAAAATGGACGTAAGTGCCGTACAACGTTCTTGTAAGAGCATCGCGACAAAGTTGTGTCGAACAGTAGACCACGGCCCTTACTCATACATTCACTGACATTTTTTTGAAGAAAGGACATCATGTTATTAATAAAAAATACTGAAATCGATGAAAAAAAATTAAAAAAATATTTTATATGTGATTGAAAAAATTCTCATTTTTTATTTAACACCCATTATTCGTATCTTCCCGTAGATCAATATAGTGGAGAGAAAAACCGGAAAATTTTCGGAAAACCCTGAAGGAAGGTCGAAAAATTCGGAAAATTGAATTCCCACATGTTCGAAAATTACATCATAATAAGCGTTGTTAGTACATTCGATATTTGCGCTATCGAAATTGATCTTTTTTTTATTTTTATATATCTGTATTATAGTGATTTTCAACTCATTTGGTAGGTTCGTCACTTTTACTTCCATTTTTGGAAGAATGTCGGGAGTGAGAATTGAACTCGTGACCTCTAGCGTGAGAGGCATGGATGTTACCACTACGCCAGATCGCCTCCACGAAATTGATCTTTGTTCGTAAGTGGAAATGAATTTTTGGGCATTTCGATATCTAATATCTATAAATAAAAATTTAAGGCCAAATGTGTTGGTAAGCGCAACACCCGAGGAAGGAATGGTTCAATTTGAGTCATCTTTATTTCGTTGTATTCGTCTCTTCCCGTAGATCAATATAGTGGAGAGAAAAATCGGAAAACTCGGAAAATCGAATCCCATATGTTATACAAGTAGCTAAGCGTTGTTAGTCCATTTGATGTTGGCGCTAACGAAATTGATTTTTGTTCGAAAGTGGAAAAGGATTTTCAGACGGAATAACGCATTCCTATATCTTCTATCTATATAAACAAAAATGGAAGGCCAAATGTGTTGGTGTCCCCTAAACCCGAGGAAGGAATGGTCCGATTTAAACTGCCTTTATTTTGTAATATTCTCTGTATCAAACATGTATTCCATGCAACGGAGAAACATGTTATTTCCAAATGCTTGAAGAATCTTGAACGAGAATTGTGTCTGAAAATAATTTTATATTATAAGAACGAACTTTGTAGAAGTACTAGACAATTTATAGTAAAAGGAAATTGTAAAGGGTCAAGGGGTAATCAATCAATGAAGAGTTCAGTGATTGGACTCACTAACGTTCACTTAGTAAGAAAACGTGGATGTTTGAAAGTATTCAAATCAAAAAATCTATTTTGGGCGGGACGAAGTTCGTCGGGTCAGCTAGTTCATAATAAAAATCGCCGGCGGCACCAATACGTAATTACTAGTATTTGTAGTAAGTTAATCTAGATATAAAGAAAGCAAGTAAATATCATATTTTCTAGTAAACAAAAAAATTCAGGTTGTTCGAGAACTCGCGAGCTGTTCGGACAAGTTTGAGAATCGATCCGATAACGGTGTTTTTTTTTCACGCAGATTTATATTGTGCTTTTTTCATCAGCGCTTGCGAGTGAAGCGAGCTCAATAAAAAGTGGTGCACGATCGAGACGCTGAGGATCCAGTTCAGATCAACACACATTCATCACACGCTACACAGCAGCGGCAAGTAGAAGTTTATTTTTCTATTGTTCCATTTATCATTCCTTCAACCTCCTGTGTACGATTTACAGCATTGTCCAACATTGTATTTACCAAATCGGCAAGCGTTGGCATTAGGGGTGTACAATTTTCTTGAATTACCGTTGAACTTTTGTTGAAACTTTTTTTCATTTTTGAATTTATACAATAAAAAATTGAAATAAATATAATTTATATATACCTTGAATACAAATATAATTTATTTACTCATTTATTTTTTTCTATTTTTTTATTATTATTCTATACTGTTCACATCGAACAGGTGACTAATTTATTATTATGGCTGAGGGCGGGGAGGATCCCCCCTCCACGTCATTGAATGTTTCTGATGCTGACCCACCTCCTGAAGAGCAGGAGGATGAAGCAGACGTTGAGGAGGAAAATTCTGTGTATGAAGTAGAAAGTTCTGAAGATGAGGAAATTGATGAAAAACATGATTTTCGTCTAAAGGAATACCCGGAGGGATTCAAAGGTCCATTCATTGTATACTTTAGACGAAAATCAAAACCTCCTAATGTCATTCGCATCTCAAAAGAACTAACGCAGAAATTTTCCAAAGTTACTGAAATTACTCGGATGGGGCCAGACAAATTACGAGTTGTCGTCTCTTGCAGGACCCAAGCGAATGCAATAACGCGCTGTGATCTCTTTGCGATTGAGTATCGCGTATACGTACCCTGTTGCAACGTTGAAATAGACGGTGTAATAAACGAAAAGGGTTTGACTCGAAAAGAGATACTCGATGGTGTCGGTCGCTTCAAGAACTCCTCACTTAAAAGTGTGAAGATTCTTGAATGCGATCGACTGAAGTCTGTGTCACTTAAAAATGACAAACGAGTTCTCAATCGGACAAACTCTTTTCGTGTGACATTTGAGGGTTCCGCTCTTCCAAACTACGTTGCAATAGGTGCACTTCGTTTACCTGTTCGGTTGTTTGTACCCCGGGTAATGAAATGCAACAAATGCGCAAAAGAGCGCAAGTGTCTTCAGTGCGGCGAGGCTCCACATGATCTTTCTCAATGCCCGGTGTACATACAACGAGGGGAAAAACTCAAGCGTTCCTTAAAGGAACGTTCCAAGCGGACTTATGCAGAAATGCTTAAGAGTTCCGCTTCAACGACTCAGGACAATCCCTACTCCATTCTGCAGAACGACGAGCCTGTTGCTGACGCTCCCAATGCAGGAAGTTCCGGTACATCGCAGGGTGCCATTAGGAAAAGAAAAATTACTTCTTTTCCATCACTCCCCAGAAAGAAGACCGAAACTTCCCAAATTGGAATGAAACCTCGTATCGAACGTGCTGAGAATAGACCGAAGCAAGTACCTCCTGGTTTAAGCGGTTCTTCTACGCACCAGGGGTCCTCAGCACTTCCCGGAGCAGAGCCCAACACGTCTGTTCCTTTTTCGCGGTCGAGGCAACAGCCACAATCTGGCCGCCATCAGTTTTTTGATATCATCGAGGCACTGCCGGAGCCGCGGCAAATCTTAGGTGACCTCAACTCCCATGGAACAGCATGGGGTTCACTCTACGATGACAACCGTGCCACTTTGATTTATGATCTGTGCGACAACTTCAAATTGACAGTTTTGAATACTGGGGAAGCAACTAGAATAGCCAACCCCCCTGCACGGGCAAGTATGCTAGACATATCACTTTGCTCTTCTTCGTTATCCCTGGATTGCACGTGGAAGGTAATCCAAGATCCCCACGGTAGTGACCACCTGCCAATAATTTTATCGATCGCCAATGAATCAGGTTCTCGTGAGTCAGTCGATATTGCGTATGACCTCACGAAAAATATTGACTGGAGAAAATTTGCAGAAATAATATCTGAAGCACTTGTTTCAATGCAGGAACTTCCTCCACTCGAAGAGTATAACTTTATATCGAGTTTGATTTACGAAAGCGCACTTAAGCTCAAAAGAAACGTGTTCCTGCTACTACTTTCCGACGTCGTCCTCCATTACTTTGGTGGGACAAGGAGTGTTCAAAGGTCTGCCTTGAAAAATCATCCGCTTTCAAAAAATTCCGGAAAACTGGACTAGTGGAATGGTTTCGAAAGTACCAAGCTCTAGAAGCCAAACTAAAAGGTCTGATTAAAGCAAAAAAGCGTGGATATTGGCGAAAGTTCGTCAATGGTTTGTCAAGGGAGACCGCTATGAGCACTCTTTGGAATACGGCTAGAAGAATGCGTGGCTGGAACCATACAAATGAAAGTGAGGAATATTCTGACCGTTGGATTTTCAAATTTGCAAGAAAGGTTTGTCCCGATTCCGTTCCTGCACAAAGCGTCGTACGCGACATTCCGCTCCAATGCGACTATGAGAATTTTTCGATGGTAGAATTCTCAATTGCCCTCCTCTCATGTAACAATTCAGCTCCTGGGTCGGACAAGATTAAATTCAACTTGCTGAAGAATCTTCCCGACTTGGCGAAACAGCGTTTGCTGAACTTGTTCAACAAGTTTCTGGAGCTGAATATTGTCCCACATGACTGGAGGCAAGTGAGAGTGATAGCCATACGAAAACCCAACAAGCCGGCTTGCGATCACAACTCGTATAGGCCGATTGCAATGTTATCCTGTATTCGTAAATTGTTAAAGAAAATGATTCTACCTCGTTTGGACAAGTAGGTCGAAACGAACAATTTGCTGTCAAATACGCAGTTTGGCTTCCGCCGAGGTAAAGGGACAAATGATTGTCTCGCGATGCTATCTTCTGAAATCCAAATCGCATTTGCTCGCAAAGAACAAATGGCTTCCATTTTCCTCGATATCAAAGGGGCATTTGATTCAGTTTCCATGGAAATTCTCTCAGAGAAACTTCATAATCGTGGACTTTCACCAATTCTCAATAATTTCCTGTACAATTTACTGTCAGAAAAGCACATGTTTTTCAATCATGGCAGCTTGAAATCTTCTCGATACAGTTTTATGGGCCTACCACAAGGCTCCTGCCTAAGCCCCTTCTTGTACAGTTTTTACGTCAATGATATAGATGATTGTCTAACTAGAGACTGCACGCTGAGACAACTTGCAGACGATGGAGTTATTTCCATCACGGGTACTAATCCCGTCGTTCTGCAAAAGTCGTTGCAAGATACCCTGAACAATCTGTTCACGTGGGCCCTCTAGCTGGGTATCGAATTCTCTACGGAGAAAACTGAAATGGTCGTTTTTTCTAGGAAGCACGAACCCGCCCAATTCCAGCTTCACCTATCCGGCAAAACGATCAAGCACTCTATGTTTTTCAAATACCTTGGAGTATATTTTGACTCTAAATGTACCTGGGGAATACACATTGCGTATTTGAAACAGAAATGCCAGCAAAGAATCAATTTTCTCCAAACAATAACCGGAACATGGTGGGGTGCCCATCCAGGAGACCTCATTCAGTTGTACAAAACAACGATATTGTCAGTGTTAGAATATGGCAGTTTTTGCTTCCGATCAGCTGCCAGGATTCATATTCTCAAGCTGGAGAGAATACAATATCGTTGCTTGCGTATAGCAATGGGGTGTTTGCATTCGACACATACGATGAGTCTCGAAGTTTTGGCAGGAGTACCCCCGCTTACTCTTCGGTTCACAGAATTATCCTACAGATTTCTCATCCGTTGCACGATCATGAATCCATTGGTGATTGATAACTTCGAAAATCTACTCCAGCTGACTCCTCAGTCAAGTTTTATGTCTTTATACCATGAGTACCTTACCCACGACGTGCACCCTTCACCAGGCATCTCCAACCAAGTTTGCTTCCCATACTTTTGCAATTCCTCTGTCATTTTTGATCTGTCCATGCGACAAAAAATCCATGGAATCCCAGATCATCTACGCTCAGATTCTATTCCGCCGATATTTTCGGCAGAATATGGGGGCATAGTTAGATCTGATAAAATGTTCTTTACTGACGGTTCATTCATAAACGGGTCCACTGGCTTTGGCATCTTCAATGAAAATTCCAGTGCCTCTTTCAAACTCAAAGATCCTTGTTCCGTGTATGTTGCTGAACTGGGTGCGATATATTACGCATTAGGGATCATTGAAACATTGCCCATCGACCACTATTTTATTTTTTCAGACAGTCTCAGCTCAATAGAAGCAATCCGCTCAATGAAGGTTGATAAACGCTCATCTTATTTCCTAACAAGAATAAGACAACTATTGAGTGTTTTGGTCGAAAAATTATTCAAGATTACCTTAGCATGGGTTCCCTCCCATTGTTCGATTCCGGGGAATGAGAAAGCGGACTCGCTAGCTAAGGTGGGCGCTTCAGAAGGCACACTTTTTGAAAGGCAAATTGTTTATAATGAATTTTTCCACATTCCTCGTCAGTACACGCTCGTAAGTTGGCAGCGCATGTGGAGTGGAGATGAGTTCGGTCGTTGCTTACACACGATTATCCCTAAGGTCTCGACGAGTGCATGGTTCAAGGGATTGAATGTAGGTCGTGATTTCATTCGCGTGATATCTCGGCTTATGTCCAATCACTACAACCTAAACGCGCATCTCTATCGCATTGGGCTCGCAGCAAACAATCTTTGTGATTGTGGCGATGGCTACCACGACATCGAGCATATTGTCTGGTCGTGTATCCGGTTCCATGCTGCTCGCTCTCAGCTCTCTAGAGCACTGAGAGCAAAAGGCAGACAATCGGATATCCCCGTCCGGGATATCTTAGGTAGCCGTGATCCTGATCTTCTGCTTCATCTATACCTGTTCCTCAGGAACGCCGATGTCAACGTTTAATGATGTTTCCTTCGTTGTGTCCCCGTTTTATATCCCTCCTATCCGATCGATAAACTTTTACTTAGTCGCGGCAATACATACACACACTCTTTACAGATACACGGGCCAAAGGTTGTGCAGTCCACTGATGATTCAACAAGAGCCAAAGGTTGTACCGCTCATGACAACTCTACATGAACTGATGATTGCGCCGGTTAGTGACCATTCTATCCTGGATTCCTCGAGTCGAGAAAGACGCACCACGCTAGATATGAGGTACAGACTAGCGGGGCGTTGCTGATCAAGGGTCAGCTGCATCCTAATAGGAAGTATCCCGAGTCAGGCACTCGTACAGAGCATTGGAGACAGCAACATCCGAATTACGAAAACACTTGTAATACTAACCTCGAGCCAACCGCGAGTAATCGGTTACATATTACTAACATAGATAATAAGAAAAATTGTCAAAGTATTGAACTCCCGGCCCCGTGAGGCTAACGCCATATGAGCCTTGATAAAAATATATATTTTGGAAAAAAAAAAAAAAAAATGCTTCAATGCGGAAAGCCGAGGTAGTGAAAATGAATTATTTGTATTCGTTCCATTCAATACATTCAGATGAGAAGGAATAGCTTTCGTTTGACAATGAACCCTTCAGGATCTCAGTTGACGAGGTTGTGTAAATTCAAACGATCGAGCAATGCTTTCTTCGATGACGAATGATATTCTTTGTTATTTTCGTCGATTTTTTTTTTTTTTTTTAATAAATTCGTTTATTTTTACAGGCTCAGTTACATAAGTTTAAAGGAGCCGAAATCTTAAATATATTTTTAAAACTATATATATGAACAATTTTCTTAAATCTATGGTTAGTAATGTGGGAAACCGATTACTCGTGGTGGACTCGAGATTAGAAGGGTGACATTTTCTCAGGAAAAGGATGGGGTATAAGGAAATTATTACAATGTTGATAATCACACACACTCAATTCTTAAATCTATTCGTACATCAGTTGTGAATTTACATTTCATTCTTCTGTTTATAGCAAGCGGACCAATTACTCACAAAGGAAGAAATGGAGGGTATAAGGATATATGGATAATCACACACGAACATCGATAGATTTAAGGAAAACATATATTTGGGACATGTAATCAAGGTCTAACCGAGCCAACACATCTCTCACCGGCACATTGGGCTGCCTTCCTCTAGCCCGAAGGGAGTCCTCTAAATTCGATCTGGCAACAAGATACACCTCACACGACCAAACAACGTGTTCGATGTCGTGGTAACCTCGGCCACAAACGCAGATATTGCTGCCGGCCAGATTGAAACGAAAGAGTAGCGCGTCTAACGAACAGTGATTGGACATGAGTCGGGAGAAGGTGCGAATAAAGTCCCGACTCAAGTCCAGACTTTTGAACCATGGTTTGAGGCTAACCTTAGGGATAATCGAGTGAAGCCACCGGCCCAATTCATCTTCGTTCCATTTGCGTTGCCAGTTAGCGATGGTATTTTTACGGACTAAAGAGTAAAATTCATTGAAGGCGATTTGACGCTGATAAATATCGCCTTCAATCGCACCTACCTTTGCTAATGAGTCAGCCCTCTCATTACCCGGAATTGAGCAATGAGAAGGGACCCACACAAAGGTAATGACATAACAGCGTCTGGATAAAGCACTCAAAAATTTTCGTATTCTCTCAAGGAAGTACGGCGAGTGCTTTTCCGGCCTCACTGAACGGATAGCTTCGACAGAGCTAAGACTATCCGTTACAATGTAATAGTGTTCAACAGGTCGTGAGGCGACGCTGTCCAGCGCCCAATGAATTGCTGCCAATTCAGCAATATACACTGAGCAAGGATTCTGAAGACTGTGTGAGGTGCTAAAAAGTTCGTTGAACACTCCAAATCCTGTGGACTCATTTATAGTGGACCCATCAGTAAAGTACATATTATCACAATTGATACCCCTATATTTTTCATCGAAGATCGTTGGAGCGATCCTCGATCGTTGGTAATCTGAATATCCATGGATATCTTGCTTCATGGACAGATCAAAATGCACAGAGGAATTGATGTAGTCAGGGAAACAAACACGGTTGGGAATATACGAAGAAGAATCAACCTGCATGGAGATGAATTCATGATATGAACTCATGAATCCGGAGTGAAAATTTAGCTCGATCAGCCGCTCAAAATTTCCGATCACCAATAGGTTCATGACCTTACACCGGATGAAGAACCGAAGAGATAATAAATTGAAGCGATCTTTTAGTGGGAGTAGGCCTGCTAAAACCTCGAGACTCATGGTATGCGTTGAGGGCATACATCCCAACGCAATACGGAGACAAAGATACTGAATTCGCTCGAGTTTAATTAAGTGTGTTTTGGCAGCTGATTGAAAACAGAAACTGCCATACTCCATCACTGAGAGAATAGTTGTTCTATACAACATTATAAGATCTTCGGGATGGGCTCCCCACCAGGTGCCGGTAATTGTACGGAGAAAATTTATTCTTTGTTGGCATTTTTTACTCAGATACCTAATATGGGCCCCCCAAGTACATTTGGAGTCGAACCAGACCCCAAGATACTTGAATGACATAGCATGAGTGATCGGTTTACCCAAAAGTTGAAGCTTTGGTTTTGCTGGTCTATGCTTCCTAGAAAAAACCACCATCTCTGTTTTCTCCGTGGAGAATTCGATCCCTAGCCCAATGGCCCAGGTTGAAAAATTGTTCAAAGTATCTTGTAAGGGTTCTTGTAGGTCGGATTCTGTTGATCCTACGACAGAGACCACTCCATCATCTGCAAGTTGTCTTAGGCTGCAATTTTGTGTAAGGCATTTGTCGATGTCGCTTACATAGAAGTTGTACAAAAGGGGGCTTAAACATGAGCCCTGGGGGAGGCCCATGTAAGAGACCCGACTTACTGCCGAATCTCCGTGAGAAAAGTTCAAATGCTTCTCACAAAGCAAGTTATATAACATATTATTCAATAGAGGCGGCAGACCCCGAGAGTGTAATTTGTCTGTCAAAACCTCTATTGAAACAGAATCAAAGGCCCCCTTTATGTCCAAGAATACTGAAGCCATTTGTTTTTTTCCGGCGTAAGCCATTTGAATTTCTGAAGAAAGCAACGCAAGACAATCATTCGTCCCCTTGCCCCTGCGGAACCCATATTGTGTATCTGAAAGTAGGCCATTCGTTTCAACCCATCGATCAAGGCGAAACAAGATCATTTTCTCCAACAATTTCCGTATACAAGACAGCATTGCTATTGGGCGGTACGAATTGAAGTCGGACGCGGGTTTTCCGGGTTTTTGAATAGCTATAACTCGTACTTGTCTCCAATCATCTGGAATAGCATTATTCTCCAGAAACCGATTGAATAAATTCAACAAGCGATGTTTCGCCACATCAGGGAGATTTTTCAGCAAGTTGAACTTAATTCTATCCGATCCCGGAGCAGAATTGTTACATGAAAGCAGAGCAAGAGAGAATTCTACCATCGAAAACTCGGAATCAAGATCGCACCTATCTTGTGGTATATCTCGAACAATTTTTTGCACAGGAGCGGAATCAGGACAAACCTTCCGTGCAAAATTAAAAATCCATCGATGTGAATATTCCTTGCTTTCATTGGATGAAGAGCGATTTCTCATGTTTCGAGCCACTTTCCATAATTTTTTCATTGACGTTTCTCGTGACAAACCTCCCACGAAATTTCGCCAATAAGCACGTTTTTTCCCTTTGATCAAGTTTTTAAATTGATTTTCAAGGTCCAAATACGATTGAAAATTTTCAATGGTTCCACGTTTCCGAAAAGCTTTGAATGCGTTCGATTTATCCTGATAAAGCTTGAAACATTGGCTATCCCACCATGGATTGGGAGGCCTTCGACGAATAGTGGAGCCTGGGATGGGTTTCGTTTGAGCGCGAACCGCGCTGTCATAGATCAAACGAGAAAGGAAGTTATACTCCTCCAATGGAGGTAAACCATCTCTGGAATTGATGGCTAGAGCAATCGCGTCCGCATATTTTTTCCAGTCAATGTGTCTTGTGAGGTCATATGCCATGTTTATAGATTCAGAAAAATTCGACCCAATGGTGATGGAAATTTTGATTGGCAAGTGATCACTACCGTTGGGGTCCTGGATTACATTCCACTTGCAATCTAACGATAGTGAATTCGAGCAAAGCGAGAGGTCAAGAGCACTTGGGTTAGCAGGAGGTTTAGGTACACGTGTTGTTTCCCCAGTGTTCAAAAGTGTCATATTGAAGCTGTTACAAAGATCATATATCAACAGTGAACGATTGTCGTCGTACTGTTCCCCCCAGGCAGTTCCGTGAGAATTGAAGTCTCCCAAGATCAATCGTGGCTCAGGAAGGAGTGAGCACATGTCAACAAGTTGCTTGCGGCTAACCGCAGCTCTCGGAGGCCAATACAAGCTGACAATACAGAGGTCTTTTCCTCTGATGTTTGCATGACAAGCAACAGCTTCAATCCCTCCAATAGGTGGAAGGTCAATTCGAAAAAATGAGTGGCACTTATTGATCCCCAATAGCACCCCTCCGTATCTGTCATCACGGTCCAAGCGTATAATATTAAAATCGTGGAAAGAGAGATCATCTCGCGAAGAAAGCCAAGTTTCGGACAGAGCAAAAACATCACAATTGAAGTTATGAATTAAAAATTTGAATGTATCCAATTTAGGGATAAGACTACGACAATTCCACTGTAAAACAGTGATATCTCCGACCTCTCTATTTGAATTAGACATCAAGAGAGATAATCATTGCAAGGAGGGGCCATGTTTGCATCAGTTGTTGCAAAATTGTCTTTAATACTGGAAGCATTGATATGACAATGGTTCTGATGGAGTCGGAAACATTAAAGCATGTGAAGATTTGAGTCACAAGGTCAGTCAACTTTATAAATCCCGATTGGGAAGTTGAACTGGACGGTAAAATAGGGACAGTTGGGGTTTTTGATGTCCCTTCGAGTGCTGGGTCGTTCGAAGGTGAATTATTCCCACGGAAGCCAGGAGGAACCTGATTTTGCTTGTCCGCTGCACTCGATTTTTTAGGCATGCTAACAGAGGGTATAACCGGAGGGGCTTGTCCTTGAACTTTGGGAGTGGTCACATTTTTGCGCCGGGGATTCCCTTGGAAGATGTACGGTGTGCCCTCGTTAGCTGTATCCGCTTCCATTTCGTCAACTGGCAGCGAAGCGAAGACATTGTTTGCGGTTAAAGGTTGTTGCTGTTGGGCCAATGGAGAAGCGCCCTTCAAAATTTCCGCAAAAGTGCGCTTCGAGCGTTCCTTTAAAGAGCGCTTCTGTTTCTCCCAGCGACTCTTGTAAATTTCACAAGCCGAGAGCACGTGCGGATTTCCTCCGCAATATGGACACTTTTGCTCAATCGCACTGCAGGATTTGTCCACATGTTGCTCTCCGCAAGTGGCACAGCGCTCCTTGTTGGCGCAGTAAGCTGCTGTGTGACCAACTGACTTGCATTTCAGGCAAGTCATGGGCTTTGGCACGAAGAGTCGCAGCGGTAGCCTCAATTTGTCCACCATAACGTAGTCAGGGAGGGCGGAGCCAGCAAAAGTGACTCTAAACGAGTCGGACGGCGTAAATTTCGATTCTTTCCCTTCCTGGGAGACTTTGCCGAGTTGTCGGCATTCTAAGATTTTAACCTTAATCAAAGGCAGCTTTTTAAATCTGCCATCTCCTTCCATAATTGATTTGCACGTCAGACCCGTTTCGGTTATCACCCCCGAGATTTCTACGTCATGGGAAGGCACGTAGACACGATATTCCAGGGTAAACCTCTGGTCGACGACAATACCGTTTGCGTCTTTCCGATCAGCCACGACAACACGCAGTTTGGTCGGTCTAACCTTCGTAATTTCTGTCACGGAAGAGTATCTTGCCAGATCTTTCATGATCTGAATAACATTAAGTGCTTTTCCGTTTGGCTTAGGCCTGAAGAAAACAACCCACGGACCAGTTCCAGGTGCATCTTCAGGATAGACCTTGACACGTGGAGAGAAGACAACAGGAGGAGAAGGAGATGACGAGGATTGAAGGGGATCGGGGACAACAGGATGGGGAGGCGAAATCTGAGCTGGGGTAGGAGCGAGGGGGGTTGGAGAGGAGATATTTGCAGGTTTTTTAGAGGGGGGCTTGCTAGAGTTAGCAGACTCGTCCCCGGACGAAACATCCTCTGATGTAGGAACGCGTTTAAGTGTCTTCGCTGTTCCTTTATTTGTTTTTTCAACCAGAGGGGAGTCATCATCAGAGATCTCCATATCTGGAGATCCTCTCCCTCCTTCTGCCATTCTGTAATTGGTACTTATAATCTAATATTTTGTTTCAATAATAATAATAATTAAAAAAAAAAAATAAAAATAAAAAAAAATCTTATATCTTATTTATTTCTATTCACCACAATGCACCCAGTGCTGATGAACTGGCAACCGCTGCTTGCTTCTCAATCGGAGCGCTTGAGCGCTCGGCACTATCACACACCACTAAGAAGTGATGCTCTCCTTCACACTGCTGTAAGTGAACAGCGAATCGCGCTGGTATTGTGTGCGTGCAACTGAGCACCGATGTCCGACTTCGATTGCGATGGCGACAAATCGGCGAAAACTGAAAGCCGGCTGGCCTTGCCAGGCTTTGATGATTCTGCTTTTCTCACTAATTCCGAGTTCACACTGCGTTTTACGATATCTCGAACAGTTCGAAAACGCGCGAAAAAAGCACACCCGGGCGATAAAAAAAAATAACAGCCAACGGTAACCGAAAACAATGCTTTAACGGAGACGCTCACAGCACATGACCGGTTACTCGAAGCTTATGCCGAAGAATGATTTTCGTCGATTTCATTCGATTGAGATTGAATCTTCACGGCACTGCGTGAGACGTCCCAAGACGCAGTATCTCCGAAGGCGAATGGCGTGACTATAGTTCGTTACTAGATAAGATTTGAAGTCGTGTCCTCATATGTTATCGGATATAAAATAGGAGTAAAAAATTAAGGCGGGGTCCAGAATAAAATGAGAAACTTTATTATCTAACGTCACTCGCGGTGCATATTAAAGGGAATTTCCGCAATATTTCGTGAGAAATTAAGTGCTGCTCGGCAAGTGCGTGTTCCATCGATAGAAACGAATGGTAATCAGGAGGAGCCAAGTCTGTTCAATAAGCCACAAGACAATAAGACAATAATCCTCAATGAATAACGGAAACTGTTCGGACCCGTTCCAATGAACCTTGGACACGAATTTTATTCACGACGAATTTTCTCGCACAAACTAAAAATAACTCGCGGTATTGAAAGTTCGATTTATTTCATCGCAGTGAGCAGAGATGCCTACCAATCTTTATTCATAACAATAGCAATTTTTATAAAAATCGAAAAAACTGGAAAAATACCGGAATAATTGATTTTTCGTTTGACTTAGGACTAAGACTTTCATTTCTGTACCGCGGTGTTGTAATATCCTGAAAATCTCGGATGAGCTTCTATAAAATAAAAACGACCCATAGTGTCTACGACTTATGCCTTTATTTTCCACACACAGACTAATCTTCAATCTCGTTCTCTCTATGAGTGCCACATCACTCTCTCGAGGTGTCACTCTCATTCTCTCAGGATACCACATCCTCCCAGTACACAAAAATATGAAAAATGACTTGAAATTGATTCATTCACTTTTTACAGTCTCAATGATGATCTGTTATTTCTACAGCATCAAGGTATCGTTGTGGACGTCTTGGATTCTGATGCTTACGAAATTCACTCTTTCCGACCGGCTCTTCAAGCTCACTCTGAAGTTTGTCTGTGGCTTCCTCGCTTGATGTTTCCCCAGGCTTCGTTGGATGCGTTTGAGAACGTGAACCTGTGGAGAAGTAACAATTTATAACAAAGGGTAAAAAAGAATAAAAGATACGAATGATAGTTACTTAATCCTGTTGGTGTGTTTATCCTGTTTTACTTCTGAGAAGAGGATTCGTTAACATTTCCCACAGCTTCTTCCACCTTTTGTTGAACAAATTTTTTGAGCAATTTTATATTACGATCGTATATCCTATTCGTTGACATATCCATTATCGTAGCTCGCCCTGCTCCAGTGATTTGGACGACCTTGTGTAGTATTTTATTATATGTGGAATCAGCCTTATCTCGCTTCTTTTGGTTAACCAACACCATATCTTCAACCTTGATCAGCGACTCCTGGGCATGACGGCTAGCATCTGCTCGCAGGTTTCGATTGAATTTAGCAATCTGATCTAGGTCCCGTCGCTCTCCATCAGCCTTATGGTTGCTGTTCGTTCGCGCATCTGGTAAAAAACATCTGACAGCTCTGTCAAACATCAGTTCTGCTGGAGTTCTTCGTTACATGATGCGGCCATGAATTGTAAGCTGCAACGTAATCAGCTAAAGATTCTTTCCAGTTTAGCTGTCCAAGCTTCGCGATAGCAGTTACTTTATTTATTCTCTGCACACTCCTTTCAACCAGCCCATTATCTGTGGGATTCAACGGCGTACTATGGATCAACTTAATACCCCATACTTCCTTCAGCCACTTCTCAAGTTCGACACTGTTGAAAGGTGGCCCATTTTCTGCTTTCAATATTTTCGGAACATAATAAGTATTAAAAACTCTTATAAGCGCTTTCTTTACGGCTTCAAAATCAGTTTTTCCCATTGGAATTGCAACTAAAAACCGAGAGTAGTTGTCTGTTAGAACCAGTGCTTTCCAGTTGTTTATCTCCGTTGCTGTTGAGAAATCCATCGAAACATAATCCCAAGATTTTTTAGGAAGCTCTGTCATTTACCTGCTCAAATCCAATACGAATCAAATTCAAACGATACGCTGTCTCATATCTAAGAAGCGACAAATTCGCCCCTTTCACAACGAATAATTTGGCTAATTGCGCTGATTGACTATGACCAGTAACTCTGATATAAGCCCTGAAGGAGCATTCGACATCGAGCAGACTACGATTAGTATAGCTCTTAAGCATTTCTTCAGGATGAACCACTACGTCCTGAATTACAGTCCGATAGTTACGTTTAATCGCATCCCACTCGCAACTCGTGATTGTGTTGACAGTAGCTATTGAGTCTACCAAAAACTTGAAACATTCTGTTCCAACGGTACAGTGAACAAACCTTTGATCTGTCGGTGATTCTGAAAGCTTTGCATGTCTGGTAATCAACTGTAAAATAAAAAAAATAATATTGACCAAAAAAAAATATAAAAATTTATTGATATAGAAAATTTGATTCATATGAAGTTTATTTATCGACTTTTGTTATCAAATAGCATTCGAGGAATGAAACAAGTTTATTCCAAAGGTTAGTCGCTATCTACCTGGTTGATCAATCCCGCCTCCTTTTTCAACTTCTCGTCACGGTTCTAGGTTCATTCGCTTTCTCGAATTCACGAAGCTTGAATTGTTTCTCGGCGACCGACAAAACTGAGCAAAATGCCCCACCTTATCGCAGTTATAGCACTTCCTACGATAAGCTTTACATTCCCGAGGGGCATAAGATCGTTCACACCTGTTACAGTTGTTGCTTGATGGCTGATCTCTAGAGCCCCAGGAACGGTTTAGCGATTTTGAGTTATAAGGCTCGAACCGTACATTGGATGGATCGCGATAACGATCAACATGAGTATTGCGGAACCCGAGTTTCCGATCATGTAGTACATTAATCGACTTCATAATTGTGGCCGAAGATGTGTCCTCTGTACTTTTAGAAATGTGGGCGTCTTCTTTTTTCGCCTCATCAGTTTCCGATCGTATATGATCTAGGTGCTTACCATGGTTGATGATACGATCTAAATTATTTCTCAAGAAATCGGACATCTCAAACAGCTTTTCTCCAATTCAGCGCCGTAATGGTTTCCTGGTAAATATCTACAGCTGAATCTGACAACGAATTTTGTTGTATCTTGATGATACTCAACAGGTAATCTCCAGCATTTTTAATTCATCTCCAGATTCTTAATCCAGCTTTGTTGAGCTTTGTTGCTGCATCAACAGACGGTTTGCAAGAGACTATACGCTCAAATTGGTCTAGATATCGGGTCCATTCGGCCTTTCTTTTATTAGTTGGCAATGATCCGTCGAAACTTTGCAGCGGCCATGATCCTGCAAGCCATTCCGATCTGACGCCCCCGCGTTCTAGTTTTTGCCCTGATTCAACTTTAGTATTCCTCGGTGGTCTTACAGCGGCGTCAATTTCATCACCAGCGTCATCACTAACCAAAATGTCGATACCACAGGTGTAAGTTCAAAGTTTCAAAACGAGAGCGTTACACTTGAAGTGCAAGTTTTGAACTATAACATCTCTTTGCTGGCTGAACGTGGTGGTAAAATGTCCAAGAGTTATATGCTTGCTACTTATTGACAATAGCCTAAAATTGCTTTGAAAACATGCTATTGAAATTACACAAATCTGTATTGAAACTGGCACCCACTCGGAAATACATTCAGTAGTGATTGCGATGTGACATGAGAATGTTCTCGCTCACACGCCTATGCATTATGCTCGTCTCTCCCAATCCCTTTTTATTTTATGCAGGCAGATTGATCGGAGGAATTATCGATGAAAATTCGATATAGATTGCATACAAATGGTGCTATTGGCTATGGATTCGATAGCGGAGAACACTAAATGTTTAATATAGAGAATATTTCACCATGTTATTGGTTTACATATCGGTGCAGAGAGTTTGTGTACACGCACAAGGGTTGTTGATTTTATTCGTGGACAAAAAAATGTATAATTGGGGTCGTTGAAGAAATTATAATCCGTGTGTTAAGGCAGCAAATGTCTAGAAGAAGAGATACCTACTGGCAATAAGGACATATGTCTTGTGCATTGTTCTCGAGGGAAAACGAATTAATTATGTATCAACCATCTTTAGTTGCTTCTACAAACAAACCATCGACCCTTTTCAGGACCACCAGTCAGTTCAAAAGAGTCGAGTTTTATATACTTCGCTGTATCAATTATAATTTGAATACGTATTCAGCAAATTCTCAAAAATCATTTATACATTGGCAATTGATTCAGATGATGAACTTCAAACAAAATATTACTAGGCTAACGGTAGTCCTACGTCCACCCTGCGGTTCTCTAGTATGCCCCCACGAGAACAATACGACAAGCAAAAATAATGAGCATGCATACACACATAGACACGGCTACATGCGATCACTAGTTCTGAAAAGAACTGATCTCTTACTACCTCATGAAACGGTAAAAAAAAAACGCGCGGCAACAGGAGTAAAGTACAAATACTAACGTTGTCCTTTATTTCACGTCGTCACAGAAAATTAAACACTCTCTTGTTGCAGCTGCCTTTGCTGCCATTTTTTGGAAAAAATAAAAATCATAGGGTATATATATATATATATATATATATATATATATATATATATATATATATATATATATATATATATATATATATATATATATATATATATATATATATATATATATATATATATATATATATATATATATATATATATATATATTAGGCTGTCAAAAAAGTCTTGCGTTATTTTTTTTTAATGTTCATTTGTTCATAAAATTAGTTACAATCATCTGTTTTTAGTCAAATATGCGCCGTTTAGTTCGATGACTTGTTCCCAACGAGATGCTCACTTCATAATACCCCTGTTATAGAAGCTCGCTTCCTTATTGGCACAAAAAACTCGGATAGCCAATTTCCACAGGCCTCTTTTGTGGCTAACTTCTGACTACCTAGCTCGTTCGCCATGTACAAAAATAGGTGGTAGTCACTTGGTGCAAGGTCCGGACTATATGGCGGATGCAAAAGAACCTCCCATCCGAGCTCCCGGAGCTTCTGGCGCGTCACCGAAGAAGTGTGTGGCCAGGCGTTGTCCTGATGGAAGACAATGCGGCCTCTGTTTATCAAAGATGGCTTCTTCTTCATGAGTGCTACCTTCAAGCGGTCCAGTTGTTGGCAGTACAGGTCCGAATTGAGCGTTTGGCCATAGGTAAGCAGCTCATAATAGATTATTCCTTGACAATCCCTCCAAACACACAGCAGAACCTTCCTGGCCGTTAGTGAGTTGTCGTAAGTGACCCACTTTTCATAGCCAGTCACCATCCGCTTGAGAAACGGGTCGATTTTGTTGCGATTCAGCAGCGATTCACATGCGTCGATACGGTCAAAGATGTTTTTTTGCGTCAACGTGTGTGGCACCCATACATCGAGCTTCTTTGTGAATCCAAGCTTCTTCAAATGGTTAATAACGGTTTGATGACTTATCCCCAGCTCTTGGCCGATGCTACGGCTAATTCAGCGATTTTGTCGCAATTTTCGACGACAGGCCTTCCGGAGCGTGGCGCATCTTCGACGACCTCTACACCAGAACGAAAGCAGGCCCTGCAAGCCATCCGTAAAAATAAAACGCACAGGAAAATTCACAAAGAAATTCGAGACAGGACAATCGGACTAGACCCACGCAAAGAACACGGACTAGAGATTGGAAACTCGGAACATGGAACTGCAAGTCTCTCAATTTTCTTGCGAGTACCCGAATTCTTTCGGAAATATTGAGAGCCCGCAATTTCAACATCGTAGCGCTGCAGGAGGTGTGCTGGAAAGGTTCGATGGTGCGATCGTTCCATGGTGGATATACCATCTATCAGAGCTGCGGCAACACACACGAGCTGGGTACAGCTTTCATCGTGATGGGGGAGATGCAAAAACGGGTGATTGGTTGGTGGCCGATCAATGAGAGAATGCTCAGGTCAGCCAGGAGGAGGAATTCAGACCGGTAATTGGTAGGTTCAGCGCCCATCAGCGAACCAACGAAAACGGCCTAAGACTTATCGACTTCGCTGCCTCCAAGAACATGGCCATACGTAGCACCTTCTTCCAGCACAGCCTCCAATACCGTTACACCTGGAGATCACCACAGCAAACAGAAACACAAATTGACCACGTTTTGATCGACGGTCGGCACTTCTCGGATATCATCGACGTCAGAACCTATCGTGGCGCTAACATCGATTCAGACCACTACCTGGTGATGGTCAAACTGCGTTCTAAACTGTCAGTCGTCAATAACATAAGACACCAGCGCTCACCACGGTACCACCTACGACGACTACAGGAGCCGAACGTTGCTCCAACATATTCGCAGCGTCTTGAAGCTGCGTTACCGGGGGTAGACGAACTGGATGCTGTTCCCCTCGATGAATGCTGGAACTCCTTAAAATCAGCAATTAGCAGCACAGCAGAGACCGTCATCGGGTATGAACAACGAGGACAACGGAACGAATGGTTTGACGACGAGTGCCGAGCGCTCCTGAACGAGAAGGATGCAGCACGCGCAGCCATGCTGCAACGGGCGACTCGACAAAACGTGGAACGATACAGACTGAAACGAAGGCAGCAAACACATCTCTTTCGGGAAAAAAAGCGCCGCCTGGAAGAGAAAGAGTGTGAGGAGATGGAGCTGCGGAAGTTCTTCAAGAAACTAAACGCCTCGCACACAGGCTTTGTGCCGCGGGCCGAAATGTGCAGAAACAAGGAAGGAGGCATCTTGACGAACGAACGCGAGGTGATCGAAAGGTGGAGGCAGCACTACGATGAACACCTGAACAGCGCGCAGACAGGATACCTAGACGGCGTTGAGGAGGACTACACCGGTGCAATGAACAACGACGACGTACCACCCCCGACGATGGGTGAAGTTAAGGAGGCCATTAATCATCTCCCGTGGCCGAGTGGTTAGCGTCATAACTAACATGCCGGGTGTTCGGGTTCGATTCCCGTTCTGGTCGGGGGAATTTTTTCGTCAAAGAAATTTCCTCCGACTTGCACTGTGATCACGCGTATTCTAGAGCTTGCCACTCAGAATGCATTCAAGGCGTGTTATTTGGCATAGAAATTTCAACTAAGTACTAATAAAAATGACGCAAGTAATACTACGTTGAGACGGCGAAGTTCCTCTAGGAACGTTAGTGCCATTGAAGAAGAAGAAGAATTAATCAGCTCAAGAACCACAAAGCAGCTGGTAAGGATGGCCTCGTAGCGGAGCTCTTCAAGGGAGGGCCGAGAAAACTTGTAGAGTGTAAAGGGTGTGTCACATCAAATTGCATCACGGAAAAAACACTGTAGAAATTTTATTTTTAGGAATTATATCTTCAGCTTTCGCTTATATTCAGATAAGAGTGTATAGATCACGTTGGCCATGCTTCACTGTCAATTTTTCGTAAATTTGGAAAAATGTCGTCTAATGAAAAAGAGCGTCGTAAATTAATCCTGCGCACTCATTTCGAGAATCCGGAGTTGTCACATTGGGACATCGGTAAGATGCTGGGAATCGTCCAATCCACGATCAGCAGAGTACTAAAACGATACTTCGAGAACCTAACCATCGACCGGAAGGTGAAGAACGGCAAAAATGGATGCTCCGTCAGTGAAAAAGATCACAAGCGCGTAGTTAAGCAGTTTAGACGTGATTCGAGAAGTTCGGTCCGGGATGTCGCCAATAAGCTGAATTTGTCAAGTTCATTCGTCCAACGGACCAAACAGCGGGAGGGCCTGCGTACATACAAGGTTCAGAAGGCTCTTAACCGCGACGAAAGGCAAAACATGGTGGGGAAGACGCGAGCCCGGAAGCTGTACACCGAAATGCTGACGAAGCCGCATTGCTTGGTAATAGACGACGAAACCTACGTCAAAGCGGACTTTCGTCAGCTGCCGGGCCTGTTGTTCTTCTTCGCAGAGGACAAATTCAGCGTTCCGGAGGAGATTCGCAAGCAGAAACTATCCAAGTTTGCCAAAAAGTACATGGTGTGGCAAGCGATCTGCTCTTGCGGAAAGCGGAGCGCCCCCTTCGTGATGACCGGCACGGTAAACGGGCAGGTTTACCTTAAGGAGTGCCTACAGAAGCGCTTACTACCACTATTGAAGCAGCACGAGGGCCCGACCATCTTCTGGCCGGATCTCGCTTCGTGCCACTATTCAAAGGACGTGTTGGAGTGGTACGAAGCCAACGGGGTCACCTTAGTGCCAAAGGAAATGAACCCGCCCAACGCGCCAGAGCTTCGCCCAATAGAGAAATATTGGGCGATTATGAAGCAGGCCCTCCGGAAGAACCCAAAAGTTGTCAAATCGGAGGCGGACTTCAAGAGAAAATGGATTTCTGTTCAAAAAAAACTACAACCTGACGTTGTACAGAACCTTATGGACGAGGTAAAGAGGAAGGTGCGAGCATACGGGCTTGGGCTCGAAGTATGAATAAAAAGAAAATGCCAAAAGTTGTTTAATAGTTTTTATTTTACTGTCTAAAATTTTCAAAAGGATCGGTCTACTGGGCGAATTTCTACTGCGTTTTTTCCGTGATGCAATTTGATGTGACACACCCTTTATGCACCGGTTGATAGTCAGGATCTGGGACACAGAACAGCTACCGGAGGAGTAGAAGGACGGGGTAATCTGCCACATCTATAAAAAAGGCGACAATTTGGATTGTGGGAACTATCGTGCCATCACAATCCTGAATGGTGCCTACAAAATTTTGTCTCAGATCCTCTTCCGCCGCCTATCGCCAATAGTAAGTAGATTTGTGGGAAGTTATCAGGCCGGATTCATGCCCGGTTGCTCGACGACGGACCAGATTTTTACACTGCGGCAGATCCTCCAAAAGTGCCGCGAGTATCAGGTCCCTACACACCACATCTTCGTTGACTTCAAGGCCGAATATGATACAATCGACCGACGACAGCTATGGAGGATCATGGACGAACACGGCTTTCCCCGAAAGCTGACAAGACTGAATCAGGCAACGATGAACGGTGTGCGGATCTCAGGTGAGCTGTCGGAATCATTTGAGACTCACAGGGGACTTCGACAAGGCGATGGAATCTCCTGTCTGCTCTTCAACGTGGCGCTGGAAGGTGTTATGCGGAGAGCGGGCTTCAACATGCGGGGCACGATTTTCAACAAGTCTAGTCAGTTTATCTGCTTCGCCGATGACGTGGACATAATCGGAAGAACACATGCGACGGTAGCCGACTTGTGTACCCGACTGAAACACGAAGCAGGGCTGATTGGGCTTGGGATCAATGCGTCTAAGACTAAATACATGCTAGCAGGAGGGACTGATCGCAACAGAGTTCTTCTTGGTAGTAGTGTTGTGATCGACGGCGACAAGCTCGAGGTGGTAGAGGAATTTGTCTACCTTGGCTCGTTGATAACAACTGACAACAACAACAGCCGTGAAATTCGAAGACGCATTGTCAATGGAAGTCGAGCCTACTATGGGCTCCGCAAATCCTTGACGTCCAACAAACTCCGACCCCGTACGAAGTGTACCATGTACAAATCCCTAATTCGATCGGTTGTTCTCTATGGGCACGAAGCATGGACGATGCTTGAAGAGGACTCACAAGCGCTTGGAGTTTTTGAACGCCGAGTGCTCAGAACAGTATACGGTGGTGTACAGGAAAGCGGAGTATGGATAAGGAGAATGAACCACGAACTGGCGCAACTCTACGGCGAACCCAGCATTCAGAAAGTCGCCAAGGCTGGACGAGTGCGATGGGCAGGACATGTTGCAAGATTGCCGGACAGCAGCCCTGCAAAGATGGTGTTCGCATCGAATCCGGTAGGAACAAGAAGTAGAGGAGCCCAGCGAGCGAGGTGGTTGGACCAGGTGGAGCAGGACTTGGCAAGAATCGGTGCAGCCGGGAGTTGGAGAACTGCAGCCATGGATCGGGATTATTGGCGAAAAATTGTGAAGAAGATCTAATCTCTCAATGGGATGTAGTATCATTATAAATAAAAAAAAACCAGAACGAAAACGTTGAAACCATCGTTGTGAGGTGGAAATGGAAACTGTATCGGGTCCATAAACTGCACAAATTTTATTGGCAGCTTGAGATGCATTTTTGCCTTTGTCATAGTAGTACTGTAAAATATGTCGGATTTTCTCTTTATTTTGCTCCATATTTGCGACACTATAACTCACGAACGACTTAACCAAACAAAACACTGAAAAGGACTATATTATTAAATACCTTTCCAACAAGCTATAGTATGACTCGATACAATGAATACAACTACGCGCTTGCAACGACACCTCGCGGAAATACCGCAGGACTTTTTTGACAGCCTAATATATACATATATATATATATATATATATATATATATATATATATATATATATATATATATATATATATATATATATATATATATATATATATATATATATATATATATATATATATATATATATATACATTAGTTGAATGTGAATCATTCGCTTCGCGTAATCCGTATGAATAAACTTTGTGCACAGAAAAAAACATGACGGTTTTGTTTGCGTGCTGATGTATCATGAAGTGCGAACCGAAGCAGAGTTGTCTCGTTCTCTTTTGTACCGTGATTTGTAGCACGTAACAATAAAAGAATGCCGCTGGGGGAAATTATTTCTGCAAGATCATATATGAACGAACGAAAGCGATTTATTCGATGAATGGATCAATTGGCAAACACTGCTATAATCCACAAATCTGGCAACGTTAATTTCGTCAATAACTACCGTGAAGTACCTGTAACTACAGACATATTTGATTTGAACCGAAGTTATTGCCTAATGAAGTAATACAAAATTAAATGAGAATGATGGTAAGTGTAAAATTTTGTATAAAAACATTACCATATGATTGCGTTCCGAAGACTTGAAAAGTTATCAAAATTGCCGTTTGATTTCTCGAACAGTTGGCCGTAAATGGGTTAAATCTTCAATGAGACTGTTAGAACCAAAACTGGATAATCCTAATTTATTGATCACTTAATTTTTCACTGTATTTAAATTTAACGCTATAGCTGAAAATTCAAAGGATGGTTCACTCTGACTATGACTGTTTTAAATAATCAACCATATATTGCAGTGCCAATAAAAGGTATAAGAAAAATTACAAACAAATGATTCAACATTCAGCTTACATGATGCATAGCGAGAAACCCAAACGTTCATTTCACCTAAATTACTGCGGAAAGAGCGCTACTGCAACATATAAACCCCCTTTCGTTTACAGTGGCATCATGCGTCAATCCCAAGTCTTATCTCAGTCGCCCCGAATATATTTAAGATAAACTTTCGTCAATAGTGAAGGTCGAGTTTTTCGAAGCTGTTAGTCGAAATGAAGCCGCTCTTCTTGATAAACGTAGGAATAGTACTGCTGTTTCTGCAACAAAGTTCGCAAGCTGAAATCAGTGAATGTGGGATTGTTCTGAGCAAGGATGTGGTCGGCACTAAATGCATCAACTGCGAGTCCATGCAGGTCTGCATTCTCGGCATGCCAACGTTGGCCTATATGAACTGTTCGCAAAATACATACTGCAATGAGGCCTCAACTGGGCCCGGGAAGGCATACTGTAGCGATGTGATGCCACGGGATTGTGTGGGACCGCCGCCACCTATTATAGGAGATTCACCGCTAGAAGATGATTTTTTGCAAATGACTCCTTCAGATGCAATTTCAACGAATACTACGGAAACACCATTGACCAACTCCACACTTAATGAGTCATCTCCAGTGGATACTTCTTCAGTAGAACCCAATACGGTAGCACCAAATACAACAGAAACAAGCGCGTCCAGTTCAAGTACGGTATCGCTCGAAACTAAGCCAGTGGACGATCATACGAAAGATTCTACAGGAGCGGAAACTGTAACCGATGAATCATCCTCAGTTGAGCCAAACACGACCGAACCATCATCGACAATATCATCACCAGCTGAGATTTCTACAGCAGAAATCACGACACCAGCTGAACCATCATCAGCTGATCAAACGTCAGTCGTATCAACTTCTATTGCACCGTCATCTACTGAACCATCGACCATAGCTCCAACTTTATCTGAACTATCAACGAATGCGCCATCAACCGTAGAACCTTCAACTTTTGACCCATCTTCTACTGAACCATCAACGAGTGGGCCATCAACCGTAGAGCCTTCATCAATAGCTCCAACTTCATCTGAACCATCAACGAGTGAGCCACCAATCGTAGAAATTTCGTCTGTTGATCAATCTTCTTCCGAACCATCAACGAGTGAGCCATCAACCGTAGAACCTTCAACTTTTGACCCATCCTCTACTGAACCATCAACGAGTAGTTCATCAACGAGTGGGCCATCAACCGTAGAACCTTCGTCTGTTGATCCATCTTCTACTGAACCATCAACGAGTGGGCCACCAACCGTAGAAATTTCGTCTGTTGATCAATCTTCTTCCGAACCATCAACGAGTGAGCCATCAACCGTAGAACCTTCAACTTTTGACCCATCCTCTACTGAACCATCAACGAGTAGTTCATCAACGAGTGGGCCATCAACCGTAGAACCTTCGTCTGTTGATCCATCTTCTACTGAACCATCAACGAGTGGGCCACCAACCGTAGAAATTTCGTCTGTTGATCAATCTTCTTCCGAACCATCAACGAGTGAGCCATCAACCGTAGAACCTTCAACTTTTGACCCATCCTCTACTGAACCATCAACGAGTAGTTCATCAACGAGTGGGCCATCAACCGTAAAACCTTCGTCTGTTGATCCATCTTCTACTGAACCATCAACGAGTGGGCCACCAACCGTAGAAATTTCGTCTGTTGATCAATCTTCTTCCGAACCATCAACGAGTGAGCCATCAACCGTAGAACCTTCAACTTTTGACCCATCCTCTACTGAACCATCAATGAGTAGTTCATCAACGAGTGCGCCATCTACCATAGAATCTTCATCAGTTGATCCATCTTCTACTGAACCATCAACGAGTGGGCCATCAACCGTACAACCTTCGTCAATAGCTCCAACTTCATCTGACCAATCAACGAGTGGGCCATCAACCGTAAAACCCTCGTCTGTTGACCCATCTTCTACTGAACCATCAACGAGTGAGCCATCAACCGTAGAACCTTCGTCAATAGCTCCAACTTCATCTGAACCATCAACGAGTGAGCCACCAACCGAAGAAACTTCGTCTGTGGATCCATCTTCTTCCGAACCATCAACGAGTGAGCCTACAACCGTAGAACCTTCGACTGTTGACCCATCTTCTACTGAACCATCAACGAGTAGTTCATCAACGAGTGGGTCATCAACCGTAGAACCTTCGTCAGTTGACCCATCTTCTACTGAACCATCAACGAGTGAGCCATCAACCGTAGAACCTTCGACTGTTGACCCATCTTCTACTGAACCATCGACGAGTAGTTCATCAACGAGTGGGTCATCAACCATAGAACCTTCGACAATAGTTCCAACTTCGCCACCAACCGTAGAACCTTCGTCTGTTGATCCATCTTCTTCCGAACCATTAACGAGTGAGCCTACAACCGTAGAACCTTCGTCAGTTGACCCATCTTCTACTGAACCATCAACGAGTGAGCCATCAACCGTAGAACCTTCGACTGTTGAGCCATCTTCTACTGAACCATCGACGAGTAGTTCATCAACGAGTGGGTCATCAACCATAGAACCTTCGACAATAGTTCCAACTTCGCCACCAACCGTAGAACCTTCGTCTGTTGATCCATCTTCTTCCGAACCATTAACGAGTGAGCCTACAACCGTAGAACCTTCGTCAGTTGACCCATCTTCTACTGAACCATCAACGAGTGAACCATCAACCGTTGAACCTTCAACTTTTTACCCATCTTCTACTGAACCATCAACGAGTGGGCCATCAACCGTAGAACCTTCGTCAATAGCTCCAACTTCATCTGAACCATCAACGAGTGAGCCACCCACCGTAGAAACTTCGTCTGTGGATCCATCTTCTTCCGAACCATCAACCGTAGAACCTTCAACTTTTGACCCATCTTCCACTGAACCATCAACGAGTAGTTCATCAACGAGTGGGCCATCAACCGTAGAACCATCGTCAGTTGACCTATCTTCTACTGAACCATCAACGAGTAGCTCATCAACAAGTGGGCCATCAACCGTAGAACCTTCGTCAATAGCTCCAACTTCATCTGAACCATCAACGAGTGAGCCACCAACCGAAGAAACTTCGTCTGTGGATCCATCTTCTTCCGAACCATCAACGAGTGAGCCTACAACCGTAGAACCTTCAACTTTTGACCCATCTTCTACTGAACCATCAACGAGTGGGCCATCAACCGTAGAACCTTCGTCAGTTGATCCATCTTCTACTGAACCATCAACGAGTGAGCCATCAACGAGTGAGCCATCAACCGTAGAACCTTCAACTTTTGACCCATCTTCTACTGAACCATCAACGAGTAGCTCATCAACGAGTGGGCCATCAACCGTAGAACCTTCGTCAATAGCTCCAACTTCATCTGAACCATCAACGAGTGAGCCACCCACCGTAGAAACTTCGTCTGTGGATCCATCTTCTTCCGAACCATCAACGAGTGAGCCATCAACCGTAGAACCTTCGTCAATAGCTCCAACTTCATCTGAACCATCAACGAGTGAGCCACCAACCGAAGAAACTTCGTCTGTGGATCCATCTTCTTCCGAACCATCAACGAGTGAGCCTACAACCGTAGAACCATCAACTTTTGACCCATCTTCTACTGAACCATCAACGAGTGGGCCATCAACCGTAGAACCTTCGTCAGTTGACCCATCTTCTACTGAACCATCAACGAGTGAGCCATCAACCGTAGAACCTTCAACTTTTGACCCATCTTCTACTGAACCATCAACGAGTGGGCCATCAACCGTAGAACCTTCGTCAATAGCTCCAACTTCATCTGAACCATCAACGAGTGAGCCACCCACCGTAGAAACTTCGTCTGTGGATCCATCTTCTTCCGAACCATCAACGAGTGAGCCATCAACCGTAGAACCTTCAACTTTAGACCCATCTTCCACTGAACCATCAACGAGTAGTTCATCAACGAGCGAGCCATCAACCGTAGAACCTTCGTCAATAGCTTCAACTCCATTTGAACCATCAACGAGTGAGCCACCGACCGTAGAAACTTCGTCTGTGGATCCATCTTCTTCCGAACCATCAACGAGTGAGCCATCAACCGTAGAACCTTCAACTTTTGACCCATCTTTTACTGAACCATCAATGAGTGGACCATCAACCGTAGAGCCTGTTGATCCATCTTCTACTGAAGCATCAATGAGTAGTTCATCAACGAGTGCGCCATCAACCAATGAACCTTCATCAGCTGATCCATCTTCTATTGAACCATCAACGAGTGGGCCATCAACCGTAGAACCTTCGTCAATAGCTCCAACTTCATCTGAACCGTCAACGAGTGAGCCACCAACCGTAGAAAATTCGTCAGTTGACCCATCTTCTGCTGAACCATCAACGAGTGAGCCATCAATCGTAGAGCCTTCATCAGTTGATCCATCTTCTACTGAACCATCAATGAGTAGTTCATCAACGAGTGCGCCATCAACCGTAGAACCTTCGTCAGTTGATCCATCTTCTACTTTACCATCAACGAGCGCGCCATCAACCATAGAACCTTCGTCTGTTGATCCATCTTCTACTGAACCATCAATGAGTAGTTCATCAACGAGTGCGCCATCAACCGTAGAACTTTCGTCTGTTGATCCATCTGCTACTGAACCATCAACGAGTGGGTCATCAACTATAGAATCTTCTTCTGTTGATCCATCGTCTACTGAACTATCAACTAGTGAACCATCAACCGTAAAACCTTCGACTGTTGACCCATCTTCCACTGAACCATCAACGAGTGGACCATCAACCGTAGAACCTTCGTCAATAACTCCAACTTCATCAGAGCTATCAACGAGTAAGCCATCAACCGTAGAATCGTCAATTGCTGAACCATCGTCAATAGCTCCATCGTCAACAGAACCATCCACGAGAAGGCCATCAACTGTAGAACCATCGTCAATAACTCCAACTTCTTCTGAACAATCAACGAGTGGGCCATCCTCCGCGAAACCATCGTCCGTTGAGTCATCAGACGAATTTGATTCAGCTGAACATTCGTCCGACGAATCTTCCTCCGGTGAACATAGTTCCGATGAACCAACATCAATAGAAATCGTAGCATCCGTGTCGAAAGCTACAAGTCTGCCCACGATTGAACCCATTTCTGTTTTGCCATCGTCCCCCGTCAAGCCAAGCCAAGTCACTGATTCGGATTCCTCGGAAACAGATTCGAATGAATCTGATAGTGAAGAACCAGGCACAACACCGAAACCAACCCAACTCGTCCTAAGTATGAGTGCTTCCTCGGAATCTAACGAATCCGATTCGGGCGAAGCAAACTCCCACGAATCGAATTCGTCCAAATCATCTAACCATCATGGTGTTACGATCCAGTGCACAGGATGTGGAATCTATCCGGATCCTCGTGATTGTAGCAAATACCACTTTTGTTTGGCTAGCGGTAGATATTCCGTGGTTAAGAAGTGCCCATCGAATCAGGTATTTGACGAATCAGCTACCACTTCGGATGGCGGTAGCTATTGCAAACGGAAGCAGGATCGGTCTTCCTGCTTCCAGGTGGACTGTTCCGGAAGGTCGTTGTACAAGCACTATGGTACGACCAGGAAGTACTACGCGTTATGTGGACCGTCTGGACAGAGCACGGTTCTTATGATGAAATGTAGCGACGGGGCCAGCTTCAACGGGGTACGATGTGTGTACAAGTGTCCACGCGAAGGGTTGTTCCCGAACACCGTTGAACCGAGAGAGTATTATCGTTGCTACAAATCTGGAGGAAGACTAGCGTATACTTCATTGAAGTGCCCCACCAACAGAATGTTCGATGACAACAAAGGCATGTGTGTCTAGCGAAAAGTAGTGTTGCATTAACTTCAATAAACATTGTGATTAGAACTAGCAGCATACCCATTTTGGTTTGTTTCATTTGTGATGTATATTTTAGAAACAGTTTAGTTAAGTCATGAATTATGAATCATTTAACCATCTGCTTAACAGGTAGATTTATTAGAAGCATATGAATGGATAATAAAGATTGCAGCAAAATAAACGACTGTTTATAGTGTTTTACATACGATAAGATTATCTGTCTTTTTCCGAAAATAAATGTTTGTCAGAACATTGCAGTACTCGTTATTTTGTATTTGTTCCGTGTACCTTTGGCTCAAAGATAAAAAAGTCGAGTGAATTGCTCAGAAAAGCGCAGTGGTCGCAAACAACGGATAATGACGAACGCACCGCTGAGTTGCGCTGTTTGCTATCCACCAAACAAATTAGAAGCTCCGAAATTTCATGAAATACAGTAGGGTAGCATTGGCATTTTTTGCCAAGCATCTGCTGAAATTAACGTTATATATGAATGAATGAATGAATGGTTTTCGAAGAAAACAAAAAGCCAGCCCGTCGAAATCTGTTTACTCCACCCTATGATTGCGGATAATTTATCTTTTTTGGAAGAGTAAACATATTCTTTGATTCCAGGGAGTGATATAAAAGATGAGTTTACGCCAACGGAAACAGTTCAACCAAAGTTGAAGCGGTTTAGCATCCAGAATGAAGATTTACATCAGTCTCGCAGTATTACTGTTGGGTCACTTTTCGGAATCAGCGAACAACCAATGTGGAGTACCGCAGGGTACCTGTGGCATGGTGTGCCAAGGGTGCACCAGAATACGTGTTTGTCCGGTTATCGGGGAGCCACTAGTACTAAATTGTCTAAACTACAAATTCTGTAACACGTTGACGACTGCACCATTTGTGGGATGCGGAGATGTTGTCCCGATAGGCTGTGAAATGCTGACGACAACGATGTCTCCAGTCACTCCAACGGTATTACCTAGTACCACGGAGCCGTCTACTATGCAGCCTTCTTCAGCTGAACCTGGTACACAAGAACCATCCACAGTGGAACCAAGTACACAGGAGCCATCTTCCGTGCAGCCCTCATCAATAGTTCCAAGTACGCTAGAGACACCCACAGCAGAACCAAGCACTCAAGTACCATCAACAATTGAACCGTTGACACCAGAACCGTCAACTGTTGAACCAAGTACTGAAGTTCCGCCAACGGAAGTACCATCCACGATAGATCCAAGTACACAAAAACCACCTACAGTAGAACCTACACCGGCGGAACCAACTACTCAGGCTCCATCTACAGTACAGCCATCTTCCGTTGAACCAAGTACACAGAAACCGGCAGAACCAACTACGGCAATTCCCTCCACCGCCGAACCAAGTACACCTGAGCCATCCACAGGGGAACAAAGTACCCAAAACCCGACTTCTCCGCTACCTTCTACAGCAGATCCAAGTACTCTGGAGCCGTCCACTGCACAGTCTTCTACAGCTGAACCCATTACACAAGAACCAACCACTGTCAAATCAAGCACTGAAGCACCATCGACTCCAGAACCATCAACGGCAGAACCAAGTACTAAGGAGCCATCAACTCCGCAACCAAGTACAGTTACACCGCCCCCCGTGATTACTCCAAGTCCAGACACCATTTTTTGTACCGGAACGGGTATCTACCCGGATCCCTACGACTGCACAAAGTATCATTTTTGCAAAGCAACGAATGGTTATTCAGCGATACAAAGATGCCCACCCATATACGTATTCAATCAAGTTTGGGCAGGCAGTAGTGGGTCTCCCTGTATACCATTCATGAATACGCCATTCTATTGTGTCAAGCTCAATTGTACGGAAAGCCCGTCAGTGAAGCGGTATGGTGCAAGTACGAAATACTACGCGAACTGTAGCACCAACAGCACAACGGGAGAAAGCAAATTATTGATATACAAATGCGACGACGGAGAATCTTTTAATGGAGCGGAGTGTGTGTATACATGTCCCAATGAAGGGCTTTTTCCCAAGATTGCGGATCCCAATAAATATTACCGGTGCTCCTGGTTTGGAGGTCAGCTGATGAATAGTGAGGAGAGTTGTCCTCCCAAAAAACTTTTCGACGTAAACGTTAAGGCCTGTCGTACGCCCAAGGTTACATAACACAACTGGACTATTGATAAAGAAAACATCTGGCGAAGAAGTAAGTAACTGAGTGTAGATAATGTTGGAAAACAAATAAATAAACGAAATGCAATATGAATATTATAAGTCAATATCAATCGTATTCAAAAACTCCTCGTCCCAAAGAATCAAACAAATGAAACACAAATTTCTGCATAACTTAAAAACTAATCACACAAATGAAGCCAAATTTGGCATATTAAGGTTTTAGGGGGCAAGATATTATTCCATGGTGACTCGACACTCCTCCCCTCTCTCTAAGGGGAGGCTACCATACAAATGAAACACAAATTTCTGCACAACGCGAGAACTAATCAAGCAATAAATTTGGCATGTGGAGGTTTCTATGGTAAATTAAATCCTCCCCTCTCTCTAAGGGGAAGGGGGGAGGGGGGGTACCATACAGATGGAGCATGAGTTTCTGCATAACTCAAAAGCTAATCATGCAAATGGAGCCAAATTTGGGATGTAAGGGTTTTTGGGTACGAGAAATGGTTCTATGATGGTATGACACCTCTCCCTCCTCTGGAATGGAGGGGGGTCCCATAAAAATAATACACACATTTCAATCAAACATATTCCAACCCATATGTTCTACAATTTCATAGTGACAAGCGTTGTTAGTCCCTTCGATGTTTGCGCTAACTAAATTGATCTTTGTTCGGAAGTGGAAATGGTGGAATTAATGGAAATAATGTGATAAAACTCACAGGGCTGTCTTCATTCTATAATATTTTCTGTATCAAACATTTATTCCATGTAACGGAGAAACATGCTATTTGCAAGTGGTTGAAAAACCTTGAACGAGAATTGTGTCTGAAAATAATCTGTTATTGAAATGACGAGTTTTGGTAGAAGTACTAGGAATTTTATAGTAAAAGGTTATTTTAAAGGGTAGATTAGAAGATCAATCAATGAACAGTTCTGCGATTGGACCCATGAACGTGCGCTTAATATTTTTTTGTTTTATTCTTTATTTTTGAGACTTTCAGCCTCCTGGGCTGGTTCGTCTCAAGTGCGCTTAATAAGAAAACGTGAATGTGATAACGAAAAATAAATTTTAGGCGGGACGAAGTTTGCCGAGTCAGCGTTAATAAATGTTTTGTCAACAAGAAAACAACTTTAAGTCGCCATTACTAATCAGTTGAAAAACGGCTATTTTATTTTGTATATACTTCTTTGTGAACACTCCTAAATACTTGTCTGTTTGAGACATACACGTTTGGCTTCGTTGAAAACCTTACCCGAAGGGCAGCTCCTCTCAACGTACGCCAACTGATTTCCTGACCAGAAGCACTGGTAATACTTTCTTGGATCCGCAGCATTGACCCACATCCCTTCCCTGGGACATGTGTACACACACTTCGAACCGTTGAACGTTTCTCCGTCGGCGCACTTGAACATCGATACTTTGGTTTCCCCAGTGGTGCTGTCAGTCTCGCAGGTTGCGTAATATTTTTTGCTTGACCCGTACCGTTTAAAAGCCGAACTTCCCGAACAATCAACCTTGGCACAATCGAACAACATATTTATAGCGCGTCTGCAAGGGAAACCCAGGCCTCCGGCCCAGGTTTGGTTGAACACGTAATTAGGTGGACACTGCTGTATCGACGAACCGAATCCTTTACCGGGACAAAATTGGTACTTCGTACAGTTGAGTGGGTCCGGATAGATGCCTGCTTCGGTGCAAAGAATGGCGCCCGGGGCTGCCGTGACCGTGGTTGGTTGCAGTGTAGTTGGTTCCGCCGTTGAAGGTTCTTGTGTACTTGGTTCAGCTGTGGAAGGCTGCGCAGTAGAAGGCTGCGCAGTAGAAGGCTGCTGAGTACTGGGTTCTAGCGTCGATGGTGCTTGTGTACTTGGTTCGGCCGTAGAAGGCTGTGCACTAGACGGAACTTGAGTACTTGGTTCCGCCGTTGATGGTTCTTGGGTTGATGGTGCTTGAGTACTCGGTTGTACTGTTGAGGGTTCCTGTGTACTTGGTTCAGCTGTAGAAGGCTGCGCAGTAGACGGCTGCTGAGTACTGGGTTCTAGCGTCGATGGTGCTTGTGTACTTGGTTCGGCCGTAGAAGGCTGGGCACTAGACGGAACTTGAGTACTTGGTTCCGCCGTTGATGGTTCTTGGGTTGATGGTGCTTGAGTACTCGGTTGTACTGTTGAGGGTTCCTGTGTACTTGGTTCAGCTGTAGAAGGCTGCGCAGTAGACGGCTGCTGAGTACTGGGTTCTAGCGTCGATGGTGCTTGTGTACTTGGTTCGGCCGTAGAAGGCTGGGCACTAGACGGAACTTGAGTACTTGGTTCCGCCGTTGATGGTTCTTGGGTTGATGGTGCTTGAGTACTCGGTTGTACTGTTGAGGGTTCCTGTGTACTTGGTTCAGCTGTAGAAGGCTGAGCAGTAGACGGCTGCGGAGTACTGGGTTCTAGCGTCGATGGTGCTTGTGTACTTGGTTCGACCGTAGAAGGCTGTGCACTAGACGGAACTTGAGTACTTGGTTCCGCCGTTGATGGTTCTTGGGTTGATGGTGCTTGAGTACTCGGTTGTACTGTTGAGGGTTCCTGTGTACTTGGTTCAGCTGTAGAAGGCTGCGCAGTAGACGGCTGCTGAGTACTGGGTTCTGGCGTCGATGGTGCTTGTGTACTTGGTTCGGCTGTAGAAGGCTGTGCACTAGACGGAACTTGAGTACTTGGTTCTGCCGTGGATGGTAATGGTGTACTGGGTGCAGCTGTGGAGGGTATTGCGGTTGCTGGTTCACCCGTTGAAGGTTCTCCTGTTGTTGGTTCTTCTGTTGAAGATTCTCCCGTTGATGGCTCTCCCGTAGATGGTTCACCTGTTGAAGATTCTCCCGTTGATGGCTCTCCCGTAGATGGTTCACCCGTTGGAGGTTCTCCTGTTGATGGTTCACCTGTTGATGGCTCACCTGTTGAATGTTCACCCGTAGATGGTTCACTCGTTGAAGGTTCACCTGTAGATGGTTCACCCGTTGATTGTTCTCCCGTTGAGGGTTCCCCCGTTGACGGCTCTTGTATACCTGGCTCTGCCGATGAGGAATCTGCTTCTGCCGAGGAATGTTCAGTCGAGGACAGTTCCTCTGTACTGGCTTCGGTATTGATGGACGAAGGTTCCTGCTTTGTGAGACCCTCCGTTGTTGTACTTGAAGACAGCGTTGTGGTCAGCGGTTCACAACCAAACGGGACGCTATCTCCACATATCGCTGGTCTAACGTTTAGGTCACAGAATGTTGATTTGGGACAGCTTAATTGTATCGGTTTACCATTTGGCATGCAAACTAAAATTTCCGTACATCCCGTACACACCATATCAAAGGTTCCAACCGATACACCACATTCGTTGTTCTGCGCCCCCGAAAGGTAACTCTGGCCTAGCAGCAGTATCCCAAAACCGACGCAGAGGTGAACCTTCATCCTTGATGGCAATTCGTTCGACACTGACCAAAATGTTTCCGTTGGTAGTAACCTACCTTAAATAACGCTGTAAACGCTGTAAGATAAAAGGGGTGTTTACACAACGGATCTGCACAATAAGATAAATGAATTTATAACCCCACCACTCCACGTTTTACGCTCGAAGGAAGCATCTGTCACACATCTGAAATGCGTTCGTTATTGTTCTTGTCTCAAAGCTGAGGAGTGATTACGTTTAGTTCGAAGAATGCTATCAGGAATGATAAAATGTCGTAAAGGTTCGGTCCAACACATATGAAAAAAAAAGATTTGGATGAAACTTCCTCGGAAACTATCTGTTTTCACAGGAAAATACTTACTCTCTATTGTCTCATCTTAATATGTGTTATCTTCCGTCTTCCACATCGTGCATTTTTTCACATTATTGACTAACATAAAATAGTTGAAATGCGTAATAGAAAGTGATAACGCGTAGTGAAATATTATCATTGATATGCATCTGTTAGCTCTTTCATTTCACTCAAATAGATAGGTGGCTACTAGTGCCATACTGTTACCTCGGAAAATACAAATACAAATTACTCCGTTCTGGTTCTACATCAAAGGAAAGTTTTCATAAGGCTTAGCATTCGGTTGAAGGTACTTAATACGATTTTACGGCATTTCGCATTCTGATTGAATTACGTAAGTAGCGGTAGTGCAGTGATTATTAAGAGATAAAAAACCTTGAAATACTTGTTTTTTACTTGGATCTTATTTTGTGAAAGCGTCGAAAATCCGCTCTCGTAGAAATACTCAAAGGCAATCGGTATAAGGATACTCAATGCTGGCAAGGGGTAAGACTCAAAGGTGGAAACAAACCAAATAAATCAGACGACGACTCAACCACTTCTTCAGCGAACGCAGTCGAACGGTCGGTTCAGACGAGCTACTCGTCTGTTTTAGTCGAGCTCGGCTTCTGGAATATGAAAACAAACGAGACGAGCGTTCGTCTTCTATTTCTCTTTCAAGTAATCAACAAGTTTTGCCATTTTTGTTAGATTTCGTTTTCTTCCTTACATGACTTCTCTGATGTGTGCAAATATACGTTGACAAAAAACAGAAGCCCACCAACAAAAAAATATTAATATCATTCAGGACCTTTGAATAACCTCTCTTTTCTTCACGTTATGACGCTTAGAGCTTTGCGGTATTGTTAGCAATCGATATTGAAGCGATATAAACAAAGTGTTGTTTGCATTGTATTAAAACCAGCATTAGATAACGATTTTCTTTATTTTGTTTGAATAAAAAACAATTTTATTAGACCGATTTTAAAAGCCCGAGTACGAGAAATAAGAAATCACCCAATAAAAACAAAAAAGTTAAAAGTTAAAGCATCAGTATTTATTATGGCCACCTGAAGTTTCATTACCTTTTGAAGACGTTTGGGCATACTTTCGACCATGTTCTAGAAGTGCTGACGATCGATTTCGTTCCACGTCTGCTGGAGGGCCGTAAAGGAGGAGGGCTGTTTTCAACAAAGTTGTTACATATAATAGAGGACTCATTTTCATGTTGTCATAAATAGGGCAAACCAAAATGTTCGATGAAATAAAAAAATATTACTTTCTTACCTTTATAAATGAAAGATAATATGAAACATAGCTCAACAATATTGTAGCCCTAGTTATTTTAAGCAACTTTGTAGAACAAAGTTTTTTTATTTATTCTTATAACCGATATAGCGCTTTATTTCGAAGTTGGGTTAGGGTCAACGTGAAACTAACCATTGTTTTGCTTCAACCGTTTGTTTGCTCTAACACTTTATATTTCAATTCTTATATGCAAACAGCCTTCAGAAGACTTTTAGAGCTTACTAAAACAAACATTTTGCTATGCAGAATTTGTCAGTATCTCAACTTTACTCAAAGTGATTGATATGTTTTCCCTAAAAATACGATCTCTTCCTTGATTGTGGTTTTTTCTGGGGCATGAAAAGTGTTTATTGGCGGCATTTGAAGGGGCATGTTTGACTCTACATAATGTGATATTTTCAAATCTATGTTATTTTTTGTATTCGAGTGAATTAAATTCGAATTCATGAGTTTTTACGTAAAAACCATCAATAACTTTGAGTAGAATGAAGACATTGACAAGTTCTGCATCGCAAAATGTTGTTCTCGATAAGCTCTGAAAGTCGTCTGAAGACAGTTTTAATATGGAATTTGAAATATAAAAGTTACCGTTTTTTCATGGTGATCCTAACGCAACTTAGAAAGCGCTAAAACAACTTAATGAAAGATATTTATTCTCTAGACAAAAACTGTCTTCGACAAAGTTATCATATATGATGGAGCGCTCATTCCGATATTGTCAAAAACAGGGTGATCAATTTCTTAGGTGAAATTCATAACTCGAGAACAAAATGAGATGAAAACCCAAAACATTTATTGAATGTATAAAAGTATCCAGAATTGACATTTTTGGCAAAATTATTCGGTCATCTCTTCTTCACGTAGAGTCCAAAACGCTAAAGCCAATCGTTGTTTGACGATTGGTAATTCCAATGAAAACTGTGAATAATCCGATGGATTGCCAAATGGCCAATCATTTGAGGAGATGAAGTTTGATAGGTTTGTTGCTAGTCATGTTTTTTAACCATTCTAAAAGTTTTTTTTTTTGCATCGTTCCAAACATACTCGCTTCAATCTGGGCGTTGATAAATGACTCACATATCGATCAATAAATTTATTCAATTCATTTCGACTGATGAACACTTTTGTGTCCGAAGAGGATTGTGTTGAATACGTTCACAAACAACATAAATAACATTGTGCAACCGTACCGACTTCGGACGTCCCTTTTTTGGGCCTATCGCTCACATCAGCTGGTTCACCATACTGTTGTAGTGTACAGAGCACGAATCGTTCATTGATAGAAAACAGTTTCAGCAGCTCGTAGATCTGTTTAGACGTTTTCCGCAATTAAATAACGTGACAATTGCCACACGCTTTATGTACAGACCGCACTTTATCGTTGCTAGGAAACCGAACAAGTGCTAATGGAACCACAAAATTGGTGAGAGTGAAGGGAAACATCGAACTACACGACTACAGTGTTACCACTATTCTTCACTCCAAACTTCTTTACCGAGAGCAGTCGTGATTTCACTGACAGAATTATGGCTATACTTGTTAATGTGAATACGATATCACGATTGAATTGGACGTTCTTTCACTGATAGTGACTGACTATCAGTGAGTTTATTCCTCGACTTTGATTTCACTTCTTTCATAACTGAAACAATTGCTAACAAATATTTGTGGATTCAAACAAAGAAGTAATAAAATGAACATGTTTTATTAGTTCTGGAAATCGCGCTTCTGGATCATATCTGGAGTAGAAATCCAAGACATCATGATTTTAAAAATTTTCACGTAACTCCAAAGGTGGAAACAGAATACCGCGCTATGCGTCACGTTGCGACAATTATGCTTTGACACTTCATTTTAAATATGTGTGTTTCCATTTAGTCGAACACAATAATGCGTTGCGTCATTTGCATCGTTGTACTAAACGCTACCATTTGTTCTAAACTGCTTGCGCCGAATTCGCGATGACAGTGGCACGGTTTCGACGTCTGGTGGCAACTTCAAATTAGTGCCATAATTTGGGTCCCGAACTCATTAGTGTAATCTCTATCAGATTAGAAGACACGAAGCCGGTTTTAAAATTCTAAAATTTGAATAAAAATTTTCACATCATGTTATTTGATTACTTGAAACACGTGTTCTGACTTTCATTCAACCATATGGCTAAACAATTCCAACATTGTTGCTGAATTTTTTCATCATAATATAGAGTTGTCTTCATAAACAATTTTCGTATGAGACTTTTTCCCCACCTGCAAACAAAAATGTTTCTCATTTAAATACTAGTTTGATATGGAGAAGCTAATTTTCATTCATAATTTTAATTTTGAAAACGTGTTCATTCCGACTGAAAATCAGCTATTCTTTCACGCTCCCTCAAACTAGTAAACGAAGCTCAATGCCGCCAGCGCGGATATGTCAATGTGTTGTTTTTAAAAACATTTAACTGATCCATGGATCAGATTGACAACAAGAACAAGATTTTCATACGAATTTTATGTTGTTTTTGTTTACATGTGGTGACGCGAATGCTAGATTGTGACTGCAAATCAACAGACTGCGTCGGGCGAATGTTTTAGTACAAAACGCAAGCAATGACAGCTGATGAAAAGCAACACACAACGCGGCATTCTGTTTCCACCTTAAATCACACTGCGTTTCAATGAGTTCCATGTTTTCAGCGGCATGTACATCATCTAAACTGAATGGGGAAGAGAAGATTGGAGAATTCTTTCATGTGCTTTGAAGTATCACAATCTGTGAGAAAAATCAGCATCAATCGGCTGGAGTGCATCAACATTTTTCCTAGTTGTCGACACTTGAGAAATTCTCAATGTCAGAAAATGGTGAAAATGAAAATTTTCCATCTGTTACTTGAACTTGAGTTTGTTTTCGAGTGAACAGAAAGAATGAAGAAAAGAAGAAAAGAAGCTTGGAACTCACGATGATCAAATGAATGCGAGTTGATTGATGATATGGACGATATCCTTCAAGACATTCTCGAATCCTACTCAAACAAACAATTTTCGCTCCTAACTCAGCCAGTTTTCCAGCACAGGATGTGGCAACAAACTTGTCCATTTTTGACGCATGTTTCGACTCATATTTTCGTTTCAGATTGAACCTTCGAAACAGCAGCAGCTTTATTACAAATCAAATAAATCATAATGCACGTGGAAAAATATATTTCAGACAATTTTCCCTTAGATACACGTCCTTCGTTAGCCACTTTTCTTTTTTGTTACTAGTGCAGGCTCCCACTTTGCTTCAGTTTACACAACACACAGCGATAAAAAAGCGATTGCCAATAGACACTGAAATGGTGAATGACTGCACTCCAATGGCGAGAGCACAGCAAAAATCGAATGAAATTTCTCCCAAACATTCTCTCTTATATCTCTCTCATAAGACTCTTGAAAATGTTTCCAGCAGTTAAGCTTGGCGTTGTCAGTTAAGGTAACACGGGGTGATTTGGTCATATGGGGTGATTTGGACCACCCCTTTATCTCAAAAATTACGACTCAACTTGGATTTTTTATAATGTCATTTCCTTCTATTGTTGAACCGTATGTACCTAAAGTAAAAAAAAAAAAAACTTTGGTAAAACTTCACAAGTAGAGGGAAACGGTAGCATAAACACAGCAAGCACTTTGATCGTCAAAAAATGTGAGTTTTCCGATCGTGGTTTTAAGGTTTTTCCCGTTGATTAAACAAACTTTCCGTGTATTGTGCAGTAAAGTTCTGTTCGCCTACAGAAGAGGAACAATCTGACGTAGCGAAACTGTAAGTTTGATAACAATAAATGGAATTAATTGCATTTTTATTTTTGCATGTTGTGTGGGGTGACATGGACATGTTTCTGTGAGGTGAATTGGTCCTACAGGTTTGAGGCTTTTCTTTGATATAATTGATTCGAGATGTCACGCAATTACAAAAAGAGAATGGGCAGACAACGTTGAAAGAAGGAGGAGCTTGAAAGAGCAACTCAGGCCATCAAGAACTGATTTTCTTTGACCAACAACGAAAGTGTTTGAAAATGCTCGAACAACAGTGAAAAGATTCATGCAGAATTCGAGATGGTGTCAATCCAATTTTTCTGGTCTGGAATCTGGCCAAGACACCTGGTATCGATCCCAAAACACTGTTACTGATTGTATCATTATCCCAAAATACTTTACATGAACATAAGTATGTTTTTTCGATGAAACACACACTGGACCAAATCGCCCCACATTAAATTTTAATGTCCAAAAATCATCTCTTTTATTATATGATATATTTGGTAATTTGAAGCTTTATATAATGATTAAACATTATTTATTGAGAGAAAACAAGTGTAACTCAGTATACAATGTGACATTTTTTATTTAGATCGTATTGGTTTGGAAATATTAGGCGATTTGCTTAGGTGGTCCAAATTCCCCCCTTTTCCCCTACTTGGTTGCGAATAAACGACAAATGATCCGAAGAGTTACGAACGTACCCACACTACGATATTTTCCATTTGATTTGCATGTATGGCTACTCGCAACCAAGCTATTTCAAAGTTTTTTTGGATACTCACCCGTTTACCCAATATATAAAAATCAAAAGTCAAATTTCATGGTGTGGGTACGTTCGTGAATCTTCGGATCGTTTGGTGTATACTGGCAACCGAGTAACTGACAACGCAAAAACCCGATTGTACTGCCGTTACTTGCACGAATTTATGCGAGTGTGAGTAGAACAGTATCAAAAACGTGAAAAAGTCGTTTGAGTACTAACGAGAACAATTGTTAAATTAGCACGGAAAAAAAGGAAAAAGAAAACAGAAGATGATCAGCTTGGATACACACGATTGACAAGAATTACTCACAAAGTTTTTTTAATTGAATTGAATGGAAGAATTTTCAATTAAAGTAAATGATTTTGGTTTGTCCAGTCGAAAATGTGATCATGGTTTGTACATTGTTTTGAATGCTCTAGTTCAGCGCACCTGTGCCAAATTAAGTATTCAAATATTCAAAACATGTAAATAATATTCTTTTTGCATGATTTACAGTAGTTATATAGTATACTAGCTAACCCGGCAAACTTCGTCCCGCCCATTTACTAGATTAATTCTCGAGTAATGCATAAATTTGTGTTTTATTTGTATGGCAGCCACCCCTAAGAGAGGGGGGAGGGGTATCTAACCACCATAGAAACATTCATTGCACCCTAAAGTTTCCATATGCCTAATTTGGTTTAATTTGCTTGATTAATTCTCGGGTAATGCAAAAATTTGTGTTTCATTTGTACGGCAGCCCCCTCTAAGAGAGGGGGAAGGAGTATCTTAACACCATAGAAACATTTATTGCATCCTAAAACCTCCACATGCCAAATTTAGTTTCATTTGCTTGATTAATTCTCGAATAATGCAGAAATTTGTGTTTCATTTGTATGGCAGCCCCCCCTTTGAGTGGGGGAAGGACTGTCTAACCATGATAGAAACATTTATTGCACCCTAAAACTTTCACATGCCAACTTTGGTTTCGTTTGATTGATTAATTTCCGAGTAATGCAAAAAATTGTGTTTCATTTGTATAGCAGCCCCCTCTAAGAGAGGGGGAAGGAGTATCTTATCACCATAGAAACATTTATTGCATCCTAAAACCTCCACATGCCAAATTTGGTTTCATTTGCTTGATTAATTCTCGAATAATGCAGAAATTTGTGTTTCATTTGTATGGCAGCCCCCCCTTTGAGTGGGGGAAGGACTGTCTAACCATCATAGAAACATTTATTGCACCCTAAAACTTTCTCATGCCAACTTTGGTTTCGTTTGCTTGGTTAATTTCCGAGTAATGCAGAAATTTGTGTTTCATTTGTATGGCAGCCCCCCCTTAGAGAGGGGGGAGGGGTCTCAAAATATCACGAAAACCTTCCCCGGTCCCAAAAACCCCTACATACCAATTTTCATGTCGATCGGTTCAGTAGTTTCCGAGTCTATAAGAATCAGACAGACAGACAGACATCACTCCATTTTTATATATATAGATTGTTTCGGATTCACATGTTTTATAATTATAAGATCCACATTCTATTGGTGTCAATGCGCCCCTCACTTGAGCTAACTTTTAAACAACCAACAGAAATTATTTGGCACGTATTCAGACCATTTCTGGATTATAACACTTACAAATATTGTAAACATCATTCTTGCACACCATTTGTATCAAATTATCATAGCTAAACCATTAAATCAACGCATTTTAATGAACTCAATTCTGATCATGAGTTGTCCAATTCAATAATGTTGTTTTGTCCACATGCAATCAACACAAATCTGCAGTTTGTTTATTGTGTCCCTCGCTTATAGCAGAAATAAAGTTTCTCTATGTTGATTGTCTTGAGGTTTTGGGCACTTTTAAAATGCCCAAGAAAATGCAATAAAGCCTAAATTATGAATGGATCAATATGAAGACAGTATACTCAAGCAATGATAAATGCAACATCTACTTGAGAATTCGAATGTTTTCATTAAAAAATGGTGATTTCTAAAACCGGACAATAATATTGGACAATATTTTTGGACAAACCAAGATCAGAAGTGGTCAAACCATGATCATAATTCCTCTTTGAGGAAAATCGTTAAAAACATAAAAATTTGAATAATTTCAACGCCCTAACTAGAGACTTGGGGCTTTTCAACAAACCCAAACTCGTATCGATTATATGTGATTTTCATAAAGAAAAATCGATTTGCATTTACTAGTTGCGTAAAAACAACCCAAATTGGACAAACCAAGATCATTTACGCAATATTCTTTATTTCGCTCATATAACTTTTTTCAAATCAGACTGCGGGATCTTTCCTTCTTCGAGTTTTGCGCTTAGCAACACATTTGGCCTTCCATTTTTATTTATATAGATATAGAAGATAGAAGATCGATTTCAATGGCACAAACATCGAACGGACCGACCACGCTTAGCATGATGTCATTTTAAAACATATTGGAAGTAGATTTTCCGAATTTTCCGACCTTCCTTCAGAGTTTTCTGAATATTTTCCTATTTTTCTCTCCATAACTTTGATCTACGGTCGTCTCTGCCCATCTAAATAAAGATGAATGCTTACAATAAAGTAAATTTAACGTCAGTTTCCTTCAAAATAGTCGTTTGTTTATTTATTGGGATTAAATATGATGATTTCAGCTGTCTAGTTTTTATATGATCACTTCAAAATTCATAAGTTTTATCAATGAAAAATTCAAAACAATCGGCAGATTTACATGTCAATAATTGGTAATTTTGCCACATATACAAACATGACACTTGACAAATACAAACACATTTGTTTACGCTCACACATATGAAAATTATGCAGTGTATAGTAATTTCCATTCCCAATACACTAGAATATAAATTGAAGCATTGTTTGTTTACAATGACACAAAGCAGCAAGAGCAGCACCTGGTCTGATAAAGGGTGTGTCACATCAAATTGCATCACGGAAAAAACGCTGTAGAAATTCGCCCAGTAGACCGATCCTTTTGAAAATTTTAGACAGTAAAATAACAACTTTTGGCATTTTCTTTTTATTCATACTTCGAGCCCAAGCCCGTATGCTCGCACCTTCCTCTTTACCCCGTCTATAAGGTTCTGTACAACGTCAGGTTGTAGTTTTTTTTTAACAGAAATCCATTTTCTCTTGAAGTCCGCCTCCGATTTGACAACTTTTGGGTTCTTCCGGAGGGCCTGCTTCATAATCGCCCAATATTTCTCTTTTGGGGAAGCTCCGGCGTGTTGGGCGGGTTCATTTCCTTTGGCACGAAGGTGACCCCGTTGGCTTCGTACCACTCTAACACGTCCTTTGAATAGTGGCACGAAGCGAGATCCGGCCAGAAGATGGTCGGGCCCTCGTGCTGCTTCAATAGTGGTAGTAAGCGCTTCTGTAGGCACTCCTTAAGGTAAACCTGCCCGTTTACCGTGCCGGTCATCACGAAGGGGGCGCTCCGCTTTCCGCAAGAGCAGATCGCTTGCCACACCATGTACTTTTTGGCAAACTTGGATAGTTTCTGCTTGCGAATCTCCTCCGGAACGCTGAATTTGTCCTCTGTGGAGAAGAACAACAGGCCCGGCAGCTGACGAAAGTCCGCTTTGACGTAGGTTTCGTCGTCCATTACCAGGCAATGTGGCTTCGTCAGCATTTCGGTGTACAGCTTCCGGGCTCGCGTCTTCCCCACCATGTTTTACCTTTCGTCGCGGTTAGGAGCCTTCTGAACCATGTATGTACGCAGGCCCTCCCGCTGCTTGGTCCGCTGGACGAATGAACTTGACAGAATTCAGCTTATTGGCGACATCCCGGACCGAACTTCTCGGATCACGTCTAAACTGCTTAACTACGCGCTTGTGATCTTTTTCACTGACGGAGCATCCATTGTTGCCGTTCTTCACCTTCCGGTCGATGGTTAGGTTCTCGAAGTATCGTTTTAGTACTCTGCTGACCGTGGATTGGACGATTCCCAGCATCTTACCGATGTCCCGATGTGACAACTCCGGATTCTCGAAATGAGTGCGCAGGATTATTCCACGACGCTCTTTTTCGTTCGACGACATTTTTCCAAATTTACAAAAAATTGACAGTGAAGCATGGCCAACGTGATCTATACACTCTTATCTGATTATAAGCGAAAGCTGAAGATATAATTCCTAAAAATTTAATTTATACAGCGTTTTTTCCGTGATGCAATTTGATGTGACACACCCTTTAGTAGTTGGACAGAGTGTATATAGGCTTTAAAATTGAAAGCTCATTCGCAATATCTGAAATGACGTTTTCCCTAGGCTCCTCAGTTTAGAAGTAGGTGTTAAGGAAACCGTAAATGGGACCGATGAAAACGTGGCAGTTAGGGCGATTAGATAACGACATTTTACAGTTGTTTATCTCATGAAAAATGACATTTTATTAATTATGATAGATGAGTGAAATTATTTCCTATCAATTTATCCAAACATTTTTTTGATCTATTAAGAAATGTTCGAGTTATAAGCATTCGAAATCTTTAATTTTTTCTGCATGTTCTGTGTTTAGGCTCTCATTTTACCCCCCATATATTCCGGTTAGACGTAGTCTCACGTCAAAAAAATACTTACGTATTAACGGCACCGCAACGCGATTTTGATCTCCAATAATCAAAAATATTCCACACAAAACACGACAAGCAAACATTCAGTTATTGGAGACCTAAAATATTTTTTTGGTCTGTTCGTCGAACCTGTCGGCTTGAGTATTTCAGTCAACCTTTTTTTTCATGTTCGATGTTTGACATTGTTTGCCACTGTCGATAATTGATGAGTGGTAAATAAAATAGTGGTTGTACAAATATCAAACCAACCTTTATCTGTCAAAAAATGACAAATATTTGACCTCTGTATATACAGTTTATGGCTTAAGGAACCGAGGCGGTACCAAGCCACCGAGGTGACACAATCCGAGTTAGCAGCCGACCCGCTGTCGGAAACGGCGGCATTTCGCTAGCAAACCAGTGTTCCACCGATTGCTCGCTTAGCGTCGGACGGCATACGTTTGCCCGGTTTATTTTTGCTTTGAAATACACGAGGGTCGTTCAAAAAATAAGCTTCAGTGCCTCAGAAATCGCGGAAAAATAAAGTTAGGACAAAAAAAAGGTGATTTTCGTTATCTACGTTTTATCTTCTATTTTTCTACATAATCGCCGTAGCGTTCGAGGAATTTGTCATAGCGTGGCACGAGTTTTCCTATTCCGAGCGCGAAGCGCTTCCGTCCAACGTTTGGAAGTACGAATTTTCGCAGTGTTATCGAATCATTGACCGCCGAACGCCTGTTACATCACCGGGAATAAATGATAGTCGCTAGGTCGCTGAACGACCCTCGTATCATTCAATTCTCTCGTTATTGCTCCTTTTCTCCTTTTTGCTCTACCCACGAATTGTACTAGTTTTGACGTAGGACTACGTCTTTCATTTATGTACCGGGGTTTGAATTCAAAGTTTCGAAAACGAGAGAGTGGCGCTGGACTGCAAGGTTTCGAGCGTTAATGTCTCTTTACCGGCTGAATGAAGTGGTATAATAATCACCTCATCCAAAAGATAAAATGTCAACGAATTATATGATTGTCCTTTATTGGTCCAAAAAATCGTTTCAATAGCTTCAAAATTGCTTTGAAATAGCTTCAATCATAACAATCTAGCTCATTGATGATGATTGGTGATTGCAATGTGTTCCCGAACACGGACGCAAAATCTAGGCACCTGCAGAAACCGTCATAGCGAATACATGCAAGTTGTGATTTGTTTTGCTCGCTTGCATTAGTGTTTGGGAAACCATAGCGGACACACGCAAGACGTGAGTACTTTCACTCGCATCAGTTTCTGTTCTGCTTTCGCTACTCAAATGCAAGGCCACTCAAATTCCATCGGTTCGGGACCACCAACAAGTTCGAAAGAGTTGAATTTTATGTTAATAACAATTCCATACTTATACTCATCCACCCAGCTTTCTGCAATCTTTCAAAATATTCATTCATTCATGCATTAATAATTGATTCAGATGCAATTTCAAATAAATGATTACCAAGCCAACGGTAGTCCTACGTCTACCTCGCGGTTATATCACAGATGTAACCCACTTCTTGTTTTTTAGATACTAGTTAATGTATAAATGTGATCATCTAAATAACGCTCATCAGAATCAAATATAAATATACCTTCTAATTGAATATAGTTAGAAATAGTACAATCGGGTAGTTGTTGCATTCGGATAAATGTTCATTCGAATAAATGTTTATTCGGGTAGGTGCTCCTTTCGGGTAACTGTCGCATTCGGGTATTTCTTACATTCGGGCGAATGTCTTTCGGGTAATGTGCGATTCACATAGAACGTTACGGAAAAAAAACGTCCACGTTCCGTTAACGTCTCTATCAATTCACACATGCAGTCTTTGCTTGCATCGGCACCGTCGCGTCAAATGTCGAACGAATGATTTATTTAATATTATTCATGGTGTCGCCACCTACAACAGTTCTAAATTGCAATGCTCTCATTCGAATCAGCATATAGAATCAGTTCTAAATTTAGAAAAGTTCAATTAAAATCATTGAATTAAGTTAGTTAAATACCTAAATCTTGTTCTACCGACCCTTATTGAACAATAATAATATGTACAATATTTTTCTCAGCTAACCGCGAATGATTTTGACTCCGACATTTGAAACTTATATCGGTATGTTGTATGATATGTTGGCATAACAATTCAACCAAAATCAGAACAAGAGCCGAGATACATATCCCAGACCGTCAATTATTCTTTTCTACAAACCCTGCCGGTCGTATTCGATGAACGGTCGCTGACGGGTCGTTACGTTGCCGGTGTATGTGAATGTTTCCATAAGAATTGCATGGGAGAATAATTGACGTAACGTAACGTGACGTGACGGAAATATGACGTGGATGTTGTATGTGAATCGCTCTTGAATATGACACAATCGGTCTCACACGGTTTAGGCAGTGTTGCCACATTTTAATCTGTACCAGAAGGGAAAAAAGCTTACTTATCTGTACTTTTTCTTCAAAAAATCTGTACCATTGGAATTATTCATTGAATAATCATGAAATATGAGGGAACACTCATTTGTTTACCAGAAAATATTATATTTACCTGCATCCTTTATATTTAGATTTTCTTACTACAATTACTTACATATTAATGAAATTTATTCTGAAGTCAATGTAAGGGGGGCGAAGTCACCATCTAACGAGGAGACGGCCCCAAGCCGCCGAGGTGACGTAATCCGAGTCGAATTCAATGTATATTAACATTTGCTAGCCTCGAATCATTCGTGTGTTTGATGATGCTTATACATAGTCTTTCTGAATTTAGATTGCGTACCAGTATTCAATAAAATTTTCGAAAGAAATTTCACACGCGGAAAAAACCTGTACCAATCTGTACTTTTTGACGAAAATCTTTAATCTTAATTTAAATTATATCATATACTGTACAGAATCTGTACCAAAAATAACGTACCTTTCCAGAAAAATCTGTGCGTGTGGCAACACTGGGTGTAGGGTTAAAGAATAATTATAAAATGAAATGAAGTGAAGCTTATCATGACATGTCATATCACAAGTATCATTGCCGTTAATCGTGTAAGGGACACTTTACAATTGCTGTTGGCATAATTTAGGTCAAACCAAAGTCGGGGCATTGAGCCGAAACCTTGGAGGTGTAAGTTTGATGGTGGGGTTTTTTTATTACCATGCAAAACTTCCGATTTGTTTCATCTGAACCCGAATGCATTCCAGAATGTGTCTGAAGCTTCTGGGCATCGTTTAAGTCGGTCACATTGAATGAGAACATCATGTTGCACAAAAATCGATATGGAAACACTGCAGAAACGATGCCAAATCGTATTTTTGAAGTGATCCGAAGCGACGGCGGCCATACATAGCTATCGGTTCTCTTCGAATTCTGCAATCTCTTTGCTGAAGATGTCTAACCAATTTTCTTACGTTATTAACAAAATGTGAAGTTATTTACGGTTTCAACAATAAATCACTTTTAATGAAGATGGACTTTTCAATACGTACAAAAACAGTAATGGATTGTGTTTCATTTTCGAAAAACTTAGGAAAAAGGACTCGGCTAAACGAACGTCTGCCACTGTATGCGTAAGTATATCAAGGTAGGGGAAGTGGGGGCATAGTGGTCACCCTAAGGAATATGACCATTTCCAGCGTCCACATACCGATTCAATTTCCGTTTCTCGAAGAATATTATAGTTCAACTCATTGTTCTTCAAGATAGCAAACAACTTTTACTATGAAAATTCAAAATAGTACGCTTTTCATCATTAGGAAAAAAGGTGAAAAATCGATCTTTTTTGCTTGGAAGCAAAGTGGTCACTCGCAATGAGATAGATTTATGCGTTTTTTTTTTCGCCCAAATTTGTTCAAATCATATTTGATATAGTAGGTACATGTATGAAATAAGCTTGGCCTATTCACCTAGAATCTCCATTTAAATTATATCATGCTTACAAAAACGTAGTAAGAAACACATAACGTTCCGCATAATGAGGTTTGGCTTAGTTGGAGTGGCATATTTATACAGTATCAAAGCTACAAAAGGATCTTCTTCAAGAGCAGAATGCGATGAGGTATATCAGCTTTAGTAAACAGAACATTATAAGTCGTTATCCACCCATGACCACTTTGCCCTCAAACATAAAAATAATTTCTATGCTAACTAATCGCTGATATTAAACAAAATATATTCACATCTCCTAGAATATGTGAACAATGATGAAAAAAAATTCATAATATTTCATGAACATGACGGTATAACACGACAAACATATTAAAAGGGATTATTCACTATAAAAAAGACAATAAATTAGAAATATTTTTTTCAATATTTCGAGAATGGCTACATTTAGAAGGAGATTGATAATAACCTTTTTTGTTTCAAATCACATCAGGATTCATAATTTGTGGCGAAAAATGATTGTTAACATACAAAAATTCGAAGTTTCGGAAATTCCTAAAAATTCGATGTTCCACAAAGTTCGTCAAAAATAGTTTTACCATCTTGGGCCCATTTTCTAAATTTTCTGCATGACTTCTATTTTGTATAAAAAAATTAAAAACAAAAATTTAAAAATATGTATTTTGGATATAGCAAACTGAATTTTTATTTTGTAAATAAAAAAAGAGTACTAATCTTTTTTCTCAGTGTACATTTTTTTCATATTTAACCATCAATACTCTATAACTCTTTCTAAGACACTATTTTGGTACGACTCATAGTTTTTGAGATATAAATTATCAAAGATTTCTCTTACTCAAATCGATACGCCCTTTTCAGAAGTTACGCTTGAGTCAAAAAATTCCCAATTGCTGTGGAAAACTCATATTTCCTCTAACAAAAACGGAATACACACTTTCATTCGAATCAAAAATACTCATGTTTTGTCATTTGTCGTTTCATTTGGAATTACTCTATTTTGACATGCGGCAGCTCTACTGAAGTACTGAAGTTCTTCAAACATAAGGTGACTATCAGTACGGTATCTATAGTCAATAGTTATACTACCAAACAAGCAGGTGAACATTTTGCCCCCCATGACCAATTTGCCCCCACTACCCCTACTGATAAAAAAAATTATTCTCGTTACACGACGTGTAAATTAACAGAACTACTAAATGTATTGAAAATCACAGCCCATGAGCATTTACAGTGCTTCCCAATTAAGATGGTAATATTATGATATCTGTCGGTGGAGATCTTGGATTCTGCGAATCTAACGTTAGCAGATATTTGTTTTAACTCAGGCTCGTCATTTAATCTATATAAATAAAAATGGAAGGCCAAATGTGTTGGTAAGCGCAAACCCCGAAGAAGAAATGGTTCGATTTGAGCCGTCTTCAATTTGTTGTCTTCGTCTCTTCCCGTAGATCAATATTAAGGAGAGAAAAATTAGAAAATTTTCAGAACCCTCTGAAGGAAGGCTTAGAAATTCGGAAAATTGGATTCCCATAGTTTCACAATCACATCATGACAAACATTGTTAGTCCGTTCGATGTTTGCGCTAACGAAATTGATCTTTTATCGAAAGTGGAAGTTGATTTTCAGGTGGAATAACGCGTGTTTGGACGTATTTAAGTATGCAAACAATATACAAAAAAGGTAATAGATATATTTAATTGTTTTACATCACCGTATTTGTTGACAGACATCGCGAATTTATTGATTTCTTTACTTTTCATTATAGAAGCGGTAAAGTACAAAGTTCATTCGCACCAGTCTTGAAAAAGACCAATTTGAAGATCCATTAACGAATAGTTCGGATACTAAGCCCATGAACGTTCGCTTAGTAAAACACCCTTAAATTTGGGCGGGACGAATTTCGCCGGGTCAGCTAGTCATGAATAATTTCACACTTTCTTCTTCCACTTAGGATCCGACAGAAACAATAATTTCCAATGAGAATGTGAGTAGCGCGCGAATTTGTTAGAATCTTCTCTGCGTTAGAAAATCTGTTATAAATCTGCTATAAAAGACGATGAAAATAAACTTTCAAATCATTTATGATATTATTAGTTCCATATTCGATATGAAATTTTCATCATATGTCACACTGAATAGGCTCAAAGCTGTGGGAATCCCCGTGGATTGTGTGAAAACATACTTTATCGTTCCAACTTTTGTGTAATAAATATTATATCGAGCTTATCTCACGAAGAAATATTCCCAGATGATATAAAACACATTAAATGAGGAACTTGCTGTTCTGCCTATTAGCTTATGTCGTAAACACGTTGAATCACGACATCACATGCACTTGTATCTTGAGCAGAAACTACCTGATAACATGTGTTTCGTAAACTATTGAATGAAGTTTCGATATCATTGCAATTTTTGGCGTAACATGAAGGACGTGAAAGATGGCAATCGCCGTTATCAGTTAATGGAGTATAATTGATAAAACATATCTGCCTCGATTGATTTTCGGGGTGCTTCCCGCGAAAATTTTATACGCAGTATAAAGCAATGTTCTCGTTCATGGAAATCACAGTACATTTGAACCTTTCAACTTGCTCACGATGATGCCGAAGAAAGTCGTGATCGTGTTAACCTTAGCGGCCCTATCAAATGCCGCGATGGTCTCGCCGATGGCGAAACAAGATACCATAGAACCTCCCGCTAGTGAACCTTCTACTCTGAGTCCCATCATCACAAGTTCTGCAATGACTAGTCCTACTACAACGGAACTGATTACTTCCACCGATGCCGTTACCAATAATCCTTCAACTACCACGATCAAGCCTTCCACCGAGGATCCCAGGATTTGCTCACAAAGTACAAACACTGCCGTATGCTTGGACTGTAACAAGATCTCCGTCTGCTTGAATGAACGACCTCTCCCGGGGAAGGATTGCCCTCAGCAAACTCCGTACTGTGTAAACGCCGAATCGGGTAGCCACTGTTCCGCACAACCTGATCCAGAGAAAGTGCAGTGCCAGGATAGGTTCCAATGCACATCGCAAGGTTACTTCCCCGGTAAGTAGTTCGCTGTGCCTCGTAACGCGCAAGGGTGTTCACTACAGTAGATGGTTCGTATCCAACAGATCCCCACGATTGCCACTACTTCTACGTCTGTGACGCCGACCTGAAACCGTTCAAGTACGACTGTATGCCTGGTTACGTGTACGACGTGAACTCCAACAACTGTCGCTGGCCTGGATTCCTGTACGAGTGCCGGAAACTTGACTGCTCTCGATCGAACGGAGTCTGGACCTATTTCGGCTCGAATAGGCAATACTACGCGTACTGTTATCATACGGAGGTGGGCCGCAACGAGGTGGCAGTCTTCAAGTGCAGTGACGGTGCCACGTTCGATGGAATTCAGTGCCAGTACAAGTGTCGGGGTGAGGGTCGGTTCCCCGATTCGCAGAGTAAAAGTCGGTACTTCGAGTGTTACGTTTCCGGCTTGGCGCTCAGGTCTCGCGTGAAGGAATGCTCCCCCGGAATGGTGTTCGATAGGGAGCGAAAAATGTGTGTGCCCCAGCGGAGAACGGTTTCAGGATAGAATGATATATGCGGTCGAAGAATGGTGCAATTAAGGCAATTTATTTAGTCCCGTGTCAATGGTTTCATAAATCACTACACTTTGTTTGGTAAAAGGCTTAATGGTGCTAATTTGGGATCCAACATGATAAACTTGGCGCCTCTGAAGACGTCGAAAAAATAAATATCGAATGAATCTTAACCTAAAGCGGGTCCAAATGTTCCAACCGAAAGCATCGAATAGTTTTTTGTTTAAATAAAATTATTTCACATTTCACATATTTGGGTTTTCTGTGTCTTAAAAACTATCTCTTATTTAAAATCTATTGCGATAGTAGGAAGCTTTACGAAAAAAATAATTATTCAATCTAAACGGATTTCACTAAACAAAGAGGGAATCGCTTCTTCGAGGTGCTCTCGTATAGGTTTGTATGTTTGCGTGACTTATCATGACCAATATTTGGCCGTTGTGAGGCTATTGTTGGTGTAAGCTTGCTGCATCTGATGGTACTCCACTGCACCGGGAGGTCCCGTCGGGGTGCAACCACTGCCCAGATTCATTCCGTAGCTCTGTCCCGGATGAGGCGGATAAGATTGGCTCCAGGAGGTTTCCTGCGGTGTGATGGTGGGACCAGCAGCCGAGCTCAGTTTGGTTACGTAGCTATCCGTAAGCGAAGTGCCGCCTCCGTGAGTTGCTGTGGGGCTCAGCTTAACCGAGGAGGAATTTTCGTGTGCAGGTTTGATGTACTCCTCGTTCATCATTTTGGTATATTCCGGCGGAATGAAATCTGAAACGTTGGAACTCGATTAGCGCCGTTTTCTAAAACTCATCTTATCATCTAACTTACCTTGACTGCTTTGGTGGAAACTCATCGCATTCGGGCCAAAGTTTTGTCCCCCGAAGTGTCCATGTTGGAAACTGGCCGAGAACGAGGTCGGGGTTTGGTTAACAAAATCATAATTTGCTGCCGCTGCCATTTGGTAGGATTCCTGCGTGGGAACACCCGGATGATACTGACTCATTGGTATCGAGCCGAGAGATCCTAGCGGTGTGGGCATCTGAGATCCGGCGTGTTTGCGTAACCTTGCCCGTCTATTGCTGAACCAAACCTGTATCCGGGCCTCGGTTAGATTCGTGTTGGACGCTAGTTCCTCGCGGGTGTACACATCCGGGTACTGGGTTCGCTGGAAGGCCTTCTCCAGCGCTTCCAGCTGTTCACCGGTGAAAGTGGTTCGAGATCGACGCTGCTTGCGTTTCAATAAAATCCCGGGCTCGGATTCGGTGTCGCTTGAATCGGAACCACGACCTACAGCAACGAAAAAAAATGTGTGGGAAACGTAAAGTTAGTAAGGGCGAACCGAACAAAAACAAGAATTTGTCAAGCGTGGCAAGGCAAAACCGATATACATCTGGTGTAGAACTGTTACTAATTGTTTTCGATTATCCATGAAATTAGTATTAAATTTTGGTTGCGAGGCCACTCGCTAATAGTCAAAATTTAATTTCACGCCCGATTGGAGCGAAATAGTCCGGAAACTCCCGTCGAACGAAAGTGCCGCCTGTGAAGGAAACAGAAACGCTGCGAACATGTAACGCCGTTCAGTAGGCAACCATACTAACAAGTTGTATGCAACGACTCAATGTCTGATTGGAAAGTGCGCTTACCCATGCGGAGAATTTGTTTATTGACAGGGTCGTATTCAGTTTTGTTGTACGATCTTAATCTTTGCAATTGTCACTGAATGACTTCGCTGTGAAGTCGAAAAGAAGGATTTGTTTTAACGAGAATGAATTTCAAATCTCATATATTGAGCGGTCAGTTATATCAGAGAAACGATCATTTGTGATTTTCATACTGCACAACTATCCATTATCCCACATATCCCGCTAATTCTAACTATCCGGTCAAGTACGGAGTATTCAATGAATCTAAATATTTTCTTATACTCGTATAAATGGTATAAACCGTGCCATTATTGAATTCACGAAACAAAGATCGACTACTAGCATTCAATCTCCTGTCAAAAATATTACTATTATCAATGAATACTCGAAATTTACAAAACAAAATGGAAGTTAATCGTCATAACTTGTTCCAACAATTATAAAAAATGCTAAAATTGCCAACAATTACAAATACTTGTCTCAGAAATGATCATCATTCAGTACTCAAAATAATTATCAGAAAAATCCAGTTCAACAAATATTTTTTTTTGTTGCAACAAGCGATTCCGTTTGGCTCCGTAAACGAGGATAGCTTTTGCAAGAGAAATATAAAATATGCATTCTAGCAAACCTGAGTCCAAAAAAAAATTTTCGCCTGCGATTGAAGGATCTCCATAGACAAATTTCATGCAATCTCGACTGGCCATTGATACGAGGGTCACTATTTATATTTCGGGAATAGGAACAAAAACAAATAGTTAAGCTGCGAATATATTTTGATTGTTTTTCAAAGTACTCGCCACGATGATCGATACACTTTTGCATGCGCTTAAACCAATTTTCAAAGCATTTATTCCAATCGACACGAGCGTCTTTTTTTTGAGCGATTGTCAAATTATGTGGGATCCAACGTGAACATAATTTTCGCACAACTAAGTGTTCATGTAAAATCGCATATATGCTGGTGGAACTAATGCTTAGGGATGCCTCAATCTCACAATAGGTTACATGACGATCTTGCTTAATCATTTCGTGCATTTCGTACAGTCGATTTTGGACGACCTTCACGAAACTCGTCGGACAGCGAACTACGACCACGATTGAATTCACTATACCAGCGATACACAGTGGTTTTTGATGGAGCTTCATCGCCAAAAGTCAAATTAAGTTGATTGACGCACTCTTGTTGTGATAATCCACGTCGAAAGTCGTAAAAAATCATCGCACGAAAATGTTCACGATTCAGTTCCATTTTTTTGCCGAGACCAAACTTTCAACTAAATATAAAATAAACAAATAGCGTCCGTATGACAAAATGTTCTGAGTACGTATATCGTCAAAAATGTCAAACTTTACGATGGAACCGTCAGATGGACTCACATGACATCAGTGTTGCCAATTCCCGAAATATAAATAGTGACCCTCGTAGTAACATCTCAGATTGTAGTGAAACGTTGTGGGTGTAAAGACATTGATCATTCAAGAAACTATGCATACTTGATTTTTTTTTTCCTTCATTTATTTAATTAGGCTCAAGTGGATAAAGAGCGACCTAAATAATAACATTAGCGCTTCTTAGGATGACATATTATATATGGGGAACATAAAATTAGGGTCGCGAGTAGCTGAGATATCGCGAACTGGCATGCGTGAGTGTACTCCTTGAGCCTCTAAATCGGCAACCATACTTGAAATCTTCAAAAAAGAATTAGACTACTTTTTTTGTAAAGGACCAAATCAAAACTCTAGTCTTTGTATAATATAAAACAAGTATTCTAGAAAAAATGCAATTTTTTTTTAATTTGCTCTAAAAAATAAAAAAATTAAAAATTGAAATTCTTTTTTCTCAAAATCGTTTTTTCTTTAAATTTAAAAAAAATATATATGAATAGCCCCTACAATGTCCAACAAGTCACCCATGATCGAAAGAAGAAATAGTCTAGAAATAGTTCAAACAACTTTTTTTCAGCGAAATTTTCTTCCAAAAAAATTTTTGGTATTTTTTTGAGTGAATTTAACAATTTAAAATTTAACATTTCATCCTTTAACAAAAATATTGTGGATATCAGAGTTTTTATGTTATAATTTTTTGTAAAAAAATCAAGGAAAAAATTTGGCCTTTTCCAAAAAGTAGTCTAATTCTTTTTCGAATATTTCAAGTGTGCAAGTTGCTTAAATGACCCATTTCATTACACTCACAACGTTTCACTACTATCTGAGATGGTACTGCCAACTCCTAAGACGAGTTGGCATGAAAATTCGTCATAGGCAAAATAGAACAGGCAGTTTTACAGAATATTTTTTTCTAACAACAAGTTTTTCATATTTTATTTGAAAAATTACTATTAATGTTCAACTCGCAACATTTTAATGAATAAATTAACGCGATTCATATATTCTGCAATTTTTTTTCTATTCAGAAACATGTCAAGAATGTGTCAAACGCGAGAATTTACACAAAAAAATGTTAAGAGGAATTTTGCATGAGTCTTCATACAAAAATGCCATATATAGAAAATATGAAAATAAGTGAAAAAAACTTTTTAAGCTAAACGGTTTCATTGTGATTAAACATAATAATGTACTAAAAGCAAGAAAATAATTAGGCAAGTAGCAGTTAGCAGTTATCACACCTCTCCTTCATTAGTCTAGGGCATTGATAAGACTAAAATAAAATCGTGGGGCACGTTGGATTTCCATTATCCACAATTAGCGACTTCATCATCGTTGAACATGATTTTATTTTAGTCTTTTCAATGCCCTAGACTAATGAAGGAGAGGTGTGATAACTGCTAACTGCTACTTGCCTAATTATTTTCTAGCTTTTAGTACATTATTATGTTTGATCACAATCTAATCGTTTAACTTAAAAAGTTTTTTTTACTTATTTTATTTCCTAGTTTTTAGTACATTATATGCTTCATTAGAATATTTCTCTATAATAAACCACTGTACTGTATTCTATCAGTCAAATAATTTCATTTGATACCGATATTGTGGGACAACCCTACAGACATACAAACATACAAACAAACAGTTCAAGGTCAATAAAACCGTTTAATAAAGTAATTTGATATTTTGTGATTGCGGTCATCTTGGATTTGGATTTTTCATGATCTACTGTGATCTACTATTCAAGCCCTTTCATTTGATACCCATATTAATGAAGTATTGAGAAAATATATAGTCCGCCATTTTGTAGCGGCCGCCACCTTGGATTGTCAAGATCATGAAATACGCAGTTTTATAATAACTACAGAGATAAAGGTGTGTTCCAAATTTCAGATCAATCGGTCAACAGAAAGGGGGTCAAATTTCTATTAATGTGAGTCAGCGCTACAGACAAACATGTTACAAACATACAAACATACAAACAGATTACAGAGCAAGCTAAATAAAACTGTTTAATAAAAATGGAGTGATGTCTGTCTGTTTTCTGATTCCAATGGACTCGGAAATCACTGAACGGCCGACGTGAAAATTGGTATGTAGGCGTTTTCGGGGCCGGGGAAGGTTCTTATGATAGTTTGAGACCCCTCATCCCTCTCTAGGGGGGAGCTGGCATACAAATGAAACTCAAATATCTGCATAACTCGAGAATTAATCAAGCAAACGAAACCAAATTTAACATGTGGAGGTTTTATGGTGAGAACTAATAAAGCAAATGAAGCCAAATTCGGGATGTGAGGGTTTTTGGGTACGAGAAATGTTTATGACACACCTCACTCCTCTGGAATGGAGAGGGGTCCCATAAAAATATTACACATATTTCAACCAAACATGACAATTGAAAATTTTGTTAGTCCATTTAATGTTTGCGCTAATGAAATTGATATTTGTTCGAGAGTGGAAATGGATCTTAATGTGATAAAACGCACTCTTATATCTTCTTCTATCTATATAAATAAAAATGGATCGTGGAATGTAAGAGCAAAACTCGAGGAAGGAATTGTCCGATTTAGGGCTGCCTTTATTCTATCATACTTTCTGTACCAAACATTTATACCATGTAACGGAGAAATATGTTATTTGCAAGTGGATGAAAATCAGGAACAATAATTGTGTCTGAAAATAATCTGATATTATAATGACGAGTTTTGGTAGACGTTCTAAAATTTTTATAGTAAAAGGTAATTTTGAAGGGTAGATTAGAAGATCAATCAATGAACAGTTCTGCGATTGGACCCATGAACGTGCGCTCTGTAAGAAAACATGAATGTTTGAAGATATTGAAAACAAAAAATAAATTTTGGATGTGACGAAGTTTGCCGGGTCAGCTAGTTGAACATAAAAAAGAAAAACAATTTGAATAAATAATTAATCAATTTACAGGAATTCTTGTTTGATCAATTTTTGATCGTGACACTCTTCAAATTTTAGAAAGATTAGAATATTCAAAAACGTTCAGCAAGAATTGTATGTTGTGTTCCAAACTTTATAAAATTTCTTTAAATCTGAATATAACCATATTCCTTTATATTTCTTGAGTCAGAACATATCATTTGTGGTTCCATACAGTCAAATAAATAATGGGTTCATGAATTTGTTAATCTAAAAACAGTCAAGGCGTGTTATTTGATGACCAAACAACCAAGCTCGAAACAAAAAAGAGAAAGAAGTTTCCTTTGCTCCAACTTTATAGTCCGAGATTCTATCGTAACCTCAACGTCATTTTCACCTGATGTCACACATTTTCTCACCTTTTCTTTCAAGTGTCCTTCAGACATGCCCTTTACGTTTACTCGCTCTTTTTTTTTTTTTTTTATTTAAATCGTTTATTTTTACAGGCTCAGTTACATAGGTTTAAAGGAGCCGAACTCCTTACTGTATTGTTACTAGTATATATATACATTTTTCCTTAATTCTAATGTTAATAATATAGGAAACCGATTACTCGCGGTCAACTCGAGTTTAGAAGGGTGACATATTTTCTTCAGGAAAAGGAGGGGATATGAGGATATGTTGACATTGATCACACTCACACTCTCAATCACACTCATCACACTCAATTCTTAAACCTATCTTATATCTAATATGTATTTACATTTCATCTTATTCTTAAGAAGGGATCCGATCTCTCACAAAGGAAAAGGAAAAGGAAAAACTAAGGGTATAAGGACAATCACACACGAAGATCGATAGCTTTAAGGAATACATATATTTGGGACATGTAATCAAGGTCTAACCGAGCCAACACGTCTCTCACCGGCACATTGGGCTGCCTTCCTCGGGCCCGAATTACTCGCTCTTGAAATGAAACAAAATCATTTGCGATTAAATGCCACATTCTTTGTGCTGCCCTTTTCTCGAAACGCGACCGCCCCTTCATCACGTTGGGAAGTTATAAATGTCAAAACCAATTTCATTTCCCGTAGCCCGAAGAGAACGATGCTTTGAACGAGACCGAGTTCCGGACTTTTTGGGCGGTATTGTTTTGCCGTAAAATATCCCTGATCACCAGACGCTGGGGATGACGATGGAGTAACTTACGATGGTCAATCGGAAGCGAGAAGCTGGGGGAAGGCAACTGGCCGGCTTATAGAACGCGTTACCATAGTTTACGATTTGCTTGACATAAACTGCTAATTCGGTGCTTTGCTTAAGCAGGATAAAATGGTGGTTTTGCTCGTGAGACCAGGTGTAAACTGGAACGGTATGTTTTATTGTTTTTGGCGAAATGAAGACGCATCCTCGTGAACTGGGAAAAAGATTGCAACTTTCTGCACGAGTTTATCGCTTGTAAAGATGAAGACAATTTATGAGACCCACAATTCGTTCCAATTGTGGATGGAAGATATTCGTGAATGAAACTTTGTTGAAGAGTTGCATAATCTTACACTTTGTTCTTTACTCTCTTCCTCTAAGCCCCAGGATGTATTCCTGTCCACGAGCTAGCCCATTGAGGAGGACTAGGTTTCATTCTCACCCCACTCGATCTACTCAATTAAATTTCCATACACGCACCCCGAAATGTCTCACGTCATTAATCTTCACCGGCTCAACGTCTCAACAGCGACAGGTTTCGTATTTCAAGTTCACCGCCACGAAACGGCAGTCCCAAAACTTGTCACCGGCGGCATCCCTTCAAAGTCGATCCACGCTTTGATTCATGGGATTTCTCTCCCACAGCAGAAAAAAGGAAACCAAACGCCCGAAGAATGGGCTGGCGGTTGTTTTTTTTTTCCTTTAGTGTCCTTTCTTGCGTACCGGTAAGGTACAACGATACCGAAACCACCCGGGAAGCAAAATAATGTTGTACGACAACCCTCTAAATGTTGTCACCTCGCACGTCACCGGCAGAGGATCGTCATTGATGCTGGGAATGGGGTGAGATAGCAAGGGAGGCGTGAGGAAGCAAACGATCTGTTTTTGACACCATCTAAGAGAGGCTGAGATACATTAGAACGAGATGTATTTCCGTAGATTTGCGGACGCGAAAAGTTACTTCCATCATGATGTAAATGTAAATAGTGAATATTGCGAGCTTATGTAAATGAGTAAAATATATTGGACTAAAAAGTAGTTTCGACTGAGAGGCAAATATCTTCAATGCTGTTCGATGACCTTTGCTGTCATTCTGGTAGCTCACATTTGTTGAAACCTATTCTAACAATTTATCAACATTGAACTTGATAAACAAAATCTATAAGAACGTTAAACAATTCAGAACACCTTAACTGGTTTTAAAATGACTGTAACACCGCGTTGAACTATGTAGGTTTTTTTTTGCTGAAATTTCCACTGACACGCGACATAAAATTGACATCGATATTTCTGAAAAACTAACTTCCAGATAAATGAACATCTAGCGCTAAATCATTTCTGTATTTTTTTTAAATCAAGATAAATATCGGGTAAGGGATAAAATATTCTGTTATTAAAGAATTTAGTAAACTAAGACAATATTGTTGTAATGGATCGGTTACCCAACCATGCAAAATTAATCTGTCATACCTCTTTTATCACCGATATATTTCAATCAAAAATATTTCTGTAGTAAAAGGTCGTACTTGTACTTACTACTACCTGGCTTCTTCTTGGATGGCACTAACGTCTCAGTGGAATTTTTGCCTTTTCAACGCAGGTTTTACTTGCGTCATTTTTATTAGTAGTACTTTGTTGAGATTTCTATGCCGGATAACACGCCTTGAATGTATTCTTACATATAATAAAACAAGTAAAGCATGTCACAAAACAAAAAGTACCCCTACAGGTAATCTTCGATATAACGTACATTTCACTTTCAAAATTGTACGTTGTATCGAAGCACAATGAAGTACTCACAAACGTAGTCTATAATACATTATTGTGTTGCTGTTTTAGTACAGTTGATGAATAACTTCAATCAGAAGACGAAGCCAGCCTTTCTCATGATGTTTCCCTTCGTACTGTTGATTAAAGCTTGATTCATTTAGAATCCAGAATCACAAAACCAGCTGTATTTCGGGATTGGTTGAAGGTACAAAACTTGTTTTAGCATCACAATATAGATAATTAATTGTTCTATCAGAAAAAAATAATACTTTGGAAATGTGTACGTTATATCGAGGTAAAATGTAACGATAATACGTTAGATTTGTATGAATCATACCAACAGCAAGTTGGAAATTTATATAATATAATTGAACAGGGAAGTTAACGCCTAAACGACAACTACTACCGTGTAACCAGCAATTTATATAATCATAAACATATATACATACACACGATTAAAACCCGACTCGGACTAGAAGATTTTTTTTGTTATCAGAGAGAGAGAGAGAGAGAAAGAGAGAGAGAGAGAGAGAGAGATCTTAAAATCATAAAATCTTTTAGTGAGGGCAAGTTGAGACAGATGTTTTTTCGTTGCTTTCAATCCATTGTTTGGCCTATTGCGTGTACGTGTTATTGTGATTGTTTGTTCATTGATTGTTTGTGAAAATCGCTGCTGATTTTTTTCTCTGAATAAACATTATGAAATATGATCTTACATCGAACCTGTGTGTTGTAAAAACAGAAAATAAGAAAAATTGCACATATGTTGTTCATATCAAATTATAACATGTACTTTTGTCGGCCGATAAACATATTTTCACATACAGTTTGCGACTTTTGAAGAAGAAACATCTTATCTTTTCCCACTAAATTTCAAGAATATAAATCCCATATGTAAACTATCCAATCCAACGATATCTATGAATAGCTGTCTATTGTTGTTGGGTTCCAGCTAACATTTTATGTTGTTATTAATACCGCTGGACGAAATAGCGAAAGAACGGTTCAAAAGAACCGAAAGGCTTTAAACTGTTTGTATGTATGGGAGGAGACATCTCTTTTTTTCTTTTTTCATCTGTTTTGGGATTGCACCCAAAAAAAGTCCCAATGATCTCAACGGAGATCGAACCGAGGCCGGCTAGAATGCAAGGCTGTTTTACACGACCACGCTACACACATAGCCGCTGGTGCTGTTGCATCGGTCTGGGTCGTGTATGTGGCAAAGTTTGCGAATAGCTTTAATGCGTGCTTATTTACTATGTGTTTCTTGTTTCGCTCGCTCAAACTGACCTTATATTGATTAGTGTATATATATTATACAAATGATATACAACTATTGGGGAGTAGCGTATTTTTTGTTATTTTCAGGTTCATTTAATGTAATAAATCGGGATGCCAAAACTTGTGCTAAAAATTAGTTTTGGGTGTAATAAATTCAAAACACAGAACACATTCATTGGCAGGATTTTTCTGTGTTCACAACTTTCTTTGATGATTTGCATACCAATCGATTCGGAAATTCTCTAAGATTAGTTTGATGTGCTAAATATTACTATTTCCTAATCCCTAAACAGTGTAAATTAATGAAAACTGGAAGCATTCCATATACATATTTTGAAAAAAAAAAATCATTGACAATATAACAATATTTTGAAAAAATAAAAATTTATTTTTCTCGAAAACATGTTTTTTTTAAATTCTGAAAAAATATATATAAATAACCCACAAACTTTTCAAAAAGTCACCCATACATCGGAAGATGGGCACTTTTACAGGGAAAATGTTTTTCGAACATCAACTTTTTCATGTTTTTCTTTGAAAAATTACTGTGAATGTTTATTTCGTAACATTTGTATGTATAAATTACTGCGATTCACATGCTCTGCTACCTTTTTTTTATTCAGAAACATGTCGAACACGAGAATTTACACACAAAAAATGTAACGAGTGAAACATTATTTTTTTCCAGAGGTCTCCATACCAAAATGTCCTATATTCCAGAAACTATAAAAGATAGAAAGTTGACGTCTTCGAAGAAAGTTCATATTTTAATTAGATCTAAAACTTTGTTGAATACACTATATTGACGAATTTCATGCCAACTCGACTGGCCGTTGGCAGCACATTTCCTACATTTCATCCTTTGACATGAATTTTGTAGGTATCATAGTTTTCATGTTATAATTTTTTGTAAAAAATAAAGAAAAAAAATTGGTTTTTCCAAAAAGTAGTCTAATCATGTCTTTACACCCACAACGTTTCACTGCTATCTGAAATGGTGCTGCCAACTCCTAAGACAAGTTGGCATAAAATTAGTCTACTGCTGTCTTGACTTAAAACAAAATTAGGATTAGTTGTAATTTGTTCAAAGAAAACATGAAAAAAAACACGCTTTTCGTTAGAAAAACGTTGATCACTGACAGTTACAAAATAAGGAAATCTATATACAGTCAACTCTCCCTAACTCGATATCCAAGGGACCATCGAGTTAGGGAGGTATCGAGATACAGAACATTTTTTCATATTTTTTTTATGCCACAAATTGCAAATATATGATGTTAGGGTAAGTATCCCAATATTAGGGCTTAAAAATATGGCCCAATTAGGAATAAACTAATTATGGTACATGGGGTTTACTATAATTGGTACCATTGCGTATACAGGATATTACTATAATTGATTTGTTTTTGTGCATTAGTACATTTACCCTATATGTACTAATGCGCATGTACTATTATACATTCTTTTCTCAAATTTTAATATAAATTTAAAATACATAGGATGTTTGTTTAGTAGGCCAATTTTATTGTAAAATGGAATTGGAAATGGAAAAGGAACTAGGTTAACAAAGAAAATATTAATTATGTATGTAATTCAAACTAAATTGTAACGATCACGCAGGAACTGTTCAATCGCAAAGAAATGTTCAAATAGTTTCACGGGAACATTTTCAGTTGATTGCAATATTTCGGACATATTCTTTAGGTTCGATTTAACGTTCGAAGGTGTAATTTCAAAACAATCAGCTGAAACTTCCTGAACCTCCTCTAACTCCATAGGACTACTATTTTCAACGTTTTTTTCAGCTTCTTCAACACTTTCCAGTATATCGGTATCAGTCATTAGATCACAGCAAATCACGTTTAGATCCATTTCGCAATATTCATCAAATGACGATGAACAATCGAATGGTACTGCACTGTCGACAGCAGCAAGCTCACGACGCATTAATTCTGCCAGCGGAATATCATCATCATCATTTATGGAAAATCCGGCTTTCCTGAAGCAATTTTGAACAGTCTCAGATTTAACCTTGTTTATCCAAGAGCGTGAAAGTAATTCAATTGCATCCAATACCGATATATCTGAAGGGTCCTAGAGTATATTTGAATACAGCATGAGTGCTGAATAACACTCATACTGTATTCAAGGAAAAAAATACCGTTGTATCCTCCATTTCTAGCAGTCTTCGTTTTACTAATTCATGGCGATAGTACTGTTTCAGGTTCTTGATTATGCCCAAGTCCAGCGGCTGAACTACTGAAGTAGAGTTTGGTGGAAAAAACTGCAAATTTATCGATTTAAGCTTTGGTTGGATAGATTTTGGGTGCGCTGTACAATTACCAACGAACATGACCACCTTTGAGGAGAAAGAGATATAAGTATGATACATTCCCATTACACATAATTCTCGAGTCAATACCTTTCTATTTTCTTTGGAAAATCTTTCGTCTAGTTGCATAATCCATTTCTCAAAAAGAATAGAGGTCATCCAGGCCTTGGTGTTACTCTCGTATATCACTGGTAATGATTTCTTCTTTTTGAAACACCGTGGGTTTTTACTCTTTCCAATGACCAGCAATGGTAGTTTATCGCTTCCGTCCATGTTGGTTGCACACATGACTGTCAGACGTTGTTTCGAATATTTTCCTCCGTGGCAAGTTCTGATCGAAATGCAAATGTTTCGTCTGGCAAACATTTGTAGAAAAGTCCTGTTTCGTCTGCATTGTAGATATCACGTGCATCATACTCGGCGATTATACTGGGTAGGGTTTGCGAAATCCAGTTGTCCGTTACACTGAGATCTACACTGGCACTCTCGCCACATAGCTTCCGAAATGTCATCTTTTGCCGTTTTAAAAATTTACTTAGCCATCCAGAACTTCCTTTAAAATTGGGAATTCCCAGTTTCTGGGCAAATTCGCAAGCCTTCTCCCGAAGAATAGAACCTGAGAGAGGTAAATTATTCTCTCTGGCTTGATTGACAAAAATTTTCATTGACCGTTCCAGCTTCTCGTTCCCAACCAACCTTATACGCTTTTTGTCCACATTCAATTTTCCCATCCGATGCCATTTTTCCTTTTGCTTGAATAGTGTTGACACCGTACTTTGTGCAATACTGAAATCTTTTGCAACTTCAGACACCTTTCGCCTATACTTTTCGACCTGCTCGATGATGCTAAAACGTTGCGCTATGGTTAGCGTTTTAATCGTTCGCTTGAAAGGTTTTCCCTGGTTTTCCATACTTGAAAAAAAAAATCCTTGATAATACGAACACTTCGTCTTCACTTTCAAGAGCAATTGAAATGACAGCTAGAAGCGCACAAAAACAAGTACGCGAAAATCAATCGAGTTAGCGAGGTAAAAATCCATGGAAAAATGAAACAAAGCCCATCGAGTAAGAGAGGCATCGAGTAAGGGAGGTATCGAGTTAGGGAGAGAAGAATGCATGTAAAATCAAAGGTGCCATGAAATTCATCGAGTTAGGGAAAATATCAAGTTACAGAACATCTAGTAAGGGAGAGTTGACTGTATATATATATATATCTATATATATATATATATATATATATATATATATATATATATATATATATATATATATATATATATATATATATATATATATATATATATATATATATATATATATATATAAATCATATATATATATATATATATATATATATATATATATATATATATATATATATGGATTTCTGTCTGTCTGTCTGTCTGATTCTTATGGACAGTAGTTTCCGAGTCCATAATAATCAGACAGACAGAATCGATCGACGTAAAAAATTGTATGTAGGGGATTTTGAGACCGGGGAAGGTTTTTACGACAGTTCGAGACCCCTCCTCACTCTCCCAGGGGGGCTGCTATACAAATGAAACACAAATTTCAGTATAACTCGAGAATTAATTAAGCAAACGAACCCAAATTTGCATATTTTAGAATACAATAAAAGTTTCTATGTTGGATAGACACTACTCCTGCTCTCTAAGGGGGGGGGGGGGGCGGTGGAGTTTACCATACAAATGAAACACAATTTTTTTATTATGTCGTCTTACTTTGTCCTCCTCTATATGGATTAAAGTTGAATAATCTTTTCTCAATGATTTGCCAGTTGCCCTCCGAGAGACGCTGACATGATAGGGGAAGTGGGAGCATAGTGGTCACCCTAAGGAATAGCACATTTTTTATCATTATAAAAAAGGTGAGAAATGGACCTTTTTTTTGCTTGGAGGTAGAGTGGTCACTTGCACATATCAAGCTAAATGGGATAGATTTATGCGTTTTTTCGTTCAAATTTCTTCAAATCATATTTGCTTTAGTAGGCACATATATAAAATAAGTTTGGCCTATTTACCTAGAGTCTCAATTTAAATTTTCTCATGCATATAAAAACGTAGTAGGACGTAAGTCGTGACTTCATTCGTGTAATGAGTAGACTTATGTCCAACCACTACTCGCTAGATGTGCATCTCCACAGAATAAATCTTGTTCAAAGCAACGTCTGTCGGTGTGGAAACGGTTACGATGACATCGCTCACGCAGTTTGGCAATGTACGGATAATTACGCAGCCAGAGAGTACCTTTTGAATGCCCTTGAGGCCCGAGGAAGACCACCCTATGTTCCTGTTAGAGACGTGTTGGGAACTCGCGACATCTGCTATATGCAGTTGATCTATATGTTTGTGAAACGGTCTAGTATAAGAATTTAATGCTTTTGTGTTTTTTTTTCATTTTCGTTATTAGTTTGTTTGTCTTGTCCCTTCATCTCACCGTCGCCCACCCTCGACAGATAGTCGAGCACCAGATGCTATCCCTGGTCATTTTGCACAATGCTACAGTGCGTGCGGCAACTCTCGGTTGAGACAACGATACCACATATCCATATCCCTAACCTGATTCGTCCCACAAAAAAATGTTGCCCTTTTAACCTCGAGTAAACCGCGAGTAAAGGGTGTGTCACATCAAATTGCAACACGGAAAAAACGCTGTAGAAATTCGCCCAGTAGACCGATCCTTTTGAAAATTTAAGACAGTAAAATAAAAACTATTAAACAACTTTTGGCATTTTCTTTTTATACATATTTCGAGCCCGTATGCTCGCACCTTCCTCTTTACCCCGTCCATAAGGTTCTGTACAACGTCAGGTTGTAGTTTTTTTTGAACAGAAATCCATTTTCTCTTGAAGTCCGCCTCCGATTTGACAACTTTTGGGTTCTTCCGGAGGGCCTGGTTCATAATCGCCCAATATTTCTCTATTGGGCGAAGCTCCGGTGCGTTGGGCGGGTTCATTTCCTTTGGCACTTTGGTCCTTTGAATAGTGGCACGAAGCGAGATCCGGCCAGAAGATGGTCGGGCCCTCGTGCTGCTTCAATAGTGGTAGTAAGCGCTTCTGTAGGCACTCCTTAAGGTAAACCTGCCCGTTTACCGTGCCGGTCATCACGAAGGGGGCGCCCCGCTTTCCGCAAGAGCAGATCGCTTGCCACATCATGTACTTTTTGGCAAACTTGGATAGTTTCTGCTTGCGAATCTCCTCCGGAACGCTGAATTTGTCCTCTGCGGAGAAGAACAACAGGCCCGACAGCTGACGAAAGTCCGCTTTGACGTAGGTTTCGTCGTCCATTACCAGGCAATGCGGCTTCGTCAGCATTTCGGTGTACAGCTTCCGGGCTCGCGTCTTCCCCACCATGTTTTGCCTTTCGTCGCGGTTAGGAGCCTTCTGAACCTTGTATGTACGCAGGCCCTGCCGCTGCTTGGTCCGCTGGACGAATGAACTTGACAAATTCAGCTTATTGGCGACATCCCGGACCGAACTTCTCGGATCACGTCTAAACTGCTTAACTACGCGCTTGTGATCTTTTTCACTGACGGAGTATCCATTCTTGCCGTTCTTCACCTTCTGGTCGATGGTTAGGTTCTCGAAGTATCGTTTTAGTACTCTGCTGACCGTGGATTGGACGATTCCCAGCATCTTACCGATGTCCCGATGTGACAACTCCGGATTCTCGAAATGAGTGCGCAGGATTAATTCACGACGCTCTTTTTCGTTCGACGACATTTTTCCAAATTTACGAAAAATTTACAGTGAAGCGTGGCCAACGTGATCTATACACTCTTATCTGATTATAAGCGAAAGCTGAAGATATAATTCCTAAAAATTAAATTTCTACAACGTTTTTCCGTGATGCAATTTGATGTGACACACCCTTTATTCGGTCGAATCCTACTAAACATAGCAATTAGTTGAAACTTTGTATAAACGATTGCGATTGTATATACAAGTATGCGATTGAGCCTTACAAATAAATGAATTGGAAAAAAAATAAAAACGTTGTAAGATACACATAACGTTCCACATAATGAGGCTTGGCTTAGTTGGAGTGGCATATTTTCCAGGGCCAAAGCTACAAAAGGAGCCTCTCCCAGAGCAGAATGTGATAAGGTATATCAGCTTTAGTAAACAGAACATTGTAAGTCGTTATTCACCTATGACCACTTTGTCCCCAAACATCAAAGTAATTTCTATGCTAATTATTGGCTGAGATTAAACAAAATATCGGTTCATCTCTCCTAAAATATGTGAACAGTCGTTCAAACTGTTGATTTGTCCAACATATATGATTGAATGAACTAAATTTCACGAGAAATTCCTTAGATACCATGCGCACAGAACTACGGCCGAATGGATATCGAGAGAGCAATTTCTGTTTTTATGTATATTTTGACATGTAACAACTCTACTGAAGTACAGGGTGACTCAAAAGTCATTAAATTCTTCAAACATAAGGTGCCTATCTATACGTCATCCATAGTTAATAGTTATACTACCAAACACGCAGGTGACCAATTTGCCCCCACTACCCCTACACGAGTCAAATGAAGTGTTCGTTCTATGGACTATGAGGGAGGAGCGAGGAAATATAGTGATTTAAGCACCGTCATTTCTCGATATATATGGATATGACATATTTTTACGGATCTATTACAATAAAGAAAATTATACATTCTTTGATTCGATTTGTTACCTTAGCATCTTCGATACAAACCCTAGTCAAAAAAGTCATAAAAACTCAAGTCAATGTATTAAGTTTTTTTTCATAACATCAGATTTGGTAGTAGAATTCTCCAATTTCTACAGACAAGAAATTCTTTCTAAGTATCGTAAGAGTGAGTGTACATAAGTGTACATGTACATCAAATATTTGAATATGTTCAACGAACGAAAAATATGTAATTTAGATAAGACCCTCGCGGAGCTCTGTCGGACGTGGATCAACGGTTGGGAATCATTCATGAGTCACTTGTAAACCTTGTGTAGGTCTTGTCCCAGGAGATTGAAGTTCGCTGTCTCCTATCTTAATTCAGGCTAAGATATAAATAGTTTCAGGTACGAGTATAGAATAAATAAATGTCTAAAACTGCCCCCTTATAATCAAATTATGAGCTGAAACGCTGAACTATTCAAAACAATATGAATAATATAACCCTTCAATATTCTACACATTGTTGCATGTTCATTCCACACAAATTCCATCACTGTCCATTAACGTCAACAGCAATCCTCATCGATGTTCCAACAACACAAATCAATCTAATCAAGCCGCCGATCGGCAGTCTCGGAAGTCCGCAATGACAAGAGGGAGGCGCGAAAACATCGCTCACTCGTTTGTCTTACCAACCAAGGTTCCAAGTCGTGGTTCGATTCACGCTTCCTCCTATTTATCCCCCGAGGGTTTGATGTTTGCTGGCTCTGCTTTCCGACTGAGCGGGGAAACCAACAATATTCCCGTTCTCGTTCTCACACCCCCACCACCGGATTCTCGGCGTGTCAGCATGCATTCAGGGGGGGGGGGCGAAGGTGGAAGAAGAGAACATAACTAATCGACCGGCATTCCGCCTGGCGGTTGTCGGTTCCCGCTCCTTTGATAGGATTAATTTCAAACAATAATAGCGCCGAAAAAAAACCCTCTAGAATCGACTAAACTGGATCAATTTCAGGTCGGAATCAGGAACCGAACGGAAGATGGATGGATCCGTTACGAATGCGGTGTGTGCGGAGTGTTAGGATGTAACAATGATTTGCAGGATGAACTTTCGAAATTCCGACAGGACTAACTGTGAAAAATAGGTGCGGGACTTGCTGTAATTTCTAGAGGATGAGATTCATTTTTTTATTAATTGGAGAATTTTTTTTTCTTTCCGTCGCGGTTGTGAGATACTCGTTGGTAGCAGGTGAACAATTAATGTTCTTGACGTTGGCGTTCCCTGGTGGGTGGAAGCATTCCCGCGTGACCACTAGAGCTGAAGTAGAAGCTACACACCCGAACAGAAACAATTTCGGCAAGTGACACGCTGGGACTTTATTCGGTTGACCCAAACACGACAAGTGACTTTTGCGGCACCCAAGAATGCCTTCAAACATCCAGTCATGCCATCGAACAAATAAGGCACCGATCAAAAGGAGGCGGTATTCCCAACCTTGAAGTTCGGGCCAACAACGAGAGAATGAAAAATGGATCATCCTTGTTTAACTTTCACACGTCCCTGGAAGGCAAACACGCAGAAATGGCTCATTTCGGTGGTGGCTCAAAGGAAACAGTGGCAGTTTCGGCACCGAAATTGATGCTAGAGAGTTCGGTCGGGATGAAAAGATGAGAACACAAAAAAAAGAGGCGCAAAAGACAGCGTCGGTTAGGTTTGATTTCATTTTGCCAATGCCGAAAATAATTCTACGCCCATCAGCCAAATAATGGGATATAATGGGTTCAAATGAAAATATTTTGCCTTCTTTTCGGTGGCGGCGGCGTTGTTACAAGGATGTTATTGCGGAGAAAGAATTCCAATAAAACCGATGGTGGGTGGAAAATTGGATGACAAAGTAATGAATAATTGTTTGCGAAACAGCTCGAGAATCGGGTATCGGAGGATGATAGTTCAAATGTGCCGGCAACGACTTTGAAGGGCATTAGGGAGTTCCACTCGCTTCGTACAATAGTTACTAGGAAGTTCAGAGAATAAATTATGTATCGTTGTGAAGTACAACATCACGAGGCATCCAGCGAGAATTGCAATGTATGAAAATCTTTTCAGCCGTTGAATTGCTTCACACTCTCCAACCAATTTTACAACTCGAAAGGCACTTGCATTTTTATGCTTTTTTTTTCCTCGCCGGTTGCAATATATCCCCAAACCAGAACACGTACGAGAGCCCATCATGATGCGTTCTTCGTCCATCCTGCCAAACAGAAAGTGATGAACAAGAGCTGAGGGTGGCATCTCGAAGCGCGCCCGCGATTACGATACAAATGGTTCGTGTTTTATGTGTTCCATTCTCCTCCGCACTCGCACTCTGGCTCTGGTTCATAACAACTCCTCCGAAGGGCTGTCAGCGTGGGGAGGGGCCCGGGAGTCGCTTTTTTTAATAATAACCTTTTTTGTACTGCGCTCAAGTGACCGACCAAGAGGAGTCTGATCTGTACCGGACGTTTAGTGCGGATTGAGACGGAAAGCCCTCGGGCGAGGAAAATTGGAAACAAAACAGAAGAACAACAGTCGGTTTTCTTTGATGCCGGGCTCCACATCGGATCCAATTGAACCGAGCGGTTTATGCGTTCCTTTAGGGGGATTTGTTGGAGTGCGAACCAGCGGAATCCGGCTACCCGGCTGTTCGGTTGATGGACGGGTGGTTGGATGGACGGATGAGCCGCACGGATTTTTCTCATACGAACGCCGCGCTGTCTGGGCGAGCTTTTTCCCGCTCTATCCTCTTCTCCGTCCGGCACTTCATGCATTCTGGGCATGCTGCAGCATATCGATGGGAGGATCACGGGATAACGCTGGACATTGAAGAGGCAGAACGGAGCTCGCATATTGCTTGCTCCGTTTTATTTGTGGGGATCCTAGGGTCATTCAATATTTCAGAACTGTTTAACTCTGAAATGTGTTCCGAGATTGGAACTGGGCGATAGCATTTGCGGCATGGTTGGGAGTGCAAGATGATTCCGCATTGAGGGTTTTAGAGTGAGAAAATTGAGATATTTTTATGCTCGCTTTTTGTTCTTGAACGAAAATATTTGACAAGATTATTGAACAGTTTTATAAAGATTTGGAAAAGTTCAAAATGATTCAACTTGCTATGCGAACATAGAAATGATGCGACAAAAAGACGAGTGGGTAATGTCGGGGACATAACCGGAGTGACGTAGGACTATACAAATGGGGCAGCTTTATTTTAAATAAATTGTTTTATTTTCTTCTCCTACGTGAATACCTACTTATCTACCTGAAAAATGGATTAGTTTACTGTTTACTCTTTATGAACATGTTGGGGGTTCAGAAAAGAACCTTTGGTGTTGTGTTTATGCGTTTTTTTACAAACTTGATTCTTGATTTTTTTCTGAAGGCTTTGTACTTATTAAATGTTCAACGCCGGGCATCTTTTGGCGTATGCACATATCGTACAATCAAAATGATGGCTGTGATAGGGAATGCACAGGTGGTCATCAGCTCATTCACTATCATATATTTCACTATTGAGCACATTACCGTACCTTAAACTGTGGTTTCGGAGACGAATGAATTGTAAGATTTGTAGTCTCCACAAACAATGTAAATAAAAATGAAAAAGAACTGAGGTTCTGGAGACGAACTCTACGATCTGTCGAGAAATAAACGAGCTATAAGCGTTCTGAAAAACCAACAGTAAATACATGACCTTCGGATTAAAGTCCTTTAAAATAAGAACAGAGCAGCAGGAAATACATAGCTCATCATGTAGCTCCTTAGTTATTTTTCTATACAATGCAGATGTAACGTCAGTCAATTTTCAACATCAGTTATCAACCAAAGAAAGCAGTTCAGAGAAAATTCGTTAATGCCATCCTGCATACAAAGTGTTGTAATTTGAAGCCACTTTTTATTCGGAAACCATGCATGGGTTTGTGAAAACTGAATGATCAATTTAAAAGACCCCAACCACCAATAAGTTCAAGAACAAGCATAAACAAAATAAATCAGTTCATATTATATGTCATATGATGTAACTTTAGATTGCAATGGTATTGTGAATAACTTTTAATAACTCTTCTTTGAAAGGTTTAATGGCCCTGAAAAGCGCCGTGTTTTACGGTGGCTGGTTTTGCCACCAAAGCAGTCTGTATAAACAAACTTTTTCCTTCTTCTACCTGCAGCCGTCTTGCGATTTCGTTTGCCACTCGCTGAAACTAGTTGTTGCCACCGAACCGAATGTGCTCTGTTCTGTAGGCGGGTTTTCTTATTGTCGTGAGCAGCTTTGCAAGCCAACTCGAGCACTCCGGCGGCCGCAATTCTATAACCGCTATTAGGTATATTGTGATGTGAAACGATGCCATACAACCACACTAATTTACGTTTCGAAAAAGAATGATATATTTTTCAGCGGATCCGCACGTTTTATACTTTAGCGGTACACGCTCACAGGATAGAGACAAATCGGCAGACTCAGCCAAAGGGGCGAGTCCAACGAGACGAACGAATGAGCGTTAAAAGGCAGCGATGGCAATAAAATACATTCATTACGATTTGTTCGCTTGTTGGATTCAGATGCAGGCTAAAAAGGGTCCTTTTCAGGATCACAAAATTATTTTCAATCTAAAGAGTTTATTGTTTTGTTATCACTCGATATTCCCATCTTGTTCGGCTAAACCTTCCTGTTCAGCGATTTGTTGCCACTCGCCACAGCTTTCACAGTTGGAAAATTTCTTCCCATTCAGCCTTGTGACATGTTGTACAGTAAATTACATTCAATGCGACGTGCTGAAGCGCCACTCAGTGTCGCATTGGAGGCGATTTTAACCTGTAATTGAACATTTGCGATGACAGTGGTACAGTGTCGACTTTCAATGTGGGGTCATAATTTGGACCCCGAACTCTATGTTTACAAAAATGTCCAAATAAATATGTCGCATTACAGGTCCGTCCAATTAGCTAAATGTCGAGCTAAATGTAAATTACTGTACTTTCAATCTAGAAGTAATTTAAGAATTGGTGAAAATTGAATAATCGGGAAAGTCCCCAACCATCAATAAGCTCAGAACAACTGCCAAATTCTCATACTCAAACAAATTATCTCCTGGCAAACAAATTATGAAAACAATCAATTTGTGTTTTATTATTATTTGGGATATTGTTTTAGAAAGCATTGAACTGTATTTCGTAAACTCTTTTTTGGAAGGTTTATTGGCCCTGAAAAGGGCCGTGTTTTATGGAATGATTCCAATTTAGAAAACTTAGTACTCGTGGTTTTGAAAAAAATCATTTCGGACGCCCTCGATGCCGCCTTGTTCTGGATTTGCCACCAAAGCAGTTTGTATAAAGAACAAACTTTTTTCTTGTGCTACCTGCTGTCGTTTTGCGATTGTGTTTGCCACTCGCCACTCGCTGCAACTGCCTTTTGTTGTCTTGATGTCCACCGAAACGAATGTGGTCTATTTTGAATGCGTATTTTCTTATCGTCGCGAGCAGCTTTGCCAGCTAACTCGATCACTTCGGCGGCCGAAACTATATAACGGCGGCTAGGTGGACTGATGCACTGGTACTAACGCGCTCGGCCTAGCTATCCTTGCGGGGAACTCCAGATCAACACGCCTTTCCCTTCACTTTTCCTCCTTTGCCATATCCAACCATGGCTGCTTGTGTTGGTTTGTTGATGTAATGTGATGCGAAACGATGTGGTGTACGGTTTGGATGAGAATGATCGTTACGGCAGCGGAGCGGGGATTTTTAAGCTGACTGGCTGCATCGAGAATTACGCATGTGTGAGACTGCGACCAATGTTTCGTTCATTTTTTTTTTCTTTTTCCTTTCCAATCGTGCTTCATTGTATTTCGCTGCTGCTCTGGTTGCCCGTTTTGGTCGGTACGATTTGAGGAGCACAAAATGGACCAATCAGAAATGGGCACATAGTGCATTTGGACAATGCTTGATATTTCACAATTATTCAATTAATTATCTCAAGAAAAATGAAATGTTATTCGTTATGATAGGTGCGTAGATATATTTCCTATCAATTGATGCAAAAACCTTTGCGATCTATTGAGAAATGCTCGAGCTATAAGCGTTCCAAATCTTGCATTTTTTCCTACTTGTTCAGTGCCTAGATTTCCATTTCACCCCCTATATCTTCCGGTTAGACGTAGTCCTACGTCAAAAATGTCTGAACGTTCTCGATGGGAGCCTCTGATTGTAGATTGTGAAATGTATTCCCCAACGATACTTTACTTTATTCTCATCACATTAATTCACAATAATTTTTCATTCTTTGGCTTAATTTTCTGAAAATATGCAGTGAATATTTATCTAGTTCAACACTTGCTGTTTCATGCGTTTTCATGCGTTTGAAAATTGTGTCACTTTTACTCGAAAGACATTTACCCGAACTCCAATCACCCGAATGTAACAAATACCCAAATGCGACAGCTACCCGAACGCAACATTTACATGAATGTACAACTATATTTTATTAGAAGGTGTTATTATATTAAATTCTGATAAGCGTTATTAAAACAATCAAATTTATACATAAACTGGTATCTTAAAACCCGTATATCTCGTGGGTAGAACAAAAACGAGAGAAAACGGTGTTGCGTACTTTATTTTTCAAAGTTATCAGAAGGATATATAGTTTCACTTTTACATTAATCAAATTATTAATTTTGTATAAATGATGGATTTACAAATTCGATTTTAAACATTATTCAGTCATCTGGACCGCGTAGATCATACAGGTAGAAAAAAAACTGTCAATTTCAAGCAGTCGCCATAAAATTCATAGAATGAGATATTGAAATCTGTTAAAAAAATGGATGGGTTATATCTATGATATAACCACAAGTTTGACGTGGGACTACCTTAGCTTAGCAATCATTTGTTTGTATTGTTTAAATTATTGATTGAATGAAACGATTTCCGAATTCAATTGAATTCAATATATTTGCTTTGTGAGTAAAAAGATTGAACCTATGCCATGTAAGGTCAATTTATCCATTGTGATAGATCATGTTCTTCGTTACAAGTAAATTTAATGACAGTCTTTTTACGTTTGGTGCCTAGGACAAAATATGTGAACGGAAGAATTATCAAACGATTATTTTGACATAGGACTATGTCTTTGATTTTTTTATAGGGGGTAACTCTACGAAAAGTGTAACGATTCGTTAAGAGTTTTCAAACTCATATTATTCGAAATCGTTATTGCGACCAATGTTGTGTTGTATACCATTAGACAGGGAATTTATCCATTATTATTTTTTTTTTACTTGAGACATAAACAGTGAATATAGTGAAGAAAACATATATTATCGGTCTCGTTTTGCCGATAATATGCATTTATCAGTTGTCAGAATCAATGAAGAGATGATCTAGAAATGATCTTGAAGATGATATTGGATGATATCACCTGGTCTCTCTCAAAATGTTAAACGTTGATAGAGATTTTATTAGATTGAAGTTCAGGTTGTTTCAATCAATTTGTGCTCAATTCGCCTTTTATCGCGCAGGTCTGGCTACCAACAATTTATGGAATTGTGGAACAAGATGTCATTATATCGAGCATGTTGTTGGGTTATGCAAAAAATGCAATTAATGAATTTAACTTGCTGCTGATTTAGAAGTTCGAAAGGGTAGCTGGTATACTCACTCATATTTTTCAGGCACTCCATTTGATGAATCAAAAAAGAAAAAAACACAAAAACTCAAATGCAATTCAAATGCAATTAATACACACAATCACAGTCCTACGTCAAGATCTCGTCCGTACCCCTAGGCCCAGACCAATCAACTTTTTATTTTACATTTCCCTGTGAAGTTTGCATCTCTCAAGTGTACGTACTTATTGAACTGCTAATTTGCTTGGAACTTGAAAGTTCATTCGCCTCTAGTGTCTGTACGATTTTCCTAAGTTCCTATGTTTAAAAGACCGTGTTAGGGAAACATATTCTAGTCTGCACAAAGGCAACGAGTGCAAAATTACTCGCAGTTTGCATTTATTTGCAAAGCCGATTTCCCCAGAAAACTGGTTTAGCAGTCTGTGTTAGGCAAACATATTTCAGTCGGAATAAAAATGCCCCCGACTGGCATGTACTTGCAATGCCGATTTCTCCAGACACTTTGGTTCTGAAGTCTGTGGTGGGGAAACACATTTCAGTCGGAACAATAAAATAAGTAAAAAAAAACTTTTTAAGTTAAACGGTTTAATTGTGATTAAATATAAAAATGTACTAAAAGCTAAAAAATAATTAGGCAAGTAGCAGTTAACAGTTATCACACCTCTCCTGCATTAGTCTAGGGCATTGATAAGACTAAAATAGGCACTAGGCACTAGGTACTAGGCGTCAGATGTCACATTCCTGACTTGCGCTGATCTGGCTCTGAACACGGTCCCCATGAAGGACCGTGTCAACCCCTGCATGGCCTCACTGCTTGCATAGATAACCATGGGATCACTGGTAGTGACTATGTACAACGAGCGGAGATAGCGGCCCGAAGTTGGGACCCAGAAAAATATGAATAGTTGCAATAACACACCAACAAACGATGGAGAGGAGAATGTGTTCGCGAGAAGCGGACGAATGCTGAGGTCACCTGTCACTCGAGTAGCCACAACGAGTACAAGCAACACAAAACCACAAGAAGTGTTTGCCGCCCAAGCATTCCAAGGAGATCTTGGCTCCGTACAGAGCCAGTTGTTTACGCTGACCTCAAGCGCATCCCAAGAAGGGCAACTTGGGAGGCTCAGCATCACGGACGTTAGGAAAAAGGTCAACGAACTTTACGAGTTCGTAAAGGACAAAAACAATGTCCACTTAAAAATAAAACATCTGGTGACGAGCATCAGATCGGTCGTCATGGTTGCTGAACGCGAGCATAAGGAGCTGCAGATGAGAGCAGAGGGTGCTGAAAAGGCTCTGCTCGAGGCGAATGAGAAACCCGTCGAGATACTTGAGACGCCGAAGGGTCCTCTGAACACACGATCGGACAAGCGAAGGAGCCCAGGAGAAGAAGAAGAGCTGAAAAAGGCCAAGAACGATCTGAGTAACGCGAAAGGAGGTGAAAGCAGTGAATGGCGTACTGTCGATAACCAGGCAGAAAAACGCAAAAAACAGAAGGAGAAGAAGAAAAAAGTTGAGCAGGAAAAGAAGAAACTCGGACCTCGAGTGGAGCGAATCAAGGGCGATGCTTTGATCGTTGAAGTGTCAGCAGGAGTATCGTATGCAGCTATCCTTCGGAAAGTGAGAGACGATCCGGAGTTGCAGACACTGGGCGAGAACGTCGTGAAAACTAGGCGCACGCAGAAAGGCGAGATGCTCTTCGAGCTTAAAAAAGATCCAGCGGTTAAGAGCTCCGCTTTCAAACAACTCATTGAGAAGTCACTAGGGGAGGAGGCGAAGGTGAGAGCTCTCTCTCAGGAATCAACCATCGAGTGCCGGTATCTGGACGAGATCACGACTGTTGAGGAATTGAGAACTGCGTTACAGTCACAATGTGACCTTGGCGATGTGCCAATGACAATCCGGCTGAGAAAGGCATACGGTGGAACACAAACGGCCTCGATACGGCTCTCGAAACAAGCTGCGAATAAACTGGTGGAGAAGGGTAAAATAAAAGTGGGGTGGTCCGTGTGCCCGATGAAAGCTCCCCCTCGTATGGCCAAGCAAATGGAGAGATGCTTTCAATGCATGGGCTTCGGTCACCAGGCGAAAAACTGCGGTGGTCCTGACAGATCGAAATTGTGCAGGAAGTGCGGGACGGAAGGTCACGTTGCTAGAGACTGCACCAAGCAACCGAGGTGCATGTTGTGCAAGGAGGAGGACGGAAACGACCACGTCACAGGTAGCTTCAAATGTCCGGCGTACAAAAAGGCGATTGCGGGTTCGCAGTAATGGAGGTTACCCAGCTCAACCTCAATCATTGCGACATAGCACAGCAATTGTTGTGGCAGTCAACAACTGAAACTAAATGCGACGTTGCAATGATCGCAGAACCGTACCGAGTTCCTCGCGATAACGGAAAATGGGTGGTGGATAAAGCAGGGATGGCTGCAATACTAGTGATGGGAAGGTACCCCATCCAAGAAGTGGTGGAAAGCTCACAGGAAGGTTTCGTGATCGTCAAAATCAACGGAATCTTCATGTGTAGTTGCTATGCACCCCCAAGATGGTCAGCGGAGCAGTTTCACGAGATGTTGGACGTACTCACGGATAAGGTCAGCGGCCGCAAACCAGTCATCATCGGAGGAGACTTCAACGCCTGGGCTGAGGAGTGGGGAAGCAGATGCACCAACGCCAGGGGGTACAGCCTACTAGAAGCCTTCGCAAAACTAGACGTCACACTTCTGAACGAAGGCACTAGCAGCACCTTTCGAAGGGACGGCCGCGAATCCATCATCGATGTAACTTTCTGCAGTCCATCACTGGCGGCTAATACGAAGTGGAGAGTGTCGGAGGGATACACACACAGCGACCACCAGGCAATCCTGTATAGTGTCGGCCAACGGAATCCCGCAGCGGTACGGAATACAAAAACCTTTGAACGGAAGTGGAGGACAAAGGTTTTTGACAAGGAGCTTTTCGTCGAAGCACTACGCATAGACAGCAGAACTCTTAATCTGAGCGCCGACGGGCTGACAGGAACATTGGTGAGGGCATGCGATACAGCGATGCCGAGAAGACTGAACCCGACGAATGAACGACGTCCAGCCTACTGGTGGAACGAGACACTCAGCATCATCCGCGCTAACTGTCTACGAGCCAGAAGAAGAGTCCAGAGGGCACGATCCGATGTAGAGAGAGAGGAGCACCGCGCGTCTTTCCGAGCGACCAGAGCCGCCTTGAAACGAGAGATACGTAGGAGCAAATCGAACTGCTATAGGGAGCTGTGTCGAGACGTCGACGCAAATCCTTGGGGTGAAGCATATCGAATCGTGATGGCGAAATTCCGTAGTTCAACGACTCCCATGGAATTATGTCCGGAAAAACTCGAGGTCATTGTGAATGGACTCTTTCCGCAGCACGACCCACCGACGTGGCCACCCACACTGTACGGTGAGGACGAAGCAGAGAACGCACAAGTCACCAACGAAGAACTCATCGCGGTGGCAAAAGGTCTAAAGTTGAAAAAAGCACCCGGCCCCGACGGAATCCCCAATGTGGCCCTGAAATCGGCGATCCTTGCTTTCCCCGACATGTTCAGGGTGGTGCTGCAGAAATGCCTGGATGACGGTCTCTTCCCTGCGGAATGGAAGATACAAAAGTTGGTGCTGCTCCCGAAACCAGGAAAGCCACCTGGAGATCCAGCGTCGTATAGGCCTATTTGTTTGTTGGATACTTTGGGAAAGCTCTTGGAAAGGGTTATTCTCAACAGACTGGTGAAATGCACGGAGGATGACCACGGATTGTCGAAAATGCAGTTCGGGTTCCGGAAAGGAAAGTCGACAGTGGACGCTATTCGGACAGTTATCGAGAAAGCTCAGGTCTCGCTTAAACAAAAACGAAGAGGCGACCGTTACTGCGCGGTGATTTTGATTGACGTGAAGAACGCCTTCAATAGTGCCAGCTGGGAGGCCATCGCCGAGGCGCTACACAGATTGAAGGTCCCTAGCTACCTGTACAGGATACTGAGGAGTTATTTCCAGAATCGGATCCTGGTATACAACACAGACAGGGGACAGATAGTGAAGAATATCTCGGCGGGAGTTCCACAAGGCTCCATCCTAGGTCCTACGCTTTGGAACACGATGTACGACGGTGTTCTAAGGCTGAAGCTACCCAGAGGTGTGGAGATCGTGGGCTTCGCGGACGACATCGTAACAACGGTAATCGGCGAGACGCTTCAGGAGGTGGAAATGTTGGCGACTGAGGCTGTAGACATGATCGGTAGTTGGATGGACAGCGTAAAGCTCCAGATGGCACATCACAAAACCGAGGTGCTGTTAGTGAGCAATTGTAAGGCAGTGCTGCGGGCAGAGGTATCGGTCGGAGGACATACCATCGTTTCGAAGCGGGCGGTGAAGTACCTCGGAGTCATGATCGACGACCGGCTGAACTTCAACCAGCACGTCGACTATGCATGTGGGAAGGCGTCAAAGGCCATCAACGTGGTGGCGAGGATCATGCCAAATAGCTTTGGCCCAAGCAGCAGCAAGAGGCGTCTCTTGGCAAGTGTATCTTCGTCGATACTGAGGTATGGTGGCCCTGCCTGGTTGGCGGCTCTGGAAACCCACCGAAATCGGAGGAAGCTGAACAGCACATTCCGACTCATGGCCATGCGAGTCGTAAGTGCTTATAGGACCATTTCGACAGAAGCTGTGTGTGTAATCGCCGGAATGATTCCCATCTGCATCACTCTGGCGGAAGATAGCGAGTGCTACAAGCGACGGGAAAGCAGAGGTATCCGGAAATTGATGAGAGCGGAGTCGTTGGACAAATGGCAGTATGAATGGGATACGGCAGAAAATGGTAGATGGACGTACAGGCTGATACCGGTACTTTCGACCTGGTTGAACAGGAAACACGGTGAAGTTAACTTTTACTTGACGCAGTTTCTGTCTGGGCATGGCTGTTTCAGGCAATATCTACACCGGTTCGGGCACGCAGTTTCACCCCTCTGTCCGGAGTGTGGAGATATGGAGGAAACACCGGAGCACGTCGTTTTTGTCTGTCCCAGGTTCACCGAAAGGCGCGAGGGGCTGCCTGCACTTCATGTCGAGAATATTGTGGAGGAGATGTGTCGCGACGAGATGATCTGGAATGCCGTGAGCAGTGCAATCACACAAATCATGTCGGAGCTGCAGCGAAGGTGGAGGGCTGACCAAAGTGCTGACAACGTCCGACGGTGAAAGGTGAACAACGGCGACGGCTGTTGCAAGAGATGGTACCTCACGAGAGTAGCTGTGACGGGGTGCGCGTTGTGTTGGAGGGCACCACCTAATCGGCTCTCCGCTGGGAAGAGAAATCCTGCGAGGGTGACTGTGACGGGGCGCGCGTCAAGTTGGAGGGCGCTTCCTAATCGGTGCACGTCTCGACAGGTAAACGGATACTGCCGCGGAGAACAGCAAAAGGCCTACCTGACAACGCCTGATCGTGGCCTGGATGGAGGAACACCGCGAACATTTCGAAGGAACGAGCATCAAGGATGAAGCCACGATCAAAATGGTGAATACCCCACGAGAGTAGCTGTGACGGAGTGCGCGTCAGGTTGGAGGGCACTGCCTAATCGGCGCTCCGTTGGGAAGAGAAATCCTGCGAGGGTGACTGTGACGGGGCGCGCGTCAAGTTGGAGGGCGCTTCCTAATCGGTTCACGTCTCGACAGGTGAGAAACCCCGCGAGGGTGGCTGTGACGGGTTGCGCGTCAAGTAGGAGGGCAATTCCTAATCGGTTCACGTCTCGACGGGTAAATTCAAAATGCCTGCGAAGAGGACATCAGCGCAGTGGAATTAATAACGAATGGAAAGAAAAAAATATTGAGAAAAAGGAAAGGACAACGCTAGTTAGCGTTGAAAACTCGAGAGGTGCATGAGCACAGCCGCCCCCTGAAGTAGTCGCCTAGATGTGGTCCCAGGGGGAATAAGGCAACGAGTAGAGGGCTTGGTTTTTGTGGGTGCGATCCCCACTCGACGTCTGGGTTAACCCTTCCCAGGTAAGGCTGGTAGAGCGTTCCTCACCTCTTAAAAAAAAAAAAAAAAAAAAAAAAAAAAAAAAAAAAAAACTCAAATGGGGATCAACATAGGGTAGGAGCCTGCCTGTTGGTCTCAAATGTTCCTATCTCACGCCTCCACGAAGATCATATGACGACATTTTTAGATCGGGCGTGAACTGGAAACACACACCTGGTCTTGGCTCCGAGAACGGGTGTCGAAAGTGGCTAAGTGAGGGGGTGCGAGCGAGTCAGAGCGCTATATCTCTCCCGGGGAAGGCCTCCCGGGTCATGGAGGCCTTGCCAACCCGCTGTCTCCCGGGCAAAGGAGATACACCCAATAAAATGGAGCTACGATCACGAAGAATAATTAGAATGCGATCACCCGAGGAGGGTCCCCGAACTGGAGCTGGTCCTGGAACGGGCGTAAGAGCGAGCGGCCAGCGGCTGGAGGGCGATGTGCAAGAGCGGGCCACCAGCCGGGTTCAACCCGAAGAGCTACCGCCACACGGAAACAGCAGCCATCGACATCACCCAAGAAACGCTGCGCCTACGAGACGTGTTGCGACTGCCAGACGACAGTCGTCCACACTTGTGGGTACCACTAGGCGCCGGATCATGTGGACACACGAAATGAATGAATTCGTGATCCGCGCCTATTACATCTGCACTGCTTTGGAGACGGACATGAGCGGTCGCCCTCGAATACTAATATGGAGAAGGAATTGGCCGGCATCCAAAAGTCGGTCATCCTTAGCACCTGCGCGATTGTCCGACAATTTCTCGGTCAGGACTGAAACAGCACGAGCATGCAGATACGTGCATTCCGCAGAGCCTAGTCCCCCTTTGGCATTCAGAAGCCCGGGGGCAGGTGAAAATTCTGGCTAGGTTCGCCTAGTTAAGAAGTGAGATAAGTCTGAAAAAAAAAAAAAAACATGGTTCTCAAATGGGGATCAACATAGGGTAGGAGCCTGCCTGTTGGTCTCAAATGTTCCTATCTCACGCCTCCACGAAGATCATATGACGACATTTTTAGATCGGGCGTGAACTGGAAACACACACCTGGTCTTGGCTCCGAGAACGGGTGTCGAAAGTGGCTAAGTGAGGGGGTGCGAGCGAGTCAGAGCGCTATATCTCTCCCGGGGAAGGCCTCCCGGGTCATGGAGGCCTTGCCAACTCGCTGTCTCCCGGGCAAAGGAGATACACCCAATAAAATGGAGCTACGATCACGAAGAATAATTAGAATGCGATCACCCGAGGAGGGTCCCCGAACTGGAGCTGGTCCTGGAACGGGCGTAAGAGCGAGCGGCCAGCGGCTGGAGGGCGATGTGCAAGAGCGGGCCACCAGCCGGGTTCAACCCGAAGAGCTACCGCCACACGGAAACAGCAGCCATCGACATCACCAACGAAACGCTGCGCCTACGAGGCGTGTTGTGACTGCCAGACGGCAGTCGTCCACACTCGTGGGTACCACTAGGCGCCGGATCATGTGGACACACGAAATGAATGAATTCGTGATCCGCGCCTATTACATCTGCACTGCTTTGGAGACGGACATGAGTGGTCGCCCTCGAATACTAACAATGTTCGAGGAAGCGTATCCAGAGTTCGTTGGGAGGCTTGATCAGAACGCGATGAACGCGAGGCGTAGAGCGATAGTACGCAACAACATGCTCTCCCAAACGCAAATCGACGAGATCAAGCAGCAGGTGCAGAGAGAAATAAGCTCCAGGAACAACAGAGCAAGCGATGTGTCGAGACGAAGTTCAGTACGGCTGAGCAATTCATTCGCGAGTGGGGCACGCGAATCAGCACCAGTGGAGGCCACAGTACAACAACCCCCTGAGCCGGAAGACCCACAGCCAGATCAACAACTACTACGCAATCTGGTCTTCCACTACGACGAGGCGATCTCACAGTTCCGCGACACAGACCCATTGTCGCGTCCCAGGATCCCGAAGTTGCAGCATTCCCGCAGGCTGACAAGTGCAGTAAAGCTCATGAACGAGCACGTTCTTCCGCTGCACTTGGTTGATGCTGAGAACATGGAGGAGCTGCAACTGAAAGTTTACTGCGCTGCTGTGGCGACCGCCAAAAGTTTAGGATACCGTATTAGGCCAAGAGGCGGACTGCTCCAACATCTCCGTGAAAGGCGTGAGCCTCCATGGCGAAGGAGATTGGAGCAACGGATCCTAAACAAGCGCGCCGCAATTGGAAGACTGATGGCGTACAAAAGAGGCAGCAGATCGGTGAAATTATGTCGCCAAGTTGCTGTGATCGTGCGGCCTACTGAACTTCGCCAGCTGGGAGCTCACCAGCTGACGGAAAAACTCGACACACTGGTACAGCAATTGAGCGTCCTTACAAAACGGCTGAAACGTTACTCTGACTCTGCAAAGCGCCAGGAACAAAATCGGATGTTCAGAGATAACGAGAAAGCGTTCTACGACCACATTAGCGACGAGAAGCCCGACTACCGCGAAGGTTTGCCAGATATTAGCGATGTGACGAACTTCTGGGCTGGTATTTGGGAGACCCCAGTAGAACATCGCGACGGGCAAATGTGGTTAAGACGGGAGGAGGAGAGTTGTGGTGAAATTGGAGAGATGCCAGCTATCATCGTCGGAGAGAACGATGTCCGCGAAGCCTCGCGGTACCTGAGGAACTGGGCAGCACCGGGCCCCGATGGTGTTCAGAACTTCTGGCACAAGAAGCTGACCGTCGCACATCCAAAGATAGCTGAGTGCTTCAACAAGGTGCTACGTGACCCACACAACCTTCCTGAATTCGCCACCCGTGGCGTCACCTTCCTCCTCCCGAAAGACAGCAACACATTGAACCCATCAAAGTACAGACCGATAACGTGCCTATCGAGTCTGTACAAAATACTGAGCAGCATAATTACCGCCAAAGTTTCTGCTCACTGCGAACAGCATCACATCATCGCAGAAGAGCAGAAAGGATGCAGGAAAAATACGCATGGCTGCAAAGACCAGGCCATCATCGACGCAGCCATAGTCGGCCAGGCGGTTTATAACCAGCGGAACCTAAGCATGGCCTATATCGATTACAGGAAGGCTTATGACTCCATACCTCACTCGTTTCTCGTCCGGGTATTGGAGCTCTACAAAATTGATCCCGTCGTCGTTAGGTTCCTGCAGCATGCGATGAGGCAGTGGAGTACGTCTCTGCACCTCAGTGATGGGGAAAATGTGTTGCAGTCTAGAACGCTGCAGATAAAGAGGGGGATATTCCAAGGCGACTCTTTCAGCCCGCTTTGGTTTTGTCTGGCACTGAACCCCCTCAGTAGGACGCTCAATAGAAACGGTCATGGCTATAAAATAAGGTATGGCGACGGCGCCCACGAAGAAGTGACCCATACCTTTTACATGGACGATCTCAAGGTCTACGCTGATTCACGTCAGCGTCTAGGTGTAGCTATCCGGGTTGTCGAAGACATAAGCAGGGACATCTGCATGGAGTTCGGCCTCGACAAGTGCCGCTGTGTCCATCTGCTGAAAGGGCAGCTTACCGAATCCGGAGGTTACGAGGTCTATGACGGCGAGTTCATAAGAGACATGGTTCGTGGCGAATCCTATAAATATCTTGGATTCCGACAGCTCACCGGGATTCGCCACTCCGACATCAAGACGGAGCTGCGAGACAAGTTCTTGAGTCGAGTGAACTGTGTCCTGAGGACTTTCCTCAACGCGGGGAACAAGGTACGCGCGATCAACACATTCGCGGTTCCCCTGCTGACCTTCAGTTTTGGTGTAGTCAAATGGAGCAAAACTGACCTAGAGGACCTTGAGAGGAGGATGAGGAAAGCATTTAAAGAGGCCGGAATGCACCATCCTCAATCGGCACTGGAGAGAGTTTCACTGCCACGCAAAGAAGGGGGACTTGGAATAGTCGACATATCTGCACTGTGTGTTGCCCAGGTACGACAACTGCGCGAGTACTTCGCAGAACGCGCCAACCAAAACGCGCTATACCGGGCTGTCTGCGCCGCCGACAGAGGATACAGCGCTCTGCACTTGGCGCAAGCGGAGTACCAACTCAACTGCAATCTGCAGACAGTGGAGGAGAAGATTGCAGCTTGGAAGCAGAAGGCAGTGCATGGTGCCCACCCCCATCAACTGGACCGGCCACACGTCGACAAGGCCGCATCTAATCTGTGGCTAACGCGTGGTGAACTCTCTTCAGTAGTAGAAGCCGACATGATAGCCATCCAGGACAGGATAATGCCGACGAGAAACTGCAGGCGGTACGTCTGGCATCAAGACGTTGATGACATTTGCCGGATGTGTCATCAACCAGGTGAAAACATAGAGCACATTATGGGAGGCTGTCCCGTTTTGGCCAACGCAGCCTACACCAAGCGCCACAACAACGTGGCCCGTATTGTTCATCGACAACTGGCGCTCCAATGTGCTCTACTGGAAGACAACGTACCAAACTACCGGTACCTGCCTGCACCTGTCCTGGAAAATGACCGTTTCAAGCTGTACTGGGATCGCACTGTTCTGACCGACCTCTCGATCCACCACAACCGGCCAGATATAATGGTTTACGACAAGAGCGACCGCAAAGTCACCATCATCGCTATTCCACTGAACCAGAATCTGGAGGAGACCCACGGTCGCAAAATCTGCAAGTACCGACCATTGGCCGTGGAGCTCAAGGAACTGTGGGGGCTAAGGGAGGTCCCAAGAATTGTTCCAGTCGTTCTCTCTGGAACTGGAATTGTCCCGAAGACACTTCTGGAAGCGCTAAAGGTGTTGAATATGGAGAAGGAATTGACCGGCATCCAAAAGTCGGTCATCCTTAGCACCTGCGCGATTGTCCGACAATTTCTCGGTCAGGACTGAAACAGCACGAGCATGCAGATACGTGCATTCCGCAGAGCCTAGTCCCCCTTTGGCATTCAGAAGCCCGGGGGCAGGTGAAAATTCTGGCTAGGTTCGCCTAGTTAAGAAGTGAGATAAGTCTGCCAAACAAACAAACATACATAAGGTTCTCAAATGGGGATCAACACTAGGGTAGGAGCCTACCTGTTGGTCTCAAATGTTCCTATCTCACGCCTCCACGAAGATCATATGACGACATTTTTAGATCGGGCGTGAACTGGAAACACACACCTGGTCTTGGCTCCGAGAACGGGTGTCGAAAGTGGCTAAGTGAGGGGGTGCGAGCGAGTCAGAGCGCTATATCTCTCCCGGGGAAGGCCTCCCGGGTCATGGAGGCCTTGCCAACCCGCTGTCTCCCGGGCAAAGGAGATACACCCAGACAATGGAGCTAAGGTCAAGACGAATACTACGAATGCGATCACCCGAGGAGGGTCCCCGAACTGGAGCTGGTCCTGGAACGGGCGTAAGAGCGAGCGGCCAGCGGCTGGAGGGCGATGTGCAAGAGCGGGCCACCAGCCGGGTTCAACCCGAAGAGCTACCGCCACACGGAAACAGCAGCCATCGACATCACCAACGAAACGCTGCGCCTACGAGGCGTGTTGCGACTGTCAGACGACAGTCGTCCACACTTGTGGGTACTACTAGGCGACGGATCATGTGGACACACGAAATGAACGAATTCGTGATCCGCGCCTATTACATCTGCACTGCTTTGGAGACGGACATGAGCGGTCGCCCTCGAATACTCGCAATGTTCGAGGAAGCGTATCCAGAGTTCGTCGGGAGGCTTGACCAAAACGCGATGAACGCGAGGCGTAGAGCGATTGTACGCAACAATATGCTCTCCCAAACGCAAGTCGACGAGATCAAGCAGCAGGTGCAGAGAGAACTAAGCTCCAGAACAAGCAGAGCAAGCGATTTGTCGAGACGAAGTTCAGTACGGCTGAGCAATTCATTCGCGAGTAGGGCAAGCGAATCAGCACCAGTGGAGGCCACAGTACAACAACCCTCTGAGCCGGAAGATCCACAACCAGATCAACAACTACTACGCGATCTGGTCTTCCATTACGACGAGGCGATCTCACAGTTCCGCGACACGGACCCTTTGTCGCGCCCCAGGATCCCGAAGTTGCAGCATTCCCGCAGGCTGACAAGTGCAGTAAAGCTCATGAACGAGCACGTTCTTCCGCTGCACTTGGTTGATGCTGAGAACATGGAGGAGCTGCAACTGAAAGTTTACTGTGCTGCTGTGGCGACCGCCAAAAGTTTAGGATACCGTATTAGGCCAAGAGGCGGACTGCTCCAACATCTCCGTGAAAGGCGTGAGCCTCCATGGCGAAGGAGATTGGAGCAACGGATCCTAAACAAGCGCGCCGCAATTGGAAGACTGATGGCGTACAAAAGAGGCAGCAGATCGGTGAAATTATGTCGCCAAGTTGCTGTGATCGTGCGGCCTACTGAACTTCGCCAGCTGGGAGCTCACCAGCTGACGGAAAAACTCGACACACTGGTACAGCAATTGAGCGTCCTTACAAAACGGCTGAAACGTTACTCTGACTCTGCAAAGCGCCAGGAACAAAATCGGATGTTCAGAGATAACGAGAAAGCGTTCTACGACCACATTAGCGACGAGAAGCCCGACTACCGCGAAGGTTTGCCAGATATTAGCGATGTGACGAACTTCTGGGCTGGTATTTGGGAGACCCCAGTAGAACATCGCGACGGGCAAATGTGGTTAAGACGGGAGGAGGAGAGTTGTGGTGAAATTGGAGAGATGCCAGCTATCATCGTCGGAGAGAACGATGTCCGCGAAGCCTCGCGGTACCTGAGGAACTGGGCAGCACCGGGCCCCGATGGTGTCCAGAACTTTTGGCACAAGAAGCTGACCGTCGCACATCCAAAGATAGCTGAGTGCTTCAACAAGGTGCTACGTGACCCACACAACCTTCCTGAATTCGCCACCCGTGACGTCACCTTCCTCCTCCCGAAAGACAGCAACACATTGAACCCATCAAAGTACAGACCGATAACGTGCCTATCGAGTCTGTACAAAATACTGAGCAGCATAATTACCGCCAAAGTTTCTGCTCACTGCGAACAGCATCACATCATTGCAGAAGAGCAGAAAGGATGCAGGAAAAATACGCATGGCTGCAAAGACCAGGCCATCATCGACGCAGCCATAGTCGGCCAGGCGGTATATAACCATAACCAGTATGGCCTACATCGATTACAGGAAGGCTTATGACTCCATACCTCACTCGTTTCTCGTCCGGGTATTGGAGCTCTACAAAATTGATCCCGTCGTCGTTAGGTTCCTGCAGCATGCGATGAGGCAGTGGAGTACGTCTCTGCACCTCAGTGATGGGGAAAATGTGTTGCAGTCTAGAACGCTGCAGATAAAGAGGGGGATATTCCAAGGCGACTCTTTCAGCCCGCTTTGGTTTTGTCTGGCACTGAACCCCCTCAGTAGGACGCTCAATAGAAACGGTCATGGCTATAAAATAAGGTATGGCGACGGCGCCCACGAAGAAGTAACCCATACCTTCTACATGGATGATCTCAAGGTCTACGCTGATTCACGTCAGCGTCTAGGTGTAGCTATCCGGGTTGCCGAAGACATAAGCAGGGACATCTGCATGGAGTTCGGCATTGACAAGTGCCGCTGTGTCCATATGCTGAAAGGGCAGCTTACCGAATCCGGAGGTTACGAGGTCTATGACGGCGAGTTCATAAGAGACATGGTTCGTGGCGAATCCTATAAATATCTTGGATTCCGACAGCTCACCGGGATTCGCCACTCCGACATCAAGACGGAGCTGCGAGACAAGTTCTTGAGTCGAGTGAACTGTGTCCTGAGGACTTTCCTCAACGCGGGGAACAAGGTACGCGCGATCAACACATTCGCGGTTCCCCTGCTGACCTTCAGTTTTGGTGTAGTCAAATGGAGCAAAACTGACCTAGAGGACCTTGAGAGGAGGATGAGGAAAGCATTTAAAGAGGCCGGAATGCACCATCCTCAATCGGCACTGGAGAGAGTTTCACTGCCACGCAAAGAAGGGGGACTTGGAATAGTCGACATATCTGCACTGTGTGTTGCCCAGGTACGACAACTGCGCGAGTACTTCGCAGAACGCGCCAACCAAAACGCGCTATACCGGGCTGTCTGCGCCGCCGACAGAGGATACAGCGCTCTGCACTTGGCGCAAGCGGAGTACCAACTCAACTGCAATCTGCAGACAGTGGAGGAGAAGATTGCAGCTTGGAAGCAGAAGGCAGTGCATGGTGCCCACCCCCATCAACTGGACCGGCCACACGTCGACAAGGCCGCATCTAATCTGTGGCTAACGCGTGGTGAACTCTCTTCAGTAGTAGAAGCCGACATGATAGCCATCCAGGACAGGATAATGCCGACGAGAAACTGCAGGCGGTACGTCTGGCATCAAGACGTTGATGACATTTGCCGGATGTGCCATCAACCAGGTGAAAACATAGAGCACATTATGGGAGGCTGTCCCGTTTTGGCCAACGCAGCCTACACCGAGCGCCACAACAACGTGGCCCGTATTGTTCATCGACAACTGGCGCTCCAATGTGCTCTACTGGAAGACAACGTACCAAACTACCGGTACCTGCCTGCACCTGTCCTGGAAAATGACCGTTTCAAGCTGTACTGGGATCGCACTGTTCTGACCGACCTCTCGATCCACCACAACCGGCCAGATATAATGGTTTACGACAAGAGCGACCGCAAAGTCACCATCATCGATGTCGCTATTCCACTGAACCAGAATCTGGAGGAGACCCACGGTCGCAAAATCTGCAAGTACCGACCATTGGCCGTGGAGCTCAAGGAACTGTGGGGGCTAAGGGAGGTCCCAAGAATTGTTCCAGTCGTTCTCTCTGGAACTGGAATTGTCCCGAAGACACTTCTGGAAGCGCTAAAGGTGTTGAATATGGAGAAGGAATTGGCCGGCATCCAAAAGTCGGTCATCCTTAGCACCTGCGCGATTGTCCGACAATTTCTCGGTCAGGACTGAAACAGCACGAGCATGCAGATACGTGCATTCCGCAGAGCCTAGTCCCCCTTTGGCATTCAGAAGCCCGGGGGCAGGTGAAAATTCTGGCTAGGTTCGCCTAGTTAAGAAGTGAGATAAGTCTGCCAAAAAATAAACAAACATACAAACATACAAACATACAAACATACAAACATACAAACATACAAACATACAAACATACAAACATACAAACATACAAACATACAAACATACAAACATACAAACATACAAACATACAAACATACAAACATACAAACATACAAACATACAAACATACAAACATACAAACATACAAACATACAAACATACAAACATACAAACATACAAACATACAAACATACAAACATACAAACATACAAACATACAAACATACAAACATACAAACATACAAACATACAAACATACAAACATACAAACATACAAACATACAAACATACAAACAAACATGCAATAACCAAATGGAGGTAACCCAGATAAACCTGAATCACTGCGACACGGCGCAACAATTGCTATCACAAGCCGCATCAGAAACCAAATGCGATGTGGCGATCATAGCAGAGCCGTATCAAGTACCTCCAGATAACGGAAACTGGTTGACCGATAAAGCTAGAATGGCTGCACTATCGACGATGGGAAGATACCCCATCCAGGAAGTGGTATCCAATACATACGAAGGGTTCGTGATAGCCAAAATAAATGGAATCTTCGTATGTAGCTGCTATGCCCCCCCGCGATGGACAATAGAACAGTTTGATCTGATGCTATATAACCTAACAGACGAGCTCATCGGACGGAGTCCCATAGTCATCGGTGGAGACTTCAACGCCTGGGCAGTGGAGTGGGGGAGCAGATTTACCAACGCGAGGGGTTTTAGTCTACTGGAAGCCCTGGCGAAGCTGAATGTGAGACTGGTCAACGAAGGCTACACCAGCACTTTCCATAGAAACGGTCGAGAATCAATCATCGATGTTACCTTCTGCAGTCCGATGTTGGCAGTAAATTGGAGAGTATGTGATGATTACACTCACAGCGACCATCAAGCAATCCGCTACACTGTGCGCTGTCAGAGTTCATCTAAAACAAGAAATATAAAAACAAAAGGTCGCAGGTGGAAGTCGAAGAAATTCGACAAGAATTTATTCATTGAAGCACTCCGAGAGGAGCGAACAGTCACCAGTCTTAGTGCCGGCGAACTAACAAATTTGGTAGTGAGAGCATGCGACGTTACCATGCCACGAAAACTAATACCGAAAGGCGAACATCGCCCAGTTTATTGGTGGAACGAGACGATTAACTCCCTTCGGTCGAACTGTCTCCGAGCCAGGAGGAGGATGCAAAGGGCCAGAAATGCTATCGACAGAGTAGAGCGCAGGGAAGAACTCAAAACAGCAAAAGCCGCCCTTAAGCATGAAATAAGACGTAGTAAGATAAACTGCTTCAGAGAACTATGCCGCGATGCCGATGCGAACCCTTGGGGCAATGCATATAGGGTGGTGATGGCAAAGATTAAAGGTTCATCGACACCCAGTGAAAGCTGTCCGGTGCGGTTGAAGAATATTGTAGAAGGGCTCTTCCCGCAGCATGATCCAACGAGCTGGCCAGCAACACCATATAGTGAAAATGAAGAACACGTCGAGAGAGTGTCCACAGAAGAGCTGCTGGCGGCGGCAAAAGAACTGAAAGTGAATAAAGCACCTGGCCCCGACGGAATCCCAAATGTGGCCCTCAAAGCCGCGGTTGAAGCGTATCCAGATCTTTTCAGAGCAACGATGCAAAAGTGTCTGGATGAAGGATGCTTTCCAGATATTTGGAAGAAGCAGAAACTGGTACTGTTGCCGAAACCAGGAAAGCCGCCAGGGGAACCCTCTTCCTATAGGCCCATCTGTCTACTGGATACCCTCGGAAAACTGCTGGAGAAGATAATTCTGAACAGGTTGACGAAGTACACAGAAAGTGACAACGGACTCTCGAAGACGCAGTTCGGGTTCCGGAAATATAAATCCACGGTGGATGCCATCCTGTTAGTTGCCGAAGCAGCCAGAAAAGCCTTAAAACAGAATAGACGCGGCGATCGATACTGCGCTATAATAACGATTGACGTGAAAAATGCTTTCAACAGCGCCAGTTGGGAAGCTATTGCCGAAGCACTGCACCGAATGAAGGTACCGAATTATGTGTGCCAGATCCTCAAAAGCTACTTTCAAAACAGGGTTCTGACTTACGACACAGAGAAGGGACAGAAGGCATTGAATATAACAGCGGGTGTCCCTCAGGGCTCCATCTTGGGTCCAACGCTGTGGAACGGGATGTACGATGGTGTGCTGAGGTTGAAGCTTCCTACAGGAGTGAAGATTACCGGCTTCGCCGATGATATTTCCCTGACGGTGACAGGCGATACTCGTGAGGAAATCGAGATGCTGGCTACAGAGGCGATAAAGATAGTGGAAAATTGGATGAAAGAGGCTAAGTTGCAGATAGCACATCACAAAACCGAAATGGTGTTGGTCAGCAATCACAGAGTTGTAAAGCAAGCGAAGATCAATGTTGGGGCGCATACTATCGTCTCCAAACGTGAGCTGAAATACCTTGGGGTGATTATCGACGACCGACTAAATTTCAAGAGTCATATTAAATACGCATGCACGAAAGCGGCCAAAGTCATCGCGGCGCTAGCTAGAGTTATGCCGAATAACGCGGGGCCTAGCAGTTGTAAGAGACGCCTCCTGGCCAGTGTAGCAACATCAATACTCCGATATGGCGGTCCAGTTTGGACAGCAGCGCTTGAATGCCAACAAAATCGCAAGCTGCTGACTAGAACATACCGAATAATGGCGATGAGAGTAGCGAGCGCTTATAGAACTATATCTGCGGATGCGGTTTGTGTCATAGCCGGAATGATCCCGATCGATCTCACTCTGGCCGAAGACGACATGTGTTACAAACAGAGAACAGAAAGCGTGCAGAGTAACAGAAAAGTGCGGGTAAGAGCTAGGGCTGGCTCCATGAGAAAGTGGCAGCAGGAGTGGAACAACACGCCTAACGGTAGATGGACCCACAGCTTGATCCCGAACATCACTACGTGGGTAGCAAGAAAACACGGAGAAGTGAGCTTCCACCTGACGCAATTCCTATCCGGTCATGGTTGTTTCAGATGGTACTTGTACAGATTCGGCCATGCAAGTTCGCCGCTTTGCCCAGAGTGTAACACAATAGAGGAGACAGCAGAACACGTGGTTTTCGACTGCCCCCGTTTTTCTATTGAAAGGGAAGAAATGTTCCTCGCTAGCAGATCAACCCTAAATGCTCAGAACATCGTCCAAAAGATTTGCGAAAGTGAAAGTACGTGGAATGCAGTGAATCGTGCAATAACAAAAATGTTGACGACGCTCCAACGAAAATGGAGGGGCGAGCAAAGATTCAGCATAGCAAATCTAGAGAGATGAGTGCATGAGCACAGCCCCCTCCCGAAGTAATACCAAATGGTGGTTCCGGGGGGTCCAGGCATGAAGTACAAGGAGGTGGTTTTAGTGAGTAAAAATCTCACACTACCCAGTCAACATGGCGACGGGGAGTCTATGAAGATCTCCACCTCCTTGCCAAAAAAAAAAAAAAAAAAAAAAAAAATTTTTTTGGTTCTCAAATGGGGATCAACACTAGGGTAGGAGCCTACCTGTTGGTCTCAAATGTTCCTATCTCACGCCTCCACGAAGATCATATGACGACATTTTTAGATCGGGCGTGAACTGGAAACACACACCTGGTCTTGGCTCCGAGAACGGGTGTCGAAAGTGGCTAAGTGAGGGGGTGCGAGCGAGTCAGAGCGCTATATCTCTCCCGGGGAAGGCCTCCCGGGTCATGGAGGCCTTGCCAACCCGCTGTCTCCCGGGCAAAGGAGATACACCCAGAAAATGGAGCTACGTTCACGAAGAATACTCAGAATGCGATCGCCCGAGGAGGGTCCCCGAACTGGAGCTGGTCCTGGAACGGGCGTAAGAGCGAGCGGCCAGCGGCTGGAGGGCGATGTGCAAGAGCGGGCCACCAGCCGGGTTCAACCCGAAGAGCTACCGCCACACGGAAACAGCAGCCATCGACATCACCAACGAAACGCTGCGCCTACGAGGCGTGTTGCGACTGTCAGACGACAGTCGTCCACACTTGTGGGTACTACTAGGCGACGGATCATGTGGACACATGAAATGAATGAATTCGTGATCCGCGCCTATTACATCTGCACTGCTTTGGAGACGGACATGAGCGGTCGCCCTCGAATACTCGCAATGTTCGAGGAAGCGTATCCAGAGTTCGTCGGGAGGCTTGACCAAAACGCGATGAACGCGAGGCGTAGAGCGATTGTACGCAACAATATGCTCTCCCAAACGCAAGTCGACGAGATCAAGCAGCAGGTGCAGAGAGAACTAAGCTCCAGAACAAGCAGAGCAAGCGATGTGTCGAGACGAAGTTCAGTACGGCTGAGCAATTCATTCGCGAGTGGGGCACGCGAATCAGCACCAGTGGAGGCCACAGTACAACAACCCCCTGAGCCGGAAGATCCACAGCCAGATCAACAACTACTACGCGATCTGGTCTTCCATTACGACGAGGCGATCTCACAGTTCCGCGACACGGACCCTTTGTCGCGCCCCAGGATCCCGAAGTTGCAGCATTCCCGCAGGCTGACAAGTGCAGTAAAGCTCATGAACGAGCACGTTCTTCCGCTGCACTTGGTTGATGCTGAGAACATGGAGGAGCTGCAACTGAAAGTTTACTGTGCTGCTGTGGCGACCGCCAAAAGTTTAGGATACCGTATTAGGCCAAGAGGCGGACTGCTCCAACATCTCCGTGAAAGGCGTGAGCCTCCATGGCGAAGGAGATTGGAGCAACGGATCCTAAACAAGCGCGCCGCAATTGGAAGACTGATGGCGTACAAAAGAGGCAGCAGATCGGCGAAATTATGTCGCCAAGTTGCTGTGATCGTGCGGCCTACTGAACTTCGCCAGCTGGGAGCTCACCAGCTGACGGAAAAACTCGACACACTGGTACAGCAATTGAGCGTCCTAACTAAACGGCTGAAACGTTACTCTGACTCTGCAAAGCGCCAGGAACAAAATCGGATGTTCAGAGATAACGAAAAAGCGTTCTACGACCACATTAGCGAAGAGAAGCCCGACTACCGCGAAGGTTTGCCAGATATTAGCGATGTGACGAACTTCTGGGCTGGTATTTGGGAGACCCCAGTAGAACATCGCGACGGGCAAATGTGGTTAAGACGGGAGGAGGAGAGTTGTGGTGAAATTGGAGAGATGCCAGCTATCATCGTCGGAGAGAACGATGTCCGCGAAGCCTCGCGGTACCTGAGGAACTGGGCAGCACCGGACCCCGATGGTGTCCAGAACTTTTGGCACAAGAAGCTGACCGTCGCACATCCAAAGATAGCTGAGTGCTTCAACAAGGTGCTACGTGACCCACACAACCTTCCTGAATTCGCCACCCGTGGCGTCACCTTCCTCCTCCCGAAAGACAGCAACACATTGAACCCATCAAAGTACAGACCGATAACGTGCCTATCGAGTCTGTACAAAATACTGAGCAGCATAATTACCGCCAAAGTTTCTGCTCACTGCGAACAGCATCACATCATCGCAGAAGAGCAGAAAGGATGCAGGAAAAATACGCATGGCTGCAAAGACCAGGCCATCATCGACGCAGCCATAGTCGGCCAGGCGGTATATAACCAGCGGAACCTAAGTATGGCCTACATCGATTACAGGAAGGCTTATGACTCCATACCTCACTCGTTTCTCGTCCGGGTATTGGAGCTCTACAAAATTGATCCCGTCGTCGTTAGGTTCCTGCAGCATGCGATGAGGCAGTGGAGTACGTCTCTGCACCTCAGTGATGGGGAAAATGTGTTGCAGTCTAGAACGCTGCAGATAAAGAGGGGGATATTCCAAGGCGACTCTTTCAGCCCGCTTTGGTTTTGTCTGGCACTGAACCCCCTCAGTAGGACGCTCAATAGAAACGGTCATGGCTATAAAATAAGGTATGGCGACGGCGCCCACGAAGAAGTGACCCATACCTTTTACATGGACGATCTCAAGGTCTACGCTGATTCACGTCAGCGTCTAGGTGTAGCTATCCGGGTTGTCGAAGACATAAGCAGGGACATCTGTATGGAGTTCGGCCTCGACAAGTGTCGCTGTGTCCACCTGCTGAAAGGACAACTTACCGAATCCGGAGGCTACGAGGTCTATGACGGCGAGTTTATAAGAGACATGGTTCGTGGCGAATCCTATAAATATCTTGGATTCCGACAGCTCACCGGGATTCGCCACTCCGACATCAAGACGGAGCTGCGAGACAAGTTCTTGAGTCGAGTGAACTGTGTCCTGAGGACTTTCCTCAACGCGGGGAACAAGGTACGCGCGATCAACACATTCGCGGTTCCCCTGCTGACCTTCAGTTTTGGTGTAGTCAAATGGAGCAAAACTAACCTAGAGGACCTTGAGAGGAGGATGAGGAAAGCATTCAAAGAGGCCGGAATGCACCATCCTCAATCGGCACTGGAGAGAGTTTCACTACCACGCAAAGAAGGGGGACTTGGAATCGTCGACATTTCTGCACTGTGTGTTGCCCAGGTACGACAACTGCGCGAGTACTTCGCAGAACGCGCCAACCAAAACGCGCTATACCGGGCTGTCTGCGCCGCCGACAGAGGATACAGCGCTCTGCACTTGGCGCAAGCGGAGTACCAACTCAACTGCAATCTGCAGACAGTGGAGGAGAAGATTGCAGCTTGGAAGCAGAAGGCAGTGCATGGTGCCCACCCCCATCAACTGGACCGGCCACACGTCGACAAGGCCGCATCTAATCTGTGGCTAACGCGTGGTGAACTCTCTTCAGTAGTAGAAGCCGACATGATAGCCATCCAGGACAGGATAATGCCGACGAGAAACTGCAGGCGGTACGTCTGGCATCAAGACGTTGATGACATTTGCCGGATGTGCCATCAACCAGGTGAAAACATAGAGCACATTATGGGAGGCTGTCCCGTTTTGGCCAACGCAGCCTACACCGAGCGCCACAACAACGTGGCCCGTATTGTTCATCGACAACTGGCGCTCCAATGTGCTCTACTGGAAGACAACGTACCAAACTACCGGTACCTGCCTGCACCTGTCCTGGAAAATGACCGTTTCAAGCTGTACTGGGATCGCACTGTTCTGACCGACCTCTCGATCCACCACAACCGGCCAGATATAATGGTTTACGACAAGAGCGACCGCAAAGTCACCATCATCGATGTCGCTATTCCACTGAACCAGAATCTGGAGGAGACCCACGGTCGCAAAATCTGCAAGTACCGACCATTGGCCGTGGAGCTCAAGGAACTGTGGGGGCTAAGGGAGGTCCCAAGAATTGTTCCAGTCGTTCTCTCTGGAACTGGAATTGTCCCGAAGACACTTCTGGAAGCGCTAAAGGTGTTGAATATGGAGAAGGAATTGGCCGGCATCCAAAAGTCGGTCATCCTTAGCACCTGCGCGATTGTCCGACAATTTCTCGGTCAGGACTGAAACAGCACGAGCATGCAGATACGTGCATTCCGCAGAGCCTAGTCCCCCTTTGGCATTCAGAAGCCCGGGGGCAGGTGAAAATTCTGGCTAGGTTCGCCTAGTTAAGAAGTGAGATAAGTCTGCCAAAAAGTAAAAAAAAAAAAACAAACATACAAACATACAAACATACAAACATACAAACATACAAACATACAAACATACAAACATACAAACATACAAACATACAAACATACAAACATACAAACATACAAACATACAAACATACAAACATACAAACATACAAACATACAAACATACAAACATACAAACATACAAACATACAAACATACAAACATACAAACATACAAACATACAAACATACAAACATACAAACATACAAACATACAAACATACAAACATACAAACATACAAACATACAAACATACAAACATACAAACATACAAACATACAAACATACAAACATACAAACATACAAACATACAAACATACAAACATACAAACATACAAACATACAAACATACAAACATACAAACATACAAACATACAAACATACAAACATACAAACATACAAACATACAAACATACAAACATACAAACATACAAACATACAAACATACAAACATACAAACATACAAACATACAAACATACAAACATACAAACAGATTACAGGGCAAGCTAAATAAAACCGTTTAAAAAAGACAGATTAACGTGAATATATATTTATCTTGGACTGGGCCGTGTATGTGGCAAAGTATGCAAAAAGTTTTAATGCGTGCTTATTTGCAATGTGTCTTTTGTTTCCCTCGCCCATATTGATTTTATATTGTGATCAGTGTTGCCACACGTACAGATTTATCCGGAAAGGTACAGATATTTTCGCTAATTTTGGTACAGATTCTGTACGGTACAGAGAACAGATTTTCGTCAAAAAGTACAAATTGGTACAGAGTTTTCCCGCGTGTGAAATTTCTTACATTTGAACAAAACCACATTTAGATACATGACGACATTAATACCGCAGTATCGCTTGGTGCTGCTGGTCATAAAAGCATGTACAATGCAATAATTGATCAGTTTCGCCAAAACGGAATTCCTTACAAGGATCGTCTGAAGTCTTTGCCCCAGAAGAACAGCATTAATCGTTTGTTTCAGGCTGAAAAACCTGAAGTCACGATGCTACCTGAAGAGCTTAAGATTTTTGACGTAGGACTACGTCTAACCGGAAGATATAGGGGGTGAAATGGAAATCTAGGCACTGAACAAGTAGGAAAAAATGCAAGATTTGGAACGCTTATAACTCGAGCATTTCTCAATCGATCGCAAAGGTTTTTGCATCAATTGATAGGAAATATATCTACGCATCTATCATAACGAATAACATTTCCTTTTTCTTGAGATAAATAATTGAATAATTGTGAAATATCAAACATTGTCAAAATGCACTATGTGCTCATTTTTGATTGGTCCATTTTGTGCTCCTCAAATCGTACCGACCAAAACGGGCAACCAGAGCAGCAGCGAAATAGAATGAAGCACGATTGGAAAGGAAAAAGAAAAAAATGAACGAAACGTTGGTCGCAGTCTCACACATGCGTAATTCTCGAGCCAGCCAGTCAGCTTAAAAATCCCCGCTCCGCTGCCGTAACGATCATTCTCATTCAAACCGTACACCACATCGGTTCGCATCACAACACATCAACAAACCAACCCAAGCAGCCATGTCTGGACATGGTAAAGGAGGAAAAGTGAAGGGAAAGGCAAAATCGCGCTCGAACCGTGTTGATCTGGAGTTCCCCGCAAGGGTAGCTAGGCCGAGCGCGTTAGTACCAGTGCACCAGTCCACCTAGCCGGCGTTATACAGTTTCGGCCGCCGAAGTGATCGAGTTAGCTGACAAAGCTGCTCGCGACGATAAGAAAACCCGCATTCGGAACACGACACATTCGGTTCGGTGGACATCAAGACAACAGGCAGTTGCAGCGAGTGGCGAATGGCAAACGCAATCGCAAAACGGCATCAGGTAGCAGAAGAAAAAAGTTTGTTCTTTATACAAACTGCTTTGGTGGCAATTCCAGAACAAGGCGGCATCGAGGGCGTTCGAAATGGTTTTTTTCAAAACCACGAGTACTAAGTTTTCTAAATTGGAACCATTCCATAAAACAAGGCGCTTTTCAGGGCCATTAAACCTTCCAAAAAAGAGTTTAGGAAATACAGTTCAATGCTTTCTAAAACATTATCCATATTGATTTTTTCATCATTTGTTTGCCAGGATCTGATGAGTAAGTGAATTTGGCAGTTGTTCTGAGCTTATTGATAGTTGGGGAGTTTTCTGATTATTCAATTTTCATCAATTCTTAAATTGTTTCCAGATTGAAAGTACAGTAATTTACAATTAGTTCGACATTTAGCTAATTGTACGGACATGTAATGCGACTTATTTAGTTGGACATTTTTGTAAACATATGATCCCACATTGAAAGTCGACACTGTACCACTGTCATCGCAAATGTTCAATTACAGGTTAAAATCGCCTCCAATGCAACACTGAGTGGCGCTTCGGCACGTCGCATTGAATGTAATTTACTGTACAACATGTCACAAAGCTGGATGGGAAGAAATTTTCCAACTGTGAAAGCTGTGGCAAGTGGCAACAAATCGCTAAACAGGAAGGTTTAGCCGAACAAGATGGGAATATCGAGTGATAACAAAACAATAAACTCTTTAGATTGAAGATAATTTTGTGATCCTGAAAAGGACCCTTTTTAGCCTTCATGTGAATCCAACGAGCGAACAAATCGTAATGAATGTATTTTTTTGCCATCGCTCCCTTTTAACGCTCATTCGTTCGTCTCGTTGGACTCGCCCCACTGGCTGATTCTGCCGATTTGTCTCTATCCTGTGAGTGTGTACCGCTAGAGTATGAAACAAGCGGACCCCAAAAAAATATCTTATTTTCTTTAAAACCGTAAACCCGTGTGGTTGTACGGCATCGGCATCGTGGACGTAACAAAGGAGGACAAGTTAAGGGAAAGGCAAAGTCTCACTCGAACCGTGCAGGTTTCCAGTTCCTTGTTGGTCGCATTCACTGATTGCTCCGCAAGGGTAACTAGGCCGAACGGATTGGCGCCGGAGCACCAGTATACCTAACAGCGATTATAGAGTTTCGGCCGTCGGAGTGCTCGAGTTGGCTTGCAAAACTGCTCACGACAATCAGAAAACCCGCATCAAGAACAGAGCAGCTTCGGTTCGGCGCTCATCAAGGCAACAATTAGTTTCAGTGAGTGGCAAAGTGTTTCTCCGGCACGTCGCATTAAATGTAATTTACTGAACAACATGTCACAAGCTGGATGGGAAGAAATTTTCCAACTGTGAAAGCTGTGGCGAGTGGCAAACGCAATAGCTAAACAGGAAGGTTTAACCGAACAAGATGGGAATATCGAGTGATAACAAAAACACAACACCAAAGGTTCTTTTCAGAACCATCAACATATTCATAAAGAGTAAACAGTAAACTAATCCATTTTTCAGGTAGATAGGTAGGTATTCACGTAGGAGAAGAAAATAAAACAATATATTTAAAATATATATTTAACAAAAGCTGTCCCCTTTGTATAGTCCTACGTCACTCCGGTTATGTCCCCGACATTACCCACCCGTCTTTTTTTATTTGGTCATTCTCACTAATATCGGCGAGGAATCTTGTTTCAGTGTACAATTTTAGTATAATTCGTTTTCGTGTGAAATCTTTCGAGACAAGAGTGAGCCATATGAATTATATCAATAGATAAACAAGGCGCTTGAGACACTTATGCGATTATTCAAATAACATGAGACATTTATGCAAACAGTAGTTCTGTTACTTATGAACAATTTTTTTCCATCACACCAAAGTGTTACAATGACTGAATTCTGCTGAAGCGCACTGTGCGCTGTTTTGTTTGGGTGACTATTTTATTTGATGCTGAGTACCGTTATCTATTTCTCATAGGAACACCGTATTGATCCGTGAACAGGTTCACTAGACGTCAAGCTTCGTTTAGGAAAAGCATAAACTGATACTTGTTTGAGTAAAGTATAAGATTAGCATGGTATCTTACTGTGGTGGCTGAGAGCAGACAAACGACCACAAAGAGTTAAATCGTTTCGATTTGACTAACACGAAAATGTCGAGAAACGCACACTGTGTGCCTTTTATACAATATGCAACAATTCGAGTCTTCCGGTAAAATTTTAGTACAATTCGTCAAACAGGTCGCAAAAAGAGCGCACACAGAAGTGTCAACCGATGTAAGAAAAACATAAACGAAGTCAACCCAAAACAACAATAAATAATAGATCGAGCGTGCAGAGAATGCGGTCGGTGCCATCATCATAGTGGAAGTGGAATGGAGCGAAGAAGGCAAGAAGGAAACTCAATCATTCCCAGGATCATTACAACGCCCGCTGCCACGTCAGTTCCAGAACGAGGGTAAGGCTACCAAGCAACACTCCCAAATGAAAGAGGGCGGCAAAACATCAAAGGAATTCCTTAACACTTACTTCGATCTGTCTGTTTTCGATTCGACCACAGAACGGTATTCTCTCCGAATGGTGTTTTTCGGGGGAAAGACTTGTGAAAATATTTCTCAAATCAAACGCGATTATGAATTTTTGGCTGAGTCGGTCAGACATTTCGAATCCACCAACAAATGTATCCTTAAATTGCCAAACTTGATGTCATTAGTGACGTACGCAGAGATCTTCGGGGCAACCAAGGTGGCCGCCGTGAAAACACACATAAACCGACTTGCGTGGAACTCACAGCCAAGTGTCATTCGATATCCGATTAAGGAGAAAAAAGCCGTAAAGAAGGATATATCGTCTTGTGCCGCCAAAGGCGCGAAAGGCACGGGGAAAAAATCTGAGACTTTGCCTTGGGAGAGGTCCCAGAAGTAGCCGATTGGGCAATACCCAAGCGCTGTTATATTGCCTATGACGAAGTGTCGGTTTAACGGCGTAATTGTGTGACCGCAATGAACTTTTATGTTTTCCATATGTTGACGGGGGCTTCGTGTCGTCAGATCGGTTCGCAGCGGTGAAAAAGGACGAAAAGGCGTGAAAAAGGGAACTCGCTGGCTGGTTCTGCAGCTTTACGAGCTCTGGGAAATTTAGTTATTTGAGGCTTGTGGCAGACTGATGGGCCTCTATTAGGGGTAAATAATTTTGGGTAGACTTTAAGGATTGGGCGAGATAATTGGGCCACCGTGTGTTTGGTGAAAGCTGCCGCCACTGCCCTAAACTGTCACCGTTTCGGTCGAGTTGTTTTACTTTTTACAACGAGTTGAATCGCATCACGGTGAATTGACATCGGGAACGTGAGGAGCCCGGGAATTGCTTTTTGGAAGTTTTCCTCATTTCACATTTTGCTCTTTGTTCATATCACTGTAGAAGAAGAGTGGAAATATATCCTGAAGTTTCCTTTAGATAGGCTGATCAAATGGTTGAGGCATACAAACGGGACACGCTAGCAAAAAAAATTAATATTTTTTTGGGAAATGTTACTGAATGAATAAAACCAAGAAAAAAATCCAAACAATCAAACATTCTTAGATGGAACTGTTTTGTTCTCAATAACAAAGTAAGGTAAATTAAGATGGTGAAGCGAATTTACGAAGATGAATTTTTTTTTGAAATTTTATCCAAAAAATTGTTCATTCCAGATCAAAGTTCAGTAATCTTCATGAATTTCTCACCATTTAAAAGATTGTTTTCTGAAGATATTTGCACTAAACTATCTGCACCTGGCACGGACTCTATGTTTTACCTTTCTGTCTAATTAAATATAGTTCCTCTAATAATTGACCACTCATCGAACGAAATGTTTTCATCTATCTGAACAGCAAGTTTTTTTTTATTAAGGCTTCTAGAATGGACTTTGACACAATCCCTTAATTCTGTTGTTTTCCTCCTAGATCACCCTTCCATTTTTCAATGTACTTCAACGCAGTATCGTAAAACATTTCCACAGTTTTACATTCTGTCAAATAAATATATACCGGGAATCTGCGCTTTTTAAGAAAATGCTCCATTTATCATCTAAATTTCTATTATTTCCTTTAAAATAACTCCTTTCTGAAGCATTACACTTTTTCCAGCGAACAATCCAGTCAACGAAACACTTTTTATGGCTGTATTCAGAAATTGCGAATTAGTTTTTATGTCTTTAATGCTGTCAAAACGGGTTCCACGAAGCGACGAATTGTCTCTCTCAAATTCCCCGTAACCCCAAAGAAATACTATTGATTGACTGTTTGGTCATCCAAAAGGAATTCCGAACGGACAACACCACGAATATCGAAGAAAATAGTCAGCATTACCTTCACTTTTGATCAATTTCGACGTGTTTTTTTTTTCTGTTTCGACTCGTTTACAGCGGATCATGCAGATGATTGTTGATTAGTGTGCATGTCATACTCGTACACCCATGTCTCGACGCCAGTAATTCTGCGTTGAAAGAACGTGGGATCAGAATTTGATCGTTCAAGCATGTCTTCTGCCACTCGATTGCGGTGAAACTTTTGAAGAAGAATCGTCGAGCAGGAAAAAAGTTAACTTGTTGATAAACGTTCAGCGGGAAGATTCAAAATAACAAATTCCCTGTGTATATTTGACAGAATGTATGAAATTCGGCCTCTGTATTACCCCAAAATCAACTAGACATGCAAGAATAGTTGGCATCTCACTGGTCAAAAATACTTTATGCCCTTTTATGCTGGAAAATTCTAATATTATAATGAAAAATAAAAGTAACCTGAGCAACATTGTCTCAACAAGACCAGTAAATGTTTATGTAAATTTAAATGTCTTCAAATAAATCGTGTAGTACAACGAGACATTTTCCTCGTTAAACCGAGTTGAAAGGTAATCCGTCAAAAACATTAAGAATCCTCTCGATAAAAAATTGAAGAGAAAGAAATCGTGTGTTCCCATACTCAAGCATTTTAGCATAATGTTCACTAATGAAATTATACAAACTCTTCTACACGAATCCACAATTGGGAAACAAACTCGTACACTGTAAATACTCTGAGCAAAATTTTAATCCAAATTCCAATCAGAAATTCATTTAAAAAAAAAAAAGATTGAAAATAATGACAAAGGAATAATTTTTGTTTCTTAATATTCAAAATACGGTACAGATTGAGGAAAAGACGAGACAGTACAAATGCTCGAAAAACGGTACTGTCCCGTTCAGCGATAGGTTTGGTCAGCCTATCTTTAGAGCCTACGAAATCGTACTAAGACAATTATGAAAGAATTTCAGTTGAATTTTCAATATATTGCTTGCTTTCGTCGAATTGCAGCTCTTCGCTCACACAACCCGGATCAAAACGATTCTAAAGTCATAACCCCGTAAAAATACCGAAAAGCCTTGTATGAGTTTAGCAAATAAAAAAATAGACACATTGAGAAATTTGAGACGGAGATTATTTGAAGAAATGAGAGTAGTGAAACAGTTCAGAGACTTGAGAGAATTGGGGTTGTGAGAACTGTCGGGAATGAATAACTGAGAGCGAACTGAGAGATAACCGATTGAATTGAGAAAACCTAGATTTGAGAGGAAGATGTTAATATACGATACTGAGAATGCGGAGATTACATTTGATCACATTAGCATGTTGAGAACCGAATGTTTTTCACTGCGCTTTCCATTCAGTCCGCATCAAGACCGTTTTCACAATATCAGTGCGGGTTCCAGCTTCCAGTCTTATTTTGTAAAACAACCGAAAACATACCGTATATATCCTTATTTTCTTAATTTTCAACTGTCAGTCCCAATCAGTCAGCGCTTTCCTACCAAAAAGCTCAACGTCGACCCCAAGGGACCGACGCGGGGCTTAACGTGTTAATAGCAGATAAAATTGATAAACAGAAAGAATGAGGGAAAATTGAGAGAATTGATAGAACTAAAATCATCGAACAGTTTATTTATTTGAAAACTGAAAGAACAGTACGAATTGAGACAAATGAGAAAATTGGAAGAACTGAGAGAAATCTTAAAACTGTGAAAAAATGAGAACAATAGGAGAGCTGAGATAACTAAGAAAATTGCAAGAACCGAGAGAACTGAGAGATTTCAGAAAATTGGAAAAAAATATTTCTAATGTAATTCAGAAACCAACTGATAAAATTCAGAAATAAAGCATACTGATGAACTTTATCTGAAAACTTGCTATCAAAATTTATAGGTCTGTTGTAAGCACTCAATCTTTTCTGATCATATGTCAATGAATTTTTAGCAGACCTCAAATTGATATGCTAATTTGTAAAAGCGCTGTTCAATTTGCTACGCGTTTTGTATTACAAATTAAAAAATTAGTCTGTAGGGGAACATATTTCCAAGACTTCCCATGTTTCTTCTCCTTCCAATCGCCACAGAAACTCTCTTCGACTGTTCATGAACCATTCTACAGTATCTGTTAATCCTTTTTTGAGTAGAATATAAAAATTGATGAAAATTCTAGATCAACTAAATGGGAGTGCGGGTCAGATCGACACATTAAGAAAAACGAATAAAAACTTGTTACAATAATTTCGAAATTTCAAAAGTATTTTTTTTACCCTGATTTCCCCTAGAGAAAAATCATTTCATTCGCACCAAGTAATTGATCCAAATCTGACAATTAACTGAGACCCGAGAACTGACACATTTTGGAATCAACTGAGGGTAATCAGGAAACCTGGATCTGGCTGGAATGCATTGGAGATGAGATAATTGTGCGGACTTAAAAGAACGGAGAATAATTATATGAATTAGGTATTGGGATAATTAAGAGAAATAACACAATTTTAACACATTAAGTACCGCACGTTTTGGGGCAAACTTGAATGCTTCATTTGTTCGGATTGCACGAATGAGATCGTTTCCTTCGATGTGAATGAGACGAAGGCGAGGCATCGGTAGGTCTTGTTAGATTCTTGGAAACCAAGGATTCAACCTTCAAGTGTAGAAAACACTGGTTATTTCGTGATCCATCCGTAACAGACCGAACGCGAAACACGAGAAATCTCGTGAGCGGTGCGCAATGTGTTAAGAACTGAGAGAGACGAGTGAACTAAGGGTTAAGAAAACATCATACACTAAAAAAAAATCCTAGATTGAAGTATATTTCTGTTTTCACATATTGCACATAACGATTGTAACTAAATAGTTGAAACTCTTCAATTTAATTGTTGATTACAAGGATTTCCCAATAGTGTCCTTTATCTTCAGGAATCAAGGGACAATACTTCTTTTTTTTTATAAATTCGTTTATTTTTACAGGCTCAGTTACATAAGTTTAAAGGAGCCGAAATCTTAAATATATTTTTAAAACTATATATATATATGAACAATTTTCTTAAATCTATGGTTAGTAATGTGGGAAACCGATTACTCGCGGTGGACTCGAGATTAGAAGGGTGACATATTTTTCTCAGGAAAAGGATGGGGTATAAGGAAATTATTACAATGTTGATAATCACACACACTCAATTCTTAAATCTATTCGTACATCTGTTGTGAATTTACATTTCATTCTCCTGTTTATAGCAAGCGGACCAATTACTCAATACTTCTTGACGATGTTTATTTTCCTCACCTGCTAAATTTCTCTTCCGGATGAATTGAAGCTGAGTGTTGATTGAATGGTAATTGTCGGATTTGGTGAACAGTTGCATTCTTCTAAATTCTCCATCGAAACGCATCTTATAACAAAACTCAAAACATCCTCGCATAAACTGTATCTGCATTACATCGGATGATTTCGGACGGCATTATCTCATGTTTTCAATGTTTTCAATTGCATTTTGGATTGGAAAAAAATGGTGCTGTCCATAATTGTTACAATCGGGTTCTCAACTACCCTGCTCGACGCATACTAAAAAATCGAAAAATGTGTAGAACTTTTCTCCCTGATGCTTTCTCATGCTCCGCTCAACGGTGGCATTTTGAAGAAAATACACCTATCCCCCTATTTACACGGTACCTGTTTTACACGATTTCGCTTTTACACGGTTTATGGAATAACAAATTTTGAAAAACTTGAAAAATGTATATTTGTAGTTCATATGTAAGCAAGTAAAATAGGATTATAGTTTTGACTACGAGTACGATTTTATGTTCCAGAGCTGGCAAGCCATCAATTTACTAGCATTTTTGGAGTCTTGACATGTAATTTGTGTCAATTTTTCAAGCTCTTAGAATGCCAAGACTATCGACAAAAAATGAAAAGTAAAGGAGAGTTATATCTTCGGCTTTCGACTGGAAATCTCTTTATTAAACTCAATGATAAATAAAGCAAAACAAATCCACGCAGCTGTTTATTGAACCTTCTATCACTCAGTCTGAAGTCAAATCTGAGATCTTCCCGAATTCGTCGACTCAAACTTGAGCATCAGGAATGCTCAAGTTTTAAGGATGACTTTATACTAATCAGAATAAAAATACTGGTAGTTCCTTAAAGTGGCGATAGCGAATAAACTTATTACAATTTAGCTCCTTGAAGAATTCTTTGTTTATTTGTATCCAGAATCTATATTTAATTCCATGAGTAGATTTTTATAATTGTTTTACTTAAATAAATGATTGAATTGAGTATATATTGAGGGCTTATTTCGTTTTACACGGTTTTACATAGCAAAATCGTATATTTCACTCTACACGGTTTTATCGGGAACCTATCTCCAATGTAAATCGAGGGATAGGTGTAATTGGAGACAGATTCTCGCATTCTTTGATGGATGAATGCCAATCGGTTGTGGAAACAGCGATTAAAATTTGCTGTTTTCACAACAAACTGGCGTTGGTAGCATAGCTTAAATAAAACTGCATTTTTTTTTTAAATCAAGCCGATGGCAATGTTTTTCCATCAAATGTACACAGTTTGTACAGATCAGATTTTCGTAATGTACGCGTATGCTTATTATACATGCAATTTTGCAAAAAGTCTCGTACTGAAAACTTTTCCCTTTGGCGCTTGTGTCACTTCGGGAGATTACGGCAGTGGGGAACTTGAGAAAATTGAAAATAATCAAAAATGTCTGAGAAAAATAGTATAAGCTTTGAGAAATGGTACAATAAAGAGCAAGAGAATTTCAAAAACTGAGAGAATATAATATCTGACAATTGGAAGTAGCAAAGGTAGGTGCGATTGAAGGCGATATTTATCAGCGTCAAATCGCCTTCAATGAATTTTACTCTTTAGTCCGTAAAAATACCATCGCTAACTGGCAACGCAAATGGAACGAAGATGAATTGGGCCGGTGGTTTCACTCGATTATCCCTAAGGTTAGCCTCAAACCATGGTTCAAAAGTCTGGACTTGAGTCGGGACTTTATTCGCACCTTCTCCCGACTCATGTCCAATCACTGTTCGTTAGACGCGCTACTCTTTCGTTTCAATTTGGCCGGCAGCAATATCTGCGTTTGTGGCCGAGGCTACCACGACATCGAACACGTTGTTTGGTCGTGTGAGGTGTATCTTGTTGCCAGATCGAATTTAGAGAACTCCCTTCGGGCTAGAGGAAGGCAGCCCAATGTGCCGGTGAGAGATGTGTTGGCTCGGTTAGACCTTGATTACATGTCCCAAATATATGTTTTCCTTAAATCTATCGATGTTCGTGTGTGATTATCCTTATATCCTTATACCCTCCATTTCTTCCTTTGTGAGTAATTGGTCCGCTTGCTATAAACAGGAGAATGAAATGTAAATTCACAACAGATGTACGAATAGATTTAAGAATTGAGTGTGTGTGATTATCAACATTGTAATAATTTCCTTATACCCCATCCTTTTCCTGAGAAAAATATGTCACCCTTCTAATCTCGAGTCCACCGCGAGTAATCGGTTTCCCACATTACTAACCATAGATTTAAGAAAATTGTTCATATATATAGTTTTAAAAATATATTTTTTTTTCGGCTCCTTTAAACTTATGTAACTGAGCCTGTAAAAATAAACGAATTTATAAAAAAAAAAAAAAATTGGAAGTAGAAAACCAAGAAGAGATCTAAGAGAAAAATGTTTATTTAGGAAACCGACAGAATCGAGAGAATTAAGAGCCACGAAGCATGAGGAACTAAAACAAATGAAAAAAACTGAGAAAATTAGAAGAACTGAGTGCACCGAGATTATTTCACTAAAAAAAGGAAATAGTGAAAGAACTTGAGAGCAGTGAGGAAATGATAGAATTTTCAAGGAAACCTGACACATTTGAGAAATAACCGAGAGTGTTCTCTCATAAATAAAAAAATAAATAAATAAATAAATAAATAAAAAATAAATAAATAAATAGTACGCAACAACATGCTCTCCCAAACGCAAATCGACGAGATCAAGCAGCAGGTGCAGAGAGAAATAAGCTCCAGGAACAACAGAGCAAGCGATGTGTCGAGACGAAGTTCAGTACGGCTGAGCAATTCATTCGCGAGTGGGGCACGCGAATCAGCACCAATGGAGGCCACAGTACAACAACCCCCTGAGCCGAAAGACCCACAGCCAGATCAACAACTACTACGCAATCTGGTCTTCCACTACGACGAGGTGATCTCACAGTTCCGCGACACAGACCCTTTGTCGCGCCCCAGGATCCCGAAGTTGCAGCATTCCCGCAGGCTGACAAGTGCAGTAAAGCTCATGAACGAGCACGTTCTTCCGCTGCACTTGGTTGATGCTGAGAACATGGAGGAGCTGCAACTGAAAGTTTACTGTGCTGCTGTGGCGACCGCCAAAAGTTTAGGATACCGTATTAGGCCAAGAGGCGGACTGCTCCAACATCTCCGTGAAAGGCGTGAGCCTCCATGGCGAAGGAGAATGGAGCAACGGATCCTAAACAAGCGCGCCGCAATTGGAAGACTGATGGCGTACAAAAGAGGCAGCAGATCGGCGAAATTATGTCGCCAAGTTGCTGTGATCGTGCGGCCTACTGAACTTCGCCAGCTGGGAGCTCACCAGCTGACGGAAAAACTCGACACACTGGTACAGCAATTGAGCGTCCTAACTAAACGGCTGAAACGTTACTCTGACTCTGCAAAGCGCCAGGAACAAAATCGGATGTTCAGAGATAACGAAAAGGCGTTCTACGACCACATTAGCGACGAGAAGCCCGACTACCGCGAAGGTTTGCCAGATATTAGCGATGTGACGAACTTCTGGGCTGGTATTTGGGAGACCCCAGTACAACATCGCGACGGGCAAATGTGGTTAAGACGGGAGGAGGAGAGTTGTGGTGAAATTGGAGAGATGCCAGCTATCATCGTCGGAGAGAACGATGTCCGCGAAGCCTCGCGGTACCTGAGGAAGTGGGCAGCACCGGGCCCCGATGGTGTTCAGAACTTCTGGCACAAGAAGCTAACCGTCGCACATCCAAAGATAGCTGAGTGCTTCAACAAGGTGCTACGTGACCCACACAACCTCCCTGAATTCGCCATTCGTGGCGTCACATTCCTCCTCCCGAAAGACAGCAACACATTGAACCCATCACAGTACAGACCGATAACGTGCCTATCGAGTCTGTACAAGATATTAAGCAGCATCATAACCGCCAAAGTTTCTGCTCACTGCGAACAACATCACATCATCGCAGAAGAGCAGAAAGGATGCAGGAAGAATACGCATGGCTGCAAAGACCAGGCCATCATCGACGCAGCCATAGTCGGCCAGGCGGTATATAACCATAACCAGTATGGCCTACATCGATTACAGGAAGGCTTATGACTCCATACCTCACTCGTTTCTCGTCCGGGTATTGGAGCTCTACAAAATTGATCCCGTCGTCGTTAGGTTCCTGCAGCATGCGATGAGGCAGTGGAGTACGTCTCTGCACCTCAGTGATGGGGAAAATGTGTTGCAGTCTAGAACGCTGCAGATAAAGAGGGGGATATTCCAAGGCGACTCTTTCAGCCCGCTTTGGTTTTGTCTGGCACTGAACCCTCTCAGTAGGACGCTCAATAGGAACGGTCATGGCTATAAGTTAAGGTATGGGGACGGCGCCAACGAAGAAGTGACCCATACCTTTTACATGGACGATCTCAAGGTCTACGCTGATTCACGTCAGCGTCTAGGTGTAGCTATCCGGGTTGTCGAAGATATAAGCAGGGACATCTGCATGGAGTTCGGCCTCGACAAGTGCCGCTGCGAGACAAGTTCTTGAGTCGAGTGAACTGTGTCCTGAGGACTTTCCTCAACGCGGGGAACAAGGTACGCGCGATCAACACATTCGCGGTTCCCCTGCTGACCTTCAGTTTTGGTGTAGTCAAATGGAGCAAAACTGACCTAGAGGACCTTGAGAGGAGGATGAGGAAAGCATTTAAAGAGGCCGGAATGCACCATCCTCAATCAGCACTGGAGAGAGTTTCACTGCCACGCAAAGAAGGGGGACTTGGAATAGTCGACATATCTGCACTGTGTGTTGCCCAGGTACGACAACTGCGCGAGTACTTCGCAGAACGCGCCAACCAAAACGCGCTATACCGGGCTGTCTGCGCCGCCGACAGAGGATACAGCGCTCTGCACTTGGCGCAAGCGGAGTACCAACTCAACTGCAATCTGCAGACAGTGGAGGAGAAGATTGCAGCTTGGAAGCAGAAGGCGGTGCGCCACAACAACGTGGCCCGTATTGTTCATCGACAACTGGCGCTCCAATGTGCTCTACTGGAAGACAGCGTACAAAACTACCGGTACCTGCCTGCACCTGTCCTGGAAAATGACCGTTTCAAGCTGTACTGGGATCGCACTGTTCTGACCGACCTCTCGATCCACTACAACCGTCCAGATATAATGGTTTACGACAAGAGCGACCGCAAAGTCACCATCATCGATGTCGCTATTCCACTGAACCAGAATCTGGAGGAGAACAACGGTTGCAAAATCTGCAAGTACCGACCATTGGCCGCGGAGCTCAAGGAACTGTGGGGGCTAAGGGAGGTCCCAAGAATTGTTCCAGTCGTTCTCTCTGGAACTGGAATTGTCCCGAAGACACTTCTGGAAGCGCTAAAGGTGTTGAACATGGAGAAGGAATTGGCCGGCATCCAAAAGTCGGTCATCCTTAGCACCTGCGCGATTGTCCGACAATTTCTCGGTCAGGACTGAAACAGCACGAGCATGCAGGTACGTGCATTCCGCAGAGCCTAGTCCCCCTTTGGCATTCAGAAGCCCGGGGGCAGGTGAAAATTCTGGCTAGGTTCGCCTAGTTAAGAAGTGAGATAAGTCTGCCAATAAATAAATAAATAAATAAATAAATATATAGTATTAGCCTAAAATTTTAAACTTTAAAAAATTTACTGTCGACCACGTAAAGCGAATGCAATTGGCTCTTAAAGAAACTGAAAGAATCGGGAATCAAAAGAAGTTAGAGAACTGGAAGACTTCCAGGAACGAGGAGTAGGTAGAGAGCTACAAGAGCCGGGGCTTTAAAAAATAGTCTGGAAGAGTCTGGAAGTCTGGAATAAAAAAGCAAAACAAAGAGCAAAGCAAAGAGAACCACGAAAAAAAAAAGGAAAATTGAATAACCTAGAGAACATGATAGCAGTGAGAGCCAAATAATTCAGCGAACGTTTCTAACATTACTAGAACCGAGAAAAGTAAGAGAAGTTAGGTTAGTAAGGACAACTATATCAACCAAGAGTACTGTAAACACTTTGGAAAACGATAAAAATGAAAGAGAAAATTCGAGAAAATGCATAATTGAATGAGTTAAAATAGCTGCGATAACTGTGAGAATTGGGAGAGTGGATAGTTGGGATAACTGAGAGTACGCATAGAACAGGAACAACTATGAGAACCTACACAGCTTCCAAAACATAGTGAATTGAAGTGATCCGAGTGAACTGTCAATTATGAAGGAACTCTGATATTTTAAGAAGAAAAATAGAGCCGTGAGAGTTGAGAATTCAAAAATATGGATTATTTAAGAGAACAGACAGCACTGAGAGCAAACATAATCGAGGAAATCAAAACTGACAGAAGTAAGAGAAGTCAGAAAATTAAAATGACCGAAAATATTCAAAACACTTTGGAAAATGAAAAAAAAAAAGAATAATACGACTGAGAAAACTGAAAGAATTTTGAAAAATGATAAACATGATTTTTAAACAATGTATTGTAGAAAAATGTAATAGGGCCAACAGAGAGAACTTATCGCACTGAGAGAATTTAAAGAAATAAATTAAACTCAGTGGGCAGAAGTACACTGAGACAACCGACAGAAACTGATAAAAACACTTCGATAACTTCTTTCCGTTACTCAAGGAAAAAACAGAGCAAATCGAGAGCTTTGCGAATTAAAAGGCAGAGAGAACTTAGAGAATTGACGACACTGAGAGTTGAGAAGTTTAAGAGAATTCGAAGAGATGTTAGAACTGAAATATGTGCAGGAAGCTAGAGTATTAGAAGTACTGAGAGAGCTGTGAGAAGTGTGAGAGCTTCCGAAGATGATAGATAAGAATGCTGTGTATAAAAGGAAATATAAAAATATCGTTCAAAACAATATTTCAGCCATTTCATGCCAAACCGATATAGTGTTTCTCAGATTGTCGTCAAAAGTAGTAGTTTTGTTCTTTATCGCAAATTATTAGAGTCGTATTTTTTATTTTTTTGTTAGTGTGACCATTTCCATTATAGGGTGGTCCGAAATATCCATTCTTTCGCATTTTTTCCAAAAATGACTTTAAAAAAAAAATCATAACTTTTAATAACTTTTTTTTAAATATTTTTTCTGGAAAACTGAGAATTTTTAATAGCATATCACGAAACCGTGGAGGTGTGTTTTTCGTTTTTGGGTTATTATTTTAGAAAGTTAACCGATGCACAGTGAGGTCGTTCTGAAAAAAGACGGTCAAAAATCTTTTCTTGTTTTACCTTACATTTTAGAGTTTGAGTGTCTTCAAGAAAATTGTTCAGAATGTTAATTAAAAACGAAAATCGAGAAAGGTCCAATTTCTATCACCAATTGCAGTAAAACTACTGTAAAATAACTCAAATTTGAGGTCTGATAGTGAGATAGAATCAGAAATATAGAACTCAAGAGTGAATGGTCTCAGAACTCAGTTCAGGTCGGATTGAAACGGATTCATTTGTGGCACAGACCAAAGACGCAGCGCGATTTTGAGTATTAAGTATTCCACTACTCGGCGAGTTGTAAAAATTGAGGATGCAATGATTTGCGATTATTCGCTGGCGTTCGTTTGGCTGAGGATTCAATTTTCAATTTTCAACTAAACCCTATCTTTACATTCTTTTTAATATATTTTGCCTCCAGTATACAGGGAAGGATTTTTAAGTGGCTTTCCGAAATGAATGATGTCATAGAAATTGGAAATGAATATATGTATTTATTCCATTTGCAACTCATTCACACATCTACACACGGAACGGGAACAACGTGGAGGTGTTGATTCTACATCATGGCGTATGTGTATGTGTTGAATGCTCGCGGCAGTGTATCCGAGCAGCGTTGCCAGCTTCTATTTGTCTTATAGAGATAGCGTAAATTTGTAATATGTTTGATAGTCATGTTGTGTAGTCTTTGAAAGTATATGTGTCGAGCCTATTAGCTCTGTTTTGGTACTATAAGGGGTTCAATCATAGGGGTCTTTTTCATGCAGAGTTGGTCGGAGTGTGTAGATAATATCTACTAGAAATGGGTGACGGGATGCATTGAACGCATTCTCCCCATATGAACTCGTTGTGTTTCGTGTTTTTCTTGATAGTTTGTTTTGTCTCTCATTTCAGTGTTCGAGTGTTCGTGTCAAGAAGGGTGAAGTAGAAAGAGTTTTGATGCGGATTTTTTCTCAAGTTTCGGCCATAGGTTTTCGCTCTTTCATATTCATAGATCATTCTTTTATCGGTTCGGTGTGCTTATGTACCGCGCATATCCAAATTCAATGATCGCAAGCATGGGAGGGTGGAAGATCTCAGATCCTCTTTCATATTTCGGATTCCAGATACAGATTTTCAAACATATTAATGAATTAATTCATAAATGTAGTCATTGTTTGTAGCCATGTTTTCGTCGTACCATATTTTGTTTCAATCAAGAAAGTGCTGGTGTGCAATGTGCTGGTGTGTTTGTCTGTTGCCAATGGTGGTATATGTGTGATTAATTTAGGGATGTTCATTTGATGGGTGATGGATGAGTAATTTCAGATTATGTTTTCGTGCTGATTTGGTGTGTTAAGGAGCGTCCGCATTATGCCGAATGATGCCGATCGATCGATTAACTATCTGTTCGTTCTTTAATTTATTGACTCTGTACTTCCTCAATTATTTTATTTCTTCATTCATTATTAATTATTTCTTTAATCCTTCAACACTTGGATTCCCTCGGTCACCTTCTCAGGTTAAGAATATATCGTCGATTAGAGGAATACTAAAAGGGTTTCTTAGCGACCTTTTCAGGTTGCCAAAATAACCCTGGTTTCCGCGATTGAATGAAAATATATAGATCGAGAGTTTTCAAAGAAGTTTTTTATGATCTTCTTAGGTCAGGAAAAATATCTATGTACTACGCACGATGAATAACGAAATGCATGACCGGTCCGATAAGAATGTATGTTTCCTTCAAATCTACTTTCGCTGAATAGTTGAGAGCTCACTTCTTTAGAATCTTATCACTTACCGCAGTGAATCCTGATTTTTCTTAACCATTCCCACTAACAACTATCCCTTCCATGATAAACGCTAGGGAACCACGCTATAGAGGCGACCCTTCTGGCCTTCGGGCGGCGAATATCATACTAACATTCCTTCCCTTCCCCTGGTGACTGTAAGGACGTGCCCGGCGTCGTTATTGACCATTTAAAGCTCGAATCACCGAAAATTGCACAACGAGAATGATTTGCTAGACCCAAGCGTCATTCTGTGTGTTCTTTATGCAATTTGGTTGGTTCAGTTCAATCACGGAGAGCAACTACCAATTGTACAGTCTACCCAAGCTCAAGCTGAAGCTCAAGCTCAATATTTCTATGCGACTAGACAGGATGTATGTGATTATAATCCAATTAATTGGCAAGTGTGGCTAGCTAGTAGGCTTTAATTTGATATGTCGATCATCTGAATCGGTCCAGTAGTTCAAAAGTAATAAATTTTTGAAAAAAAGTCATTTTTGGGAAAAAAGGGAAAATGATTTTTTGAACCATCGGGTAACTTTGAAAAATCATAACTCAAAAACGAAAAAACGCCTCCCTGGTTGCAAGATATGTTATGTGAAAATCACCCAGCTTTCCATAAAAAATATAAAAAATTACATTTTTGGAAAAATCGATATTTCGGATCACCCAAAAACGAAAATGGGCACCCTAACAAAAAAATAAAAAAATACGGGCTTAATATTATGCAGTAAAGAACGAAACTGCCACTTTTTATGAAAATCTGAGAACTACTATATCGGTTTGACATGGAATGGCTGATTTAGAGTAAGTTTATTTTATTTTAATTCTTTTAAAAATATGATTCCATCACAACAGTTTCCAGTGTATAATTTAGTCTAAAAACATAATTTCTTCAATATAAAAGTTGGCTTTGTATTTCATGTTTTAAATGATAGTATGTTTCTAACATAAGAATACTTGTTGTGATAAATAAATTAGCGTCGATAAACTGTCTACTATTTTTTCGACGGGGAAAATTTGCTCAAAGTGTAAATGTTCTTATTGGAGATAAGCATTGCATTTAGGAACTAGATTCCAACCCTCAGTGAAATTCAAAGTGGAGAACAAACGGGAAGCTTTTCGAAAATAAACATGAAAGGCTAGTAACCTATTTATTTTGGGAAGTATTCCTATATTGATGATAATCAACAAAGCTTATCGTGAGATGGGGATCAAACCTATCACATTCTTAATTGCAACCATTGCTCCCGGAATCTGAAGTCTATTCTCCTATCTCTTTCCTATAACTCCGAGACACCGACACCACAATCTGACAATTAAAACCCTACCGAAAACCACTTAATTCGGTACAATATTCCAGATTCCCAATACATATCTGGGGGCAGCGGTTTTGTAAATAACCCGCCAAAACAGATGCCTGGTGAATTGGGACAAGATTACCGGGCCAAATCAACATAATAATAACATCGGAATCGGCTTCTCACTTTGGACATTCTGGCTGTCAGGGTGTCATTCATGGGAATTGACACCGGGAGATAACAAGTTGAAACTATTGGAGTGCCCCATCCGGCGGCAAGATAAATATCCCTGAGCCAGCGGAGAATGAAGAACAAAAAAAAACACACCAAGAAAACAAATCTCGTCACTAAATCGAACGAGACAGGACCATAACAAGAAAACAAGAATCAAATCTCAATTCCCATTTAAATGGAGGAGAAAAATATTTAATGATTTTGCCTCTTCTGTTGAGCGTCTCAACAAAAAAGAGCCGAAGGGGCGAAAGAAACGTGTCAGAAATGGTAGCAGTTGATTAAATTTTTATGACTGTTACATAATTTAATAACCTCAATAGAAGGTTCGGTGTCTTTTTGAGCGGTGCTTTTTTTGCTTGCTTCCTTCGTTCTCGTGTTCTCTGATCCGGTCCCATCCGTCGTGTGTCGGCGGTCTTTCCAGAGAATTTGTTAGTATTTGACCGTGATTTGAAGATTGGCTCTTTCTGGAGCTAATGTCGGTTGTGGTTTTATTGTTTGTAATGATTTCGTTCGTAATTTCATTACGACGTATTCTGATCGAAATGAAGATGAATTTTCTCCGGCCATAATCATCATTTTTACGGGACACTGCTTGCTGCAGCACGACGCTCAATTTATAACCCACGCAAAAGCCACTAACAGAGCTAAGAATTGCATTCGATCAATCATGCCAGCGCCAGTCGCCAGATCTGACAAGTCACCACAGAAACGCAACTTTATGAATCAACGCTCGCCGGACGGAAAAAAAAGTTGATGGGAGCGGTTTACGTGTCGTTCACACGTCACTTGGGTTTTGCCATATTTGCGCTCACAAGTTCATCACTTCGGTTGCTCATTTCCATCCCAAGAGTTTTGGGAGGGTTGGTAAGAGATTCCCGTCGACGAATCGAGACTGACGACGACGATGACGATGATGAGACGATGGGTGCGACATAAAGGACGACGCATGTCAATGAATTTCACTGGATATGCGATATAAGTATGACACTGAGAAGTGCAAACAAATCTCTTCCAGGCTGCCCCATATGCATTGCGTTGGAAGATAATCCGCCCCATGTTGGCCCATGGGATCGAAGAAAGCTGAGATTGCACGTCGATGTGATTTTTGGGCTTCGTGCTCGACTCGCGTCATAATTTGAATTGATAGGGTGGCACTGAAAAAAGGGCTTATTTTGGTCTGGAATAAAATTCTCGAAGAATTCATCGGTTACTAGAAGTGCGTGAAATTCATATAAGCGCACTTATACAATGAATTTCCCAGTCCAATCTTAACCAGTTATTTTAAATTATGAAAACATATTTTCGGAGTAGAAATTCTTGGAACGCACCTCATATTTTATTCTCAAGAATAGATTAAAACAAGGAACTGATGAATTCAATCTTTGGTAGATTTTCATTTTTTCAGAATCGTTTCATAAATTCGGTTTGGCATTGAATCAATCAGATTATCCAACATTTTTTGTGGAATTTTATTACGCTCACCTCTAACGCTCGTCTGCAGCTCACGAACTGTTCCAAAGTGTCGTTCGCCTCTGTAAACTTGTCTGCGCAGAATCCTCCAGAGGTTCTCAATAGGATTTAAGTCCCGGCTACGAACTGCCTAGTGCAAAACCTGGAGTTGAATTCCGCATTTCGAAACGAGTAAGTCGGTTCGAGACAAATCAAACTCGAATCGAATTGAATTTGGTATTACATCCAGATTTTTTACGCGGATTTCCCAACTAACGCGGTTTTTTTACGAGGTACATATCCCCCGCGTAAAAAACCTGGGTGTATGTGACTTATTCGAGTTAATTTTTTCAGTGTACTAGATTTCGAGCAAAATTTATCTCGAAGAGAAATGTCAAATTTTTGGGTTCGTAAACAAAGCAAAGTGTACGACTATTGCAAAAATAAAAAAAAAGATTCAATTTGATATTATATTAGAATTGTGATTAGAAAAAAAAAACAGATTGCGAAATGTTTTCCAATGACAGCGAATGAAGGAATTTGTCTTATTTACGTTTTCGATATAAGTGATAATAATTATTCTCTTGTTTCAAGATTTCGGCAGTATTTAAGGCATAGCCGAGAAGCATTTGAAAATATTTCGAATACATCCGTGTTCCAACCAACTTCCAGAAGCACTGCTATTCCTACAGTTTTAAAATTAGCGGCCGTTTTAAACCTTCTGGCTTCGTGCCAAATCAATAGAATAAAGGAGGAAGCTTTTTACTTGGTATGGTTCAACCAATAGTTTCATTAGTGTTCAATGAAATTACACCACTTGTGGAAAGAAGCTTTTGCGAAAATTGGATCGAATTGGAGACAACATCGTGTAATGAAACAAAGCAATGTTTCTTCGACCAATTCAAGATACCCGGTGTAGACATGGTACTCATATACCCATTCTAAGGCATACGGAAAATGAACGCATGTACTTTTTTCTACTCCGAAGCTTTCCGCACCGGGGTCTCTCGTTCATTAAGTGCATTCTTTCAACTGTCCCTGAGAAGTCCTCTTCACATCAGGAATATTTAGCAAATTTCGGGTGAGATCCGAATGTTCCTCCATAAACTTCGTCAAATGTTCCTTGGGAAGTGTTTATGCTTATTGCATTTCTTCGTTGATTCCATAGTGCTAAAAAACAAGTGATTATTTTTGCAATATACTAAGAGTATTGTAGGAAAAAGGAAAAGCAATTAACAATTTGTCTGATGTAAGGTTTAGGATTCAAATAAACGTTTCACTAGCATTTTCCCATACGACGATCAATCATTTCTTGTCGAGACATTTGTTCTCGTTTCGAGCTCAAAAACGAACTCAATGTTACGTAATACCTAACTTTGCTCGAAACTCTACTACTGTCTTTTTCGTTTCGCTTGTTTCGAGCTGGGCTCGAGATCCATAAGGGCAGAAGTGGTCGAAACGAACAAAAATGCCTCCCCTGAACGTTTCTTTGGGGAAACCTGTCATGACTTATCGCTGACGTGAATGGGAGCATTATCTTGCTGGAAGATGAAGCTGACGTCCATTACGTCTTCGGTAAACGGTATCAGTACACCGTCCAGCAGCTCCAAATAGGTTTCCGGATTCATTCTTGTCGACATTGCTGCTTCATTCCTCTTCTTGAAACAGCGGTCCATACCATGGACTGCCTTCTCCAAAGTTCCTGCCCAACTTCACCTGAGAATTTTTATGAAGATCATGCGCAGCAGTCAGGACCATCAAGATTGAACTTCTTTCCATCGGAAAGAAATCACCACATCCCAATCCGCTTTCCAGTTTGTGTGTTGATTCGCAAATTCCAATCTCGCCTGTACGTGCCTTGGGGTAAGGTTAGGGTCTTCGCCTTTTTAGTGTGAAAAAAATGTCTAGATCCCCGTAAAACTTGAGATACACGTCTTTTCGACATGGGAAGGTCAAGTTCCTGCTTTAATCAGAAGACATTGAGCTTTCCAGTCTCTCCAAGTTGTTCCGGTACCGGTTTGAAGTTTTGGTGATGGCTTAGTTTTTCTTCCTCATGCCATATTTGGGAAAATTTCTTACCACTGCACAGTGGGGAATCGATGGCCATCAGGAAAAAATAACGAAATTGGCGTCAGCTGTTTCATAATATTTCTACTTCCTTGCTACACTCTGTTCAACTTCTATAAGACCAGGTGATGATCTTGTTGCTTTATGTCATTGTAAACAAACAATGCTTCAAGTTACATTCTAGTGTGTATGTATTGATGACTACCATACATTGCATGATTTTCATTTGTGTGTGTGCAAGCGCTGAGCGCAAACGAATGTTTTTGTATTTTTCAAGTGTCAAGTTTCTATAAGACCAGTTACATTTTCCGTTGTTTTCGATTGTTTTGATCAATAAATCTGGGAAATGCCGAAGGGAAAAGTGCTCACGGAGGGAGAAGAAAGACAAATTGATGCATTTCACCAAGAAAATGTTGGTATCAGAGAAATTTCTCCATAAATCAGCTCCACGTGAATCGAAGCTCTTTGATCGGGATAAGCAGAAAATAGTTAGAACAGCTTCGAACACCTCAAAATCGCTAATGCAAATAAATTAATATTTCAATTTAAATGTTACTCGAGTGATAATTCTTCGAGTTTTGGTAAAAAGTCTCAGGAGGGACGTGTCCGAGACCAATCGCATAGTTGACGTAGGATCCCGTTAGGCTATCTGTTGATTTTGGATATGTTCGAAGAATTACATCGTTAAACTCTTTGATAATGATGTGGTGGACTCCACCAGTGTTTACCGAGTGATGATGACAGAAGGATGGTAAACAGTAGTTGGATGGTGCGTATCAGATAAATGATACCGAAATGAAACGAGATATGATAAAAATCGCCCTCTGTGATCCTAGACGAGATTTTTCCTGTGTTATGTATGGATGAAATAAATTAAACAAAAAACTCACCAATGCAATATAAGTTAATTACCAACACCGAACACAATTATCAATTTTTCTCATCAGTAAAAACGTGTTACTTTGATATAGAGAAAACATATTTGAAATGTAATGTAATTCTCTATTATAATTTTTACTTTCTGAGTTTTTATTCAACCCAATGCGAATTTTGATTGGACTAACCACACCTAATACTATATGTGGAGCATATTGGAAATCACTTTTTCTAATATTTCTTCACTTTTCCAATTTTCCCGCCCTATGAACTTTGCAAACGACCTGTTCTCGAGGGGGAACACACCTTGGTATTTATTTATGAGAATTGAAATAAATCGTTTCATATATTAAGAAATTTTTAACACAACTGATACCATATACACAATACACGATCGGTCATTGATATGGAATTTTACGAAGCAACCAACATTCAAGTTCCAAATTTAAAATTTATTTGCTAGAACTAATCGTATCACTCACCTTACTTGCAATATAAAAATGCCCCCGAGTTGCATTAATTTGCAATGTCGATCTTCCCCGGCCAGCTTGGTTTTGATGTCTCTGTTAGGAGCACATTTCGGTAGGAACAAAGTTACCCCTACTTTCATGTATTTGCAATGTCGATTTCCCCCAGGCAGCTTGGTTTTGATGTCTGTTAGAGACCCGCCGCATGTGTCGTCAATTTCGACCAAGTGGGTATTTCCGTTAGGACAGGAGTTGAGATTTTTCAATTGTTCGATAGTTAGTTTCATGACATATATAATTTTCTTCAAAGTGAAAAATCGTTATGGAGTACCGAAATCGATTGACGCAAAAATTTCATCAATCCATCAAGAAATGCAGATGCTTCTGCGACTCCACTGGTAGACAGTGGTCAAATCTTTGACCTATTGCACTGAATCAGGCGTCAAGGGTAATGAACGCTGCTAACGTATGTATCAACAAAATGGAGTAAATTCGGTTGGCGTTAAAAAAACAACAAAATATCTTTCAATGGACCATTTTTCGGTAAATCCTAAATTTATTACAAAAATGCATCGAAGCCCTTATCAGTTGATGTGCAGCAGCCTTGGCGAAAACTGTGGAACAACTACGTCCGATATTTTGTTCGTACTGCCAGTTTCTCCCCAGAGCGCCAAAAAGTTGGACATCGTGAGGCACTACGTGTTCGCCGGATATAGCCGATCCGGCATTTACAACATCCTCTCACTTCAGGAGAATGGCGAGAGAGACGAAAGGAAGCCTGGCTCTGATCCTCCGACAGTGCTGAGCAACCGTGAAGTGCAGCTGAAGCTGAAGAGGGATTGTTCCGGGAGCAAGGTAAAAACAGGTTCAGAAACAGGCTAATAAACCTAAGTGAATTTTTCCGTCAAATGCAGTTGCATTTAGACAACAATATTTTTCGAAAAGTTATGACTATTTTAGCATTCACAAAATGTTGCAAGTCTTATTCATTGTTTATCTCCTACATGATCTTCGGAGCACTCTTCAAAGTATAGTAACCCTAGCAATGAAACCATTAATATGACGTAACCACTCTTCCGCAACCATAGTGTAACGATACAATATGCAGCGATTTCCCAGAAAGAGCAAACGGGGACGGGAAAAGCTGCAGAACTTGGGCGAGATTATTAGTCGGTTACAAAATGCCGGGGCTGCTCTCGCACATGACATTTCGAACAGATGTGGCGCACTGCCATTGCAACCCAAGTTCGCTCCCATCGGATCGGTTGGAATCGGAGTGAAGGGGGCATTCATCGCACTATAATGTACCCTGGTGCGTTCTGGTTAGTAAGGAGGAGTAGGACGAGATGGTTCAACTCTGTGTCATATTATAACTGCTGATCTTTGCGGTTCGAAAATGACTTAATTTAGCCCCGGCATGCCTGACAGCGGCCCACGGCTTGCGGTTTTGGGATGTGTATAATCTCACGAAGAGACACATCGAGCTCTGGGGGATGACGGAGTTCATATAGCAGCGTCAAGTCACTCACAGACCGAGTCAGTGTGTGTACGTGTGTGTGTGCGTGTTTTTGTATGTTTTTCAAGTGTCTCTCATGGGACGTCAATCTGCACGGCTGTCAGCAACTGGTTGGTGGGTTTCCTCGCCGTGCTTGACAAGTTGGTTAGATGGCGCTAACCGACTTGTCTAGTTTTTGAATGACGCATGTAGACCACTTTTTCCGCTACTCGTCGCAGTTTGATGGACTATGAAATTGTTGACAATTCGAATTTTAGTGGTCAAGGTTGCAATATTCATTGCCACAAAAAGTTAAAGTTAGTTTTCCACAAACAGCCTTTCCATTTTACACACCAAAGCCCCCTAGGGTTCATCGATCTCTTCTCAGGAGCGGCACATGTTTATGTTTATCGAGAACAGAACATCACATCAGAGGTGTAGAATAATTGCTAAAGCTTTGTGTGAAGCTTTCCGGGCTATTCATTCATCTCGAAGGACGCACCAACACTTTTTCGCCGGCGGTAATATCTGAACGGCCGCCTCATTGACCTAGTCAATACATACGGCAGTTAAACGATTGGAAAAAATTGCCACCAGGGTGGCGGCCCGTTCCCTGTGCAGCCGGGCGGAAGGTACGCTCTGTTCTCAATGATCAGTTGTGTAATTTTCGGTTTTGTTCTGCCAGTGCTCTGCATTGCGAAACTTCCATCGAAGCTAAAACCTGTCGGCAGGATGAACTAATCGGTCCAGAAAGCACTCAGCGGGCGAAATTTATGCAGCATGTGCCAGAATCATTCATCCACGCTTGTTCTTGCTGGTTCCATCGATTCGGGAAGATGAATAATAGATATCCAACAGTTAAATCGAGGTATTGTTCCGACCAATTGTCTCTCTGCCGCTTCCTATCATCCGAATGCGGTCGGTCACTGAACTGGGACAAATCGGTCCCATTGTTGAGAAAGGCAAAATATTGACTTTGCACTTACGTCCGGGCGGATCTCCCTTTCGCTTCTTCCCTTTTCCAGCTTCCAACTCGAGCTCCTGCTCACCTGGGGCAGGCGGTACTCATCGGGGAGTCCGGAAGTGAAGGATGCTCACTTTGTCTATGCGGCTCGTTGTTGCATTTATCGTGTCGTTATTTAGGTTCAGCCTTTGGGCCCGAATATTGCGCATGAAAATCGGCACTTCCTCTCGAGTGTCGATGGCACATGTTGAATTGGCGGGATGCATTATTTTCAAGGATGCGCAGCCGGGATGTTGTCAGCTGTCGACAATATCGACGTGTTTCATTGTTTAGAACACTGTTTTGATTCCACGTAGACGTAAAATCACTTCGCCGATTTCAAGGACTTCTGCGAAAATCGTCATCCGTCGTGCAGGATATCCGCGCTTCGAATATTTCAGTTACGTTCATCAAACACGGATCGATATGCTGAGGTTCAGAAATTTCACAAGATGAGATTCAAATTAAACAGCACTCTTTTAGAACTAATTATTGGTTGTTCGTCTTTTCCAATATATTCTTTAGTATCGGTGATTCAATGTGTACATTGTGTCAATATTTTTATGCCATAGTACATCAATAGAATCATGTATAATAAGTCATTTTATTGCATTGAAGATTTCGCATTTTATTCATGATTCAATTCAAAATGCTGAAACAAAAATATAGGAAACCACTCAAAAAAGTCACAGGAGGGTTGTGTTCAAGACACGACCGCAGAGTTGACGTAGGATTACGTTAGGCTATCTGTTGCATGCTGATTTTGGATATGTTTGAAGAATTACATTGTTAAACTCTTCGATAATGATTTGAGTCTGTTTGGTCTGGTTGTTAGGTATTGTTTGTTCACTCCACCAGTGTCCATAACCGAGTGATAGTGATAGAGAAATGGTGAATAGTTATTAGATGGTGCGTATCACGTACCAAAGCCACCCTCTATTGTTCTGGACGGGATGGCTCCTGTGTTATGTATGGATGAAATGAAGAAAAAAAAGCTCATCAATGTAATATAAAATAATTATCATTATCGAACACAAGTTTTCTCACCAGTAAAAAAACTGATAATTTCATTTATAATTTTTTTTATTTTCTGGATGTTTATTCAATCCATTTTCTTTTCGCTTTAAACCCAACGGAACACGATGCTACATGCCTCAATCCGATTTTCAATTGGGCTAACAGCACCAAATACGATATGTAGAGCATATGTGAAATCACTTTTTCGAATACTTCATTTTTCCAATTTTGCTCATCGCCTGAATTTTCCTTGGGAAAAAAATATCGTTTCATATTTCAAATCATGTTAACACAATAGCTACCATATACAATTTTACACTTACAGTTGTGCTAAAAGTTTCACAATACATGATCGGTCGATGATATGAAATTTCACGAAGCTACCAACATAAAAGTTCCAAATTTAAATTTTAAATTAAATTATTAAATATATTAAATTATCTATCAAGCATAAGTTCTATTCAGTTCATTGAAACATCATTCTTCAATCAACCCATAGAAAGACTCTTTTTGGAACGAAAATAACAAAAAAAAACACTCGTTTATCGCTCCCAACTTATTCGCGGATTTCCCCCAGACACCTTGAATTTGAAATCTCTTTTAGGGAATACATGTCGGTGGGGAAAAAAACTCCCCCTTCATTCATATATCTGCAATGTCGATTTCCCTCAGGCAGCTTGGTTTTGATGTCTCTGTTAGGGACCCGCCGCAAGTGTCGTCAATTTGACCAATCATAAGCGGGTATTTCCGTTAGGATAGGGGTTGAGATTTTTCAATTGTTCGATAGTTAGTTTCATAACATATATTATTTTATTCAATCTGAAAAATTGTTATGGAATGCCGAAATTGATTGACGCAAAAATCTCATCAATCCATCATGAAATGACTTAGCAATAAGCATTTGAAATTGGACAATTTTCTCGGCGCGCTCGATTTTCGATTTTCAATTTGTACCTCAATATGTTCCCGAAAGACGTAATCCTACGTCAAAAAAAATTGAATCAAAAGGATTATTAGCAGAACATAATCAGAATAGGAACCACTATCGAATTTCTATCGGTCAACTGTTGTAAAACGTTCGCAAGTAATGGCAGTTGAAAAACCGATACGAAACCGATTTAAGCTGGACGATTTATCTTGAAAGTAATTGAATATTAAAAAAAAACAACTAAGCGGCCTGGTTTGTTTTTTATTATCTGGTCGGTGTTGAGGCAGAGGGGACCATGTCGCAAAATTAAAAATTTTGAGTTATTGATGGCATTAGGTTAATCAGTTTGAAACTCCGCCTGCGAATGACGGATCTCAATAATAGCATGTCCGAATAAGAACCTGAAATTATTGAGAAACCAGAGCAGTGGGTCCAAAGCCCCAGAAAAGGAGGATGGTTGTAATAGCTGTTATCCATGGTTATTATGGAAAGGAAGTAATGGATAAACCCCTAAACCAAGGTGTGAAGCGACCCGTGCCGAGGGATGAATGGTAGGGGGGGGGGTTTAAACCTTGCCGTTAACGGAGCCTGTGGAGCACCAGGGCACCCTCCACAGTATCGTCTGCCCTTGCTGCATTAAGCCGGTCACTGATGCAGTGGACCTTCTTTACCGCGAGACTCGTGGAACTTCTATGAATAATCCACATCCAAATGAACAAAACGAGCGGTCGAAAATAACGCAGAACACTAAGGTTCTGCAAATAAATCTCCATCACGCTAAAGCAGCGTCTAGCGTGCTGCCTAGGAGGTTTATTGAAGACGCTATCGATTTAGCTTTAATTCAAGAGCCTTGGGTCCACAAAGGAATAATACTTGGTATTCATACTGGTTCATGCAAGTTATTCTACGACGACAAGCATGACTCCCCAAGAACTGCTGTTCTAGTAAAAGCAAATATTAAATGCTTTCCTATAACAGAGTTCATTCAAAGGGACATCGTCGCGATCAGAGTTGAGATACCAACCGCCAAGGGAAGATTCGACATAATAATTGCGTAGGCTTATTTCCCTGGTGACGTACCTGAGGCACCTCCCCAAGAGGTTGCGGCGTTCGTAAATTATTGCAGAGAAATCAAAAAAGACTTCATCATCGGCTGTGATGCCAACGCTCATCACACTTTGTGGGGTAGTACTGACATAAACAGTCGAGGTGACTGTCTTTTAGAATTTCTCTCTTCAAACAACATTGACATTGCAAATATAGGCAATGAACCAACGTTTATAAACGCTATCAGACAAGAAGTCCTGGACCTTACACTCCGGTAATTTCTTCGAAAATACACAACTGGCACGTTTCGGAAGAGTCGTCTTTGTCTGATCACAGACACATTATCTTCGAATGGGATGGTGGCTTGACAGTACAGAGAGAATATCGTGATCCAAGAAAAACCAACTGGGAACGATATTCACTTGAACTCGAGTCAGAAACTCTTAACACAAGAATAAGCTCGAATCAACTTCAAAAGAATTAAATGATACGATAGTTTCTGTCTACAACAGTAATTGTCCACTTAAGAGAGTTTATTCGACAAGAAACGTTCCATGGTGGAACAAAAGGCTACGTAAAACGGCGCGGAAGCTGTTCAACAGAACTAAAATTAATTCGGATTGGTCTCAATATAGGAGCGCCCTAACCGAATATAACAGAGAACTAAGACGATCTAAACGAAAATCTTGGGTAAATAATTGCAAAAGCATTGAAAGTACCCCAATCGTTGCAAGACTAAGCAAGACTCTTGCAAAAGGCCACTCGAACGGGCTAGGTTCCCTCAAAAAGGACGACGGTTCGTTCTCAAAATCTCCCTCAGAAGTATTAGACTTACTGGTGAAAACTCACTTCCCGGGATCTACATCGGTTCATTCTGATACCAGTCCTAGCTACAACCGCGACATGAAATGCTCTCGAAGGTATTCTCAAAGTGCAAAGGATGTCGCAAAGATAGTTGCTGGAATGGTTTTCACGAGGGCCAGAGTAGAAAGCGCGGTGAAATCCTTTCAACCATACAAATCCGAAGGTGCAGATGGAATTTTTCCAGCCCTGATTCAAAACTGAGAATCTAAGCTGATTCCATCTCTAATCGAGATTTTTAAGGCAAGTCTGATACTAGAGCACAAACCTTCCACATGGAGACTCGTTAAAGTGGTCTTCATTCCAAAAGCTGGGAAACGTGATAAATCACTCCCAAAATCATTCAGACCAATTAGTTTATCATCAATACTGCTGAAAACTATGGAAAAAAGTATTATATGAATACATAAAGTCTGTATTCATGTCCAAATGCCCTTTATCTAAATACCAGTTTGCCTATCAATCAGGCAAATCCACAGTCACAGCGTTACACACGCTTGTGACTATAATTGAAAAATCTCTTTCGTCAAAAGAAACTGCATTATGTGCGTTTCTTGATATCGAAGGGGCTTTCGACAATGCTTCTTATGTATCAATGGCACAGGCTATGAGAAGAAGACATTTCGATGACTGCATAGTCGAATGGATCAAAGGCATGCTCACAAATAGACAAATCACCTCGGAGCTGGGTGGGTCGTCGACATCTGTGATTGCAACGAAAGGTTGCCCACAAGGAGGGGTTCCATCACCTCTACTTTGGTCACTGGTGGTTGACGACCTTCTGATTAGTTTGGAGGCGAATGGTTTCGAAACCGTGGGTTTTGCTGATGATTTAGTCATAATGGTACGTGGCAAATTCGACGATGTGATATCGAGCAGGATGCAGATGGCCTTAAACCTTACACAATCATGGTGTATCAAAGAAGGTCTGAGCATAAATCCCTCAAAAACAACAATTGTTCCTTTCACCAAAAAGAAGAAACTGCATCTGCAGACTCTAAATCTTGGAGGAGAGGAAATAAAATTCAGCGTTTCAGTGAAATATCTAGGCGTAATCCTAGACGCTAAACTAAACTGGAACGCACACTTAGATGCAATTATCAGTAAGGCCAACATTGCCCTATGGGCATGTTCTAAAATGATAGGCAGAACATGGGGCCTGAAACCAAAAATGGTTATGTGGGTCTATACAACAATTGTGCGGCCTAGGATAACCTATGCCTCATTAGTATGGTGGTCAAAGACTAAGGAGACTGTAGCTACAAAAAAGCTAAACAAACTCCAACGACTGGCATGCGTTGCTGTAACAGGAGCAATGCGAAGCACACCCTCAAAGGCATTGGAGGCTATCCTTCACTTGTTACCTTTGGGTCAACATGTTCAGCTGGAGGCTAATAGAAGCACTCTAAAGCTAAAAAGATATAAAAAAATATTGGACGGGGACAAAACTGATCACTTGAGCATCCTGAATCTCTTACCCGTTGGACCAACCTCAGAGATGACCAGCGATTGGATGGAACCAAGGACCAATTATGACATTCCATACAGTGTGATCGAACTTTCTCGTTCAGTATGGGATGAGGGTGGTCCCGATGTTCGTAATGGTTCAATCCTGTTCTATACCGATGGGTCGAAAATGGGTAACAGAACAGGTGCTGGAGTGTATGGTCCCAGAATAAAAAATTCTGTAGATATGGGGAACTGGCCAACAGTTTTCCAGGCAGAAGTAGCTGCAATAATAGAATGTATAAATGGCTGCCTTAAAAGAAATTATAGACATGCTAACATTTGCATCTTCTCAGACAGTCAAGCAGCACTTAAAGCCATCAATGCTTTCAAGTGCTATTCATAAATTGTCTGGGAATGCATTTGCCTTTTACGACAACTGTGTCAGAGAAGTTCGGTACAACTGTACTGGATTCCTGGCCATTGCGGTATAGAGGGAAATGAACAAGCAGATGAACTCGCAAGACGCGGCTCAAGCTCACCCTTCACTGGTCCAGAACCATTCTGTGGAATTTCTGAATGTGTGTTGAAGAGTGAGCTGAAGAAATGGGACGACCGGGAAGTAATGGTCAACTCAACCAGTCAAAAAAATTTATCACGCCGAGTATTAAAATTACTCAACAATTGCTGAGTCTTAATAAGAAAGACTTCAGCACATTCACTGGTCTTATAACAGGACACTGTCCGAGTAAATACCATCTCAAAAACATAGGTTTAGTGCAAGATGATATTTGTCGCTTTTGTAATGCCGAAAGCGAAACCTCGGAACATTTACTCTGCAAATGCGGAGCACTAACAAGACGCAGACTTCAACCCCTTGATAAGGCTATTCTGGAGCCCAAGGAAGTTTGGTCTGTGTCGCCGATCAGGACTATAAATTTTATCAAACAGATTATTCCTGATTGGCACCTATCTCGCTATAGCTTTCAGTCTACTTCTTCATCAATAAGCAGTAGATAAGCTTGAAGCGTAGTACAAAAAATGGGGCATACCACAATAGTTCAAACTAATGGACGCAGTGGTTCACACCCAATAAGCAAAAAAAAAGCAGTTTGAAAGCTGCATTCTACATTTATCAGATTAGAAAAACTACACGAACAACAGGAATAACAGATAGAAATTGTTTTGAATGAACAACGAAAACCGATCATAGTATGCAGTCAGAACGAACCTTGTACCATCGACCATGGCGAGTGTACACAAGTCATGCACTGATAAAAACGAGAAAATGGAAGATTTTCTCAGCGATTTTTCAGTTTTTTTTGTATCAGAGGAATCTTCGTTCTTCCCATCATCGATTTCTGGTAGGTTTCATGCACTGCAGTACACTGGGAGTGTATTTACGATTATTATTTGCTGTCTGTAAGCAGACCAGATATACATCTATATTATGTGCAGACAGAATGGACCATGTGTCAATCAGTTATATATATATATAATTTAAACGATTTCCAAGCACAACATACAAACAGCACTTTTTCTTGAAGCTACTAGATACCCCGTTGAAATGTGCTTAAATCCGTTTTCGTAGAAAGTACACATTTGGATTAAATTAAAGAATTAACTTGGTTCATTCTGACTGCACGGTTCAGTGAAAAATGCTAGTCTTCAATGGTAGTGATCGCAAATTGTACTATTTTAGAGTGCAGTTTAGTATGCAGCGATGGCACTGAATTCGAATTCGATGATACTATTGAGAAACACTGCCATCCGGTGGTTGAAAATGGTAAGTATATGCATTACATGTTAAAACCGTGTAATCACATTTATGCCTGTAGATGACAGAGAAGATTATACTGGACGCAGCACATAGATTGTCTCGAGCAATTTGACGAAGGTAAACTTATTCAGATCATTCATGTACTGACTGAATCTAAATTTGCTGTTTATTTAACTTGACAGAAGTGAAAAACCAACCGATACTCCCAGAATATGGTCCTATCGAGCGCCCCAAGAAACGCAAATATGCAGACCCTTCGTTGTGGAAGAAAAATCATAGAAAAAAGAAGAGGAATTCTGGTGTAGAGTACATCAACACTCAGGGACGCATTATTCCAACGAAAATTTGCGAAGATTTCGACTGCAAATGTCGTCTTAACTGTTCGGAAAGGATCAGTTTCATGCAACGTTGCGAAAATTTTCAGAGCTTTTACAGCAATGCAACTTGGGAAACTCAAACGGCGATTCTGATAAATTCGGTCAGAGTTAGAAACGTAAACCGCAGAAGGGACAAGAGTGCTACGCATTACACGAGAAATTTTTTCTCGTTAATATTTCCTTCGAGCTCACTCGATTGACCTTGAAGTGTACAAGGTGTGTTTATTTTTTTTTCATTTTTGACGTAGAACTACGTCTTTCATGAAGGGTGCCAAATCAGAAAACAGGTCACGTTTTTATGAAATAAAGTTAACGTTAATAACTATTGTTGCCGCGAACGGATTTTGGCGATTTACATACTAAACGAATCGGAAATTCCCTAAAATTCGTTTAATATGCTATACATTAGAATCCCCTGGTTTGTAAATGATTAAAATTCATGAAAACTTTAAGCGTTTCCATTTTCCCATACATTTGTTCTGTCCATTTGTGTGCTTTCCCGAACAGAGCTGTCAAGAACGAGCAACTTATCGACGACCAACGAAGGGGAAATCGTAGGATTTAAAGTCTCCGTGAACAAAGGAAAAGTAGAAGAATGAAGGGGAATACTTGCCTAGAGTATAAACAGTGGATCTCGCTGAGGCAAACTTTCATTCGGTATCGGACTGTTGAGTAATCCAGTACACTTTGCTTTCGCTGCGCTTCGATCTAAGATTGGACCCCACCAGTGGTAATTCAACTTGGATATCGTCGTTTGGTTTTTCTGTTCGTTTTTCGCGTTATTCGTATCGTGTGATTTTCTTTCCGCATCATAAATTGGACGCTTCGCGTAGTGTGTGATGAACAAGAAGAAGTGGAAGGCAGGCTCGAGCCTTGCAAAAAACGAACGCATTGCCAGGGGCAATAAAATTTCGAGGCAAGCGTCATCTATTGATGCACACGATGTTGGTGCAGTGAAAAGCGCTCGCACTAAACCGAGCCTTCGCGAGTGTGACACCGCATCGAACAACAGCGAAGTAGGCGATTTCGGCGCGTCGGTCGAAAATGTAAACGCCGTTACCCAGGCAGCAACCACCCCGCTGGTGGTGAATGCAGTCGTTTTTGACAAACTCATCAAACTCAAACAAATTCGCATCGATGGGTGTTACAGCAGTGTACAAGCTGTGTGGCATAATTCAGTCTTTTTCCAAGCAGTTAACATTGTTAGTTTTCCGTCATCATAAGGACTTCGTTGGTGTCTGAGAATGCATCAACGCAATAAACTGACGTTATGGCGAAGCAGGCGTTAAGGTTGTGCGCCAAAAAATTATTTGGGGAATACTAAGCATCTTGAATGTCTTACTGGGATGTTATAAATCATTTGGGTTCGCGTGCCAGTCGCAAAACTGCCTTCAACTAGGATTGCATTTGAGCTAATATTGATCATAATGAAGCAATGCTACTGTTTTCGAGGTTGTTGATATTAACAAAAATAGTTTATTTTGCTTGTTTAGTCACCAAGAAAGTAAATGTCGTTCTGGAATTTTGTATGTGATTAGGTTTCGCTTGCCAGTAGCAAAACTTCCTCCACTGAGGGTTACAGCTGCGCTTCTCTCAAGCATGAGAAAGTAATGCAACTTTTTTCGAGGCCAGTAATATTAACAGAAGCGTTTCTTTTGAGAATAGCGCAAAATGATGAGAAGTGGTTAAATTCCTAGTAGTTTGAAGCCACCAATGTAATGTATGGCTCTGTATGCATGCTATGGCGAACGCTTGTTTTCCATTGTTGTTGTTTCCATGCGGTGCCAACGATATATTTATGTAATTATGAGATGTGGAATAATGGTACTGGTGCAACATGTATATAATCGACTGTAGCCGAGTCTATGTCAATTGCGAAAAAGGCCACCGGAATAGCATTCGAGGTAAATTTTCAATGCATTGACATGAAATAAATTGCGATCAGCTAGTGTATTGTTTTGCGAGGGCAAGAATGAATCATCAATCAATTATCGTCAACTGATTCTACAATGAAAAAAACATTCCAGAGATTATACTACTAGGCAGTTGTTTCTAAAATTTCACAGCATTATAGAATAATATCCGAAGCTATAAACAAGCGACTTATATAAAATAACAGCGTAGTTCTACGTCAACAATGCGGTCGTATCTTGGACACAACCTCCTATAATTTTTTGATTATCTCTATCATTTATTTTTTATTAAAATCATTTTATTTTATTAAAACACATCCGATTTACGTTGTGTAGGCTTTGCCACTTACAAGAGAGTGTTCTACAAGCATTTCAACCTCAAATTTAAAAGCCCGAAAAAGGACACCTGCAAGATGTGTGACAGTCTAAAAATTTGAATTGATGCCTTGTCAGCGGAAGAAATCCTCAAGCCTGAGAGGAAAAAGGAAGATCACTTCAAACAAGTGGATCTGATGACCAACAGTCGGGCCATAGATGCTGAGCTTGCAAAGGAGACCGCAATACACGTGATCTCATTTGACTTACAAAAAACTTTGCCGTTGCCAAAAGTTCCCACCAGCGAAGCTTATTACAAACGACAACAGTCGGTCTTCAAGCTCGGAATACATGACCTTGGTACGAAACAAGGATTCATGTATTTATGGCATGAGGAAATTGCTCCGAGAGGAGCCCAGGAAGTGGGTTCTTGTTTAATTAATTATATAAAATGTAATGTCAAGTCGAATAGATTGGTCTGTTGGTCTGATGCATGCGGTGGTCAGAATAGAAGCACAAAAATTGCTTTGATCTGGATATATATATAGTGGATCTACATGATTGTCCCATTGATGTGATAGAGCACAAGTTTTGCGTTAGTGGCCATAGCTGTCTCCCAAACGACCGCGATTTCAGTCAAATTGAGAATAGAACCAGGAAAGCGGCTAACATGTTCTCGTTTGAGGAATTTTACCAGATTGTAAAATCCTGCAAACAGAGCAAAAAGAGGTTCGAAGTGAAGGAAATGGACAGCAGCATGTTTTTTCTACGAAGGCTTTCGAAGTTTTAATCACTAATAGGAAGAAGAACAAAAAGAAAGAACAGCTGAACTGGCTATCAATGAAGGTGTTTATTGATATTCATCATTCAATCTTTTCGTGTTTAAACTACAATACATTTTCAGAACCAATTTCTAAATTAACAAATGTCACTTAATTTGCAGGTGATTCGTATTGACAAATCGAAGCCTGGAATGATTCAGTACAAATATAGCCACGACCCCGATACGCCCTTCGCAGAGTTAGACGTGAGAAAAAGACTTGGAGGACTTGTGCCCAATTTCCAAGAGGCAGTTCTGAAACCGCTGTATCCCATCGGGCACGATATTTCTAAAATGAAATACAGTGACATCATGCACCTCCTTAAATACGTTCCTTCGGTACACCATGTATTCTAAAATTAATTTCAACTTATTTCAATCAATAACACGTAACGTATAGTCATTTTATTCGAACAAAATATATCTCTCGAGTGAAAAATTTACTGCAAAATAAATTGAAAAATAGTGGATATTAATTGCCGAATATTGATATTATTTGCTGAATATTGACTTCAAATATTGAAAAATTGTGATGAAACACATTTTGATTGCATAACTGTTCATTGATTGAAAAATATTTCGAAATTATTCAGTCATAGTGAACCAAGTCTTAAAAAGTGCTTCATTGGTTCAGTCAGAGTGGACTATGAACATATAGTATGCCAAATAACTGTCTGTTTTGAGCATAAAACGTGATGTTTTTTACAATTTTATCACGTCACAGTATTGCCAGAGAGTAGCTAAAATTTCTTAGAACTATATTGAACGAAAAAATTGAATGCTTAGAAAATTGCAGAGCGCTAAACTTCAACTTAGTTTTTCTCGAAATCATAAAAATGTAACATGGTCCGGCCTGACTTAACACCGACCATCTGTGAGTATAATTTTTGCCAAATGAACTAAATAAAGGCAATACGTGAGTGCAAGAAAATTTCCAGTCCAAAAAAATTCTTGCCGATCGGGAATTGAACCTTTAACCTAAAATGTGGAACATAATTAAATGAGCAAGGTTGGAAAGAGCTACCAATTGTATGAATGTGGAACCTGATTTTTTTTATTAAAAATCTATATATCACAGCTCGAAAAACAAAGATTTCCAATCAAGTCGCCACAGTTAACGTGAAAAAATTCCCAACATCTAGGTCACAAATACGGAATCTTACATCTTACAACCACAATCGACGCATTGCTAATAAAATTTGTATTGTTGTTTATTTTGACAGTTCTAGGCTAATCTCAGCAGCAAGGTGGTACAAAAGACTAAACAAGCGCAAGAATTACTTAACAAAAACCACAAAACTTGAACAAAATAGAGGTGTCGGTTATTCCTCATAATTATTTTAATGGTGAATGAGTGCTGCACTTTTTCCCCATCTTCCAGGCAATTTATGAATGCCTCGCTAAACGAAATTCTATTGTGTTTTGAGTCAAACGCGTGTCCCATCGAAGAAAAAAATGATAATCGGGAGGAGTCAAGTCATAATTGATCTCAATAGAGTAGTTTAACCGTTTTCTGGCCGATATTGCTCGGTGTGACAAGGTATTGTCATCAATAAAAATCACTTTGTGTCTGCTTTTTTGATATTTCGATCGTTTTGGGGCAGGGGTACAATTGAATCAATTAATTTCGGTAACGTTCACTATCGACAGTTTCACTGGTTTTCAGATTACAACTCGCTGATGCCAAACAAAAAGAAACAAAAATTTTGGAAAAGTGGCGATTTTTAGCTAGATACACTTGACCCAGCAGTACTCCAACTTCTTTAATCCATCTGAAAAATACGTTTTCTCGAGGTCTGCAAAGTTCGTGGCGGCAATGACCTCCTCATTCGACTCAAATTTCTGCCCGGCGAGTGACTTTTCCAAGTTTGGGAACAAACAAAAGCCGCACGGGGCCAAATCTTGAGAATACGGTGGATGGGGCATCAGTTCGTAGTGCAATTCGACCAATTTGGCCGTGGCGACGGCGGAATTTCCTTTTTTTCATTTTTTTCAAATCCGCGGACACGCCCGCTTCACATACGGTTAAAACAAAACTACGAGTCCGATTCGGCTGAAATTTTGACAATAGCCGTTTACGAGAATGTACTATACGATAAGTAATCTCTCTTGCGATACTGACACCATCGGGTTATGAGGCTATGTGCTTATCGGAACGCCCTCGTAGGGGTAGTGGGGGCAAATTGGTCACCTGCTTGTTTGGTAGTATAACTATTGACTATAGATGCCGTATTGAAAGTCACCTTATGTTTGAAGAATTTAATAACTTTTGAGTCACCCTATACTTCAGTAGAGCTCTCGCATGTCAAAATACAAATAAAAACAGAAGTTACTCTCTCGATTCGGCCGTAGTTCTGTCCGCATGGTATCTAAGGAATTTCTCGTGAAATTTAGTTTATTCAAACTGATATATTGGACAAATCATCAGTTTGGACGACTGTTCACATATTCTAGGAGAGGTGAACATATATTTTGTTTAATGTCAGCGATTAATTAGCATTGAAATCACTTTGATGTTTGGGGGCAAAGTGGTCATAGGTGAATAACGGCTTACAATGTTCTGTTATAAAAAGCTGATATACCTCATCACTGATATACCTCATCACATTCTGCTCTTGAAGGGGTTCCTTTTGTGGCTTTGAATCTAGGAAAATATGCCACTCCAACTAGACCGTACCTTATTATGCGGAACGTTATGTGTTTCTTACTACGTTTTTGTATGCATGAGAAAATTTAAACTGAGACTATAGGTGAATAGGCCAAACTCATTTCATACGTGTACCTACGAAAAAAACGCATAAATCTATTTCATTAAGCTTGATATGTGCGAGTGACCACTTTGCCTCCACTAGGTGACCACCAAGCAAAAAAAAAAGTTCGATTTTTCACCTTTTTTTCTAATGATGAAAAATGTATTATTTTGAATTTTTATAGTAAAAGCCGTTTGCTATCTTGAACAACAATGAGTTGAACTATAATATTCTTCGAAAAACACGAATTGAAGCGGTACGTGGACGCTGGAAATGGGCTTATTCCTTAGGGTGACCACTATGCTCCCACTTCCCCTATATCCATTGTCTATCCCCGTTTACGACCCGATGCAGAAATGACTTTCTTCAGTACCTAGCAAGCATGATTCCGCAAAATATTTTACGGTTTTTTTTTTGTTTTGTCGGTCTGTCAAATAGTGTGCAATCCATCTTCCATTCTTCAGGATCTTTCTCACGGCTCCTAAATGTCAAGGAACGGTCAATATTTAATTGTTCTGCGAGTTGTTGATGAGTTTAGACATCATCTTTGTGCAATAAAGTTTGAAATTCGGTGTTTTCAAACATGTTTGCTCAAAATCAACATTATTACTTTTAAACTTTCTGAACTAAATATAACGGAAACTTGATTATGTTAAGCTACACCGGAGCAAGTTGAAATGATTTTTTCGAAGTTCAACTTGAAGGTTATATTAAAAAATCACTAAATCACCAAATTGAAATCTGTTTGCAGCATATACAAGGTATAACAGATGTCTTTCGATAAAAAATAGGGATTCACACTGGATGTTTCAACTTGTCCTGAGAGCAGGGTAAGTTGAAACGCGAACTATCATGAGTTTATTGTGCGGTTTTGCTTCTCGAATTGATTTATAAAACACTAAATTGAATAATAACATCAAGAATACTATTTCAGACGCTTTCATGTCAGAGTAGAGTCACTTGAAACAGCCACTAATAAGGTTTATGGGATCATTCAAATATTCAAATATCACGTAACGCACTCAAAAATGGAGGAGCAGATGGCTTGTGAAAGCTTGTTTAGAAATAAATCCAACTAAATCTAAACGTTTTTATACAAATGATCATTACATGTTACATGTCATGTTATGTAGAGAAGAGGGAGTCTAAAATAGTAACAAATTGCGTAACGTAATATTTAAACGACCCCTTGTTGCAAAATAACAAATTCTACTTATATCATGTTTGTGTATTCATAAATTATGTAGAACATACTGAGGAACGAAATATGAATTATTCTTATTTTTTTAAATTTATCATCATTCATTCATACAACAATCACCGACAAATAACGTCTGGAATTTGCAGCAATGTTTGAAAAATATTCGATTTTCACTGGTTTCAACTTCACCAGGGTTGAAAAAACCATGGGGTGAGTTTAAATGCTCAGAGCTTCACGAAAAAAGATTTTTCAGTTTAATTTTCAAAACCACTACACTTGATTAGCCCTATTTGATTACCTGACGTGCGATTCTGGCGATATGTTTGAAAAAATCAGTGTTTTCGAACCGATTCAGTCAGCGCGCAAAATGTTTGTTTTGATTTCACAGAACAAGGAAAAGTAAACAAAGGCGCTGATTGCGTTAAAGCATTCCAATATTCTGGCAATGGCTGTCATAAGGTGGGTTGAAAGATAATGTTTACTATATATATTTTTATCACGTCAATCTATCATTCCTAGTAAAATTTATGACTTCCGTTTTAACCCCGAATTTCAACTTGCCCTGGTGTACCTTATAGAGCAATTCCTCGCCACATCAGCAGACCGCTAACCCGACCCTTTCATATTTTTTTCGAAAGTTGGTACCGGGGGCAAATTGATCACCGAGGTGAATTTGATCAAACGTACTAATTCAAACAAACTGAAACTTTTGAAGGTATTATTTTATGAAATATCTGTATGTTCTTTTCACCAGTGGTTCTCGTCGATTCACTTATTAAATTGCATAAAAAATATGTTTTTCTGAACAACATTTTCGTTTCCATTTTTTAACATGGCAAACATACTTTCAACACATCAAAACGATATTGATAGACAATAAAGTATTAATTCACACACAGCCGATTCTTTACAAGTTAAACAGTAACAGGGTGGTTACAATTACAATTACATTTAAAAAAATTGGGAAAATACATTTTACAAAAAGCACCACGAAAGACAACTTTTTTTGTTAACCGGACAACTAGTGTTGCGGCTCAGTTTTCTCTGAAACAGCTAAAACCGAATTGAATGTAACAAGTTTCATTTGAATAAACCCTTTAAAGTTTTATCCGAATGGATCCACGGGTTCCGGAGATATGGCCTGAACAAATTAAGGGATCATAGATTCCAGAACTCAAAACAACACTATGATGGCCATTGAACAGTGTCTCATTACTTAAAATAAAAAAAATAAAAAAATATTTTTGAATACAATAGGGCCATCTTTTTCATTTGACTACACACAAAATTTATGGTGAAGAACTAAAATCATGTTTAATCCCATTTGTCTCAAATTCCGAACAGCGAAAATGCATATAAAGAAAAAATCATAACTTTTGAACTACTAGATCGATTCATTTGATCGATATATTAAATAAAAGTCAATTAGCTAGTCTTTTTTTTTTTAATTTATCATATTGCAATCTTCATCTGCGACTCGCTTTATGAGCGCAAATGCCGTTTTGAAGCAAATCGCCCCGGGTGATGAAAATTAATCATTTATGAACATTATCATAATGATGAACGTAAAAAAATTGGGGTGAACGGATTAACCTCCCAAAAATTGTTTTTTCACAAACCAATTGTTTTCAAAAAAAATCTGTATTATGAGCTTTTACCAGGAAAACAGTCGATAAATTCCCACAGATAATTCACCAAACTAATAGACAAATAGACTAACAGACAAACTTCTCGAATTAATTAATTTGATAAGCGTCGTGTTCCATCAGGGCAACGCAAACTTCAGTACTTTCGACACCACGATAAATTAATTTGTAGTCTGGCTTAGATGTTCCATCCAACTAGTTAAACTCACCGTATATTGTATCACAGGTGTAGATCTCTGCGAAATTCTCTCAAGGTCAAGTACTTTGACTCTATGCACATCATAAAAATATATTTCTTTTATTTCTTTCATTTTTCGGGGAGATAGCATTTTTAAACTACGTCAAAGCTGGAAAGAAATCGCGGAACAAAACTGAGCATATAAAATTGACTAAATATATGTCTACTTATGATAATTACGCTTTTGTTTCCCCAAACATCGGTACGACCTTTCCGGACAACCCAATTTGAGCTATCCTGATTTCTTCCTAATTGTTGTATTCATTCTTCCTGATTTTTGAACATAATATTTGGCAACCCTGCCTGTAACTGAGGGTGTGCCACAGATCTGGCATCCATATTAATTCATTTATCACAAATTGACCATAGGTCATTTTTTTTTGTTTCGCAATTTGAGTGTGGTTAGGGAGTGATTTCTATGCTTAGGATTTTCTATGCGAGCCACAAAAAAATGGCGGCGTGCCACCCCCCTTACCTTAAAAAGTTATTTTAAAGTCGTTTGAAGACAGTTTTCATGTACAATACGAATTATGAAAGTTAGAGAAAAAAAACTCACGCAATTTAGTATCTGTTATAAAGATAAACCAAATTTTGTTAACCAAAGTTGATTGAAATGATTGGGGCTACAACACTGTCCAATAATGTTCACCTCTATCTATAAATATATGAAAGTTAGACCCTATTTATAATGCGTAGAGAATAACTGTCGAGCTCTAGAGGTATTCTAGTCTAGCAACTGAATTTGTTTACTGGATTTGCACAATGGTGCAATTATTTTTGTGAAATAAAATCCTTGTTCATACCGAACAAGTGAATCGAAACCATTTCGTAGTTCTACGTCATCGATCGATTGATTTTTTTACGAATAGTTATTTATTGGCGTTATTTAGTCTTTTTTAATATTTATTTGATTTATTATAGGCTTATTTTTTTAGGCATTCATTATTTTTTCTTTTTTTCATTTGAATATCTATTTCTTCTTTTATCTCTCTTATCTTATGTATGTCTGCGGAATGCAAGTGTTAGGTTTAACCCTTTGTAGTCGTTTGTCTGCTCTCATCCACCATTAGCGTAGACCGCAAAGGGTTAATGTCCAGGTAAAGTGTACTGAAGTCAGTGAGTGGTTCGGTTGTACACAAACAAGGAAGGGAAACTAAATTCTCAAGCTACAGAAAGGAATCATCAGTATTTCCTACTAACATGTTGCCCAAATCAAAATGCTGATGGAATCAACTTGAATTGTATACTCCGCATCGTGTGTCCGGCTTCTTTTTAATTGCGGCGTTCTTAACAGCAATCATTTTGGTGGGTTGGATATTTTATTTATAATTTTTTTGTCTATTGTATTTATATATTTATTTATTCAATAATTTGTTTATCTATCTATTGAAAGTAAGTGTTAGGTTTAATGCCCATATAAAGTGTGCTAGCTTAAACATTTGAATGTCGGTTGTAACACCAACCAAAATCAACAGCTTTACATTGTGTGAAGAGAAGTTTTCGGGTCTCTCATCATTGAATCGCAGAGGGCAGCGGCTTTACGAGAGAGTTGAAATGGAAAGTTACCACAATAGTTTAATAGAGTCTTGAGGTTTAGTTGTTCTTAGTAAATTGAAAAAAAAACGAATGAAAAAGGGAACAAGAAAATAAATGGAAAAATTATAGGAGGTTGTGCTGAAGACACGACCGCATTGGTGACGTAGAACTACGCTGTAGTTTAATTCTAGTCGCTTGTTTATAACTGCGGGTATTATTTTATAATGCAACGAAAATTTTGAAATAACCACTCTACCAGTTTGGTCGCCCTGAATTGTTTTTTTTTTATTGTAGAACCATTTGACGATAATTGTTTTGATGATTCATTCTTGTGCTCGTAGAACAATACATGCACGAGATATGCGCAGCTGTCATCCTTAGTGGAGAAAGTTTTGCTACTGGCAAGCGAAACCAAATCACATACAAAATTCCAGAACGACATTTACTTTCTTAGTGACTAAATAAACGAAATAAACTCTATCTGTTAATCTCAACAACCTCGAAAAGAGTAGCGCTGCTTCATTATGATCAAGATTAGCGCAAATGCAATCCTAGTTGGTACGCGAGCCCAAATAAACTAATAACTTAATCCGTTTTATGCCAAGCGTTCGAAAAATCGAACAGAAACTTCGATAATTTTTCATGGCTTTGGCAAACAACCATATGGTAAGGTTTTGGCATCAAATGATAGCTTAGTCTATTAGCTATCACCTTCTATCAATTTCATTCGAATTTGTATCACTTTATTGGGCATAAGAATCGATTTAAAGCAACTATATGCTGAAAGTACATAACCTCACATAAGTTTACAAAAACCAAAACCTTACAAAATTTAAAAATGTGTAAACTTTTCTACAATATTACTTTGATAAAAGATCATTGCTTGTGAAGTAGGAGAAAAACCATTGAATTGAACCTCTTACAGGAACAAAAATGTAGGTTTTGGCCAATGTTTTTGTTTGGCGCTTTTTGGATTTTTTGTCATTTTCCGGAAAAAAATAATTCTTGAAAATTGGGGTTTCTGTAACGTCAATAATCAAAATTACAGCAATGGCTTTTGTTAATAAAATATTTGTTACAGCTTGGTCGTTAATGGGTTAATATAACTTATTGAATAACTTGGTTTTTCCCAAATAATTTTTTGGTGCACAACCTTAACACCTGCTTCACCATAGCGTCAGTTCAATGCATTGATGATAGATGTTAATTGTTAACTGCTTGGGAAAAGGCTGAATATTTGCCTCAGCAGAGATGCATTACCAATAGCGTAAATATTTCCCTCCCGCTATCTCCCCTATTGTTTATATTTATCATTACGACTGCATAATTTGCAACACCAAACAGTCAAACACGAGAGCAGATACAAATGGGGTCAGCGTAGCGATCTCCGCTTTGCGCTCTTCTCAACAGAAGCCCTATGGGATTGTTATGTATTGCATATATATCAAACAAATCTTAGGGAATTTCTAATTCGTTTGATATGTAAATCGCCAAAATCTGTTCGCGGCGAAAATAGTTATTAACGTTAACTTTATTTCATAAAAACGTGACCTGTTTTCTGATTTGGCCCCCCTTATGAAAGACGTAGTTCTACGTCGAAAAGGGAGAAAGAAAGAAAAAAAGAAGAGAGCGAGAAAGAAAGAAAAGGAGAGACAAGTAGAGAAAGAAAGAAGGAGAGAGAGAGATAAAAAGAGAAAGGGAGACTGGAATAATTAGAGATCATGGTTTCAGTTATGGTTCAGTTTAGATTTAAAGATTTATTAGAATTAAAAACAAAAATGTGCATGATCTGATAATTATAAAAAAAACCTGTCCTTGTAGGAAGAGTGAATTAAATAAATTTTTATCTTATTAGAGACGGTGATCAACATTGGAAAAAATGCCAAAAGGACGATACTTATGGTTGATATGATTGATTGACAAAGCATCAGTGTTAAGTCCTTTATTGTTATTGTTTATAAGGGATATATAGCCCGTAGGCCATTCTGAAATGTTTTACGACTGGTTGTCAAAAATGAATTCTTTATTCTCAGCAAATATTGCAAGTATTCATGGTACTATTGTAAAACAGACAAACTTGTCTGTACAAAAAGGGAGAATATTGAATTCAACAGAATGTGGATATACTTGGGAAAACGTAGATCGTTCTTGGTTGTTTAGAATACATTCGAACCAAAGCTAAGAGAACACGCAAATTTCAGGAGAATTGAGGACGCTCGATAATATGCTGCTAAGTCGTTCGGACAATTTCTCAGAAACGGTTCATTAGTCAGGCCTACCTAATCTGTATATGCAACAATGAGTGACGATATTCCTATGTTGATAGAAACAAAATATCAATTTGCCTTAAATTAGGCTGTGGCTTTGTTTTAAATAAAATACGGATTTCATCGATACATATTATATCAATGTTTCAAAAGTGAGAAAATCGATCATTTATAGAAATTTGTCAACGCACTTTAAGGTTCAAATAATTAACCAAGAATGTTTTTTTTCAAATCCTGTCAAATCCTTCTCTATTATAATAAAGACATTTCATTCAATATAGTTGATATCAATGCTAGATGACCCCAGATTTTCTCGAGATACTGAATCGATTCAATTCCATCCCGAAAATTATTTCTCCATTGGTTTGCAACTAAATTACTGTATCTTTCATTCTCGATTAAACACATTTTTCAACAGCAAACAACTTACCTCCCAAAATCCCGTGGATGCTGTAATCCTTACGCCCGTCATCATCCCGCCGGGCTTCCGCTGGGCCACTGCTACCGCCCCGCAGCAGTCTGCTAATCGACGAGACACTCGGCGGATCCGAAACACCTTCCTGCAATTGAGAGATAAAGTAAAACTTCTTTGAAAGGTACTGTCTTGTTCTGATTGTGTATTTAAAGCCCGGCTTGGAAGTTTCCAAGGCCGGCGCGCTTCCTGCATCCGACGAAGGACTAGTTGTTGCGCTAAAATATATATCCAGCAGCGGAATGTATTGTGGTACTCAACTTAACCTTTGGATACTCAATGTCGTCTGGGGGAAAGTTGCGTCAATTAGCACAACGGTGTTATGCTGGTAACAAAGGGTTCTATTTTGTTAGAAGGTCAGCATTCAAAAAGCGTTTTGTTATCAAACTGGATTGCAAGGATTTTACGCAAAGTTTGACCTTTGTCACCATATAGTTCCTCGTCTATCCTGCTGCTATTTTTAATTTTTAATTTTTAATTTTTTAAATCTACATTGAAAGCATTCGAAAAAACGTAAGACTAAATACTTTGCTTTGAATTGTTCTAAAAACTGAATGAAAGATCAATTTTTCTCGGAATCACACCTCTCAAATACTTTTATGTGGTACCTTCCTATGTTTGATTCTCATTAGAAAGAAACTAAAACCCCGATTGATTCTACCGAAATCGCTTCCTCATGAATCCACCCTCCCTCAATGGATGCTGGATGATCGCCGGGAGGGGAAGCCACACCGAGAAAAACAAAAAAAGAAAACAATCAAATGCGTAAGTGTGAACCCTTTCACAGTTTTTAATTAAATTTTCTCACCTTTCGGACGCGCCTCTTTCGGGTGCCGGTGGTGTTTACCGAGCTATTTACCGTGGCAATTATGATTTTACATCGACCCCACGGAACGAAGCGCGTCTTACACCCAAGACACAAACATGGTCGGCATTCCGCTTGGAAATGAATGGCCGAAAGTGCGGTTGAGTATTCCGTCAAAAGTTGTAATGATGATAGAAACAGTTTTATGATGTTTGAGAAAATTATAATGCCTTTACACCTCCTGGAAACGGGTAAACACTGGGCCGGGGCCAGGAGACGGATTGCGGGGCTGGTGCTTTAATCGTGGGTTTGGGTCGTCCATTAGTGAGGTTTTCTTTCGCCTTCCTCTGTTATTATTGCCAGGGAATGAATAGTAGAGCAAGAGGAACAATCGGAAGGTCGATGAAATAGAGATCGTCCAGATGGTGGTGGAATGGTGCGCGAAATATGGCTTTCTCTTCTCCCAAATTGTGAACAGATGGATACTTCACAAAAAATATTTTCACAAGGCTCGAATATTTTTTTATATCTCTACTGTTTTCAATATGTATAATTTATGGAGTATTCATAACTTTATCTTCCACATAAAGGATCTTTTGAGGAGATGAATAGGATTTTCCCACAAGCTACAATAAAAATAAACCTATTCAAGTTCATTGTGAATTGAATAAAATTTGTGTTTACAATGGTTTACAATTTTGTATAGCTTGATGTCTTTAACTCCAATCGATTTTCTGGCTAGCTGCGAAATGACCTTGCTCATTTCTCTGGGGGAATGTGGTTGGTGAGTTACCTCTTTTTCGTAGCAGATTTTCTATTGTTGTAGTCGTTCTCTTTCATATTTTACAAGTTACCAAAAAAATTATACGTTATGCACCGATTCAAATACAAAATAATATACAAAAATACAAAATACAAAAACCTTGAAAAGTATATGTTAAATCAAACCAACATAACATTACATTTATTTCATTTATTTGAAAAACAAGAATTTTTTGTGGCTTCGTCATCAGAACAACCATTGTTACTTTTTTTTTTGAATCCTTATCTACTTCAAAAGTCAAGAAAATTGTGTCATGAAGACATGATTGAACGATCAAATTTTTATCAAAATTACGTTCATGCAACGCATAATCACTCGCGACGAGACAATGTGTAATTTTTTCTGAATCTCAAATTACCGCTTCGTAGGACCCGTAAAAACGAATTCGCTGCAGAAATTGAAGGGAATTCTTGAATACAGTTATAAAAAGTGTTTGGATGACTGGATTGTTCGTTGGAAAAAAAGTTCTTTACTTCAGAGGTGCTTATTTTGAAGGCGAGAAATTGGTTTTAGAAGATAAATAAAGCATTTTCTTCAAACATTCCCGTTATATTTTTGACAGAATGTATTTGCTATGGAGCAGTGCGGGGCAAAGGTGCGCACTTAACTGTTGTCGTCTAATAACTCTTGAAATAAAAGCAAATTAAATTCAGTTTGCTTACCACATTGTAACTATATATTAGGCTGTCAAAAAAGTCCTGCAGTATTTCCGCGAGGTGTCGTTGTAAGCGCGTAGTTCTAGTTGTATTCATTGTATCGAGTCATACTATAGCTTGTTGGAAAGGTATTTTTGCGCGCTATAACATAGTCCTTGACAGTGTTTTGTTTGGTGAAGTCGTTCGTGAGTTATAGTGTCGCAAATATGGAGCAAAATAAAGAGAAAATCCGACATATTTTACAGTACTACTATGACAAAGGCAAAAATGCATCTCAAGCTGCCAATAAAATTTGTGCAGTTTATGGACCCGATACAGTTTCCATTTCCACCGCACAACGATGGTTTCAACGTTTTCGTTCTGGTGTAGAGGTCGTCGAAGATGCGCCACGCTCCGGAAGGCCTGTCGTCGAAAATTGCGACAAAATCGCTGAATTAGCCGAGAAAGACCGGTATAGTAGCAGCCGTAGCATCGGCCAAGAGCTGGGGATAAGTCATCAAACCGTTATTAACTATTTGAAGAAGCTTGGATTCACAAAGAAGCTCGATGTATGGGTGCCACACACGTTGACGCAAAAAAACATCTTTGACCGTATCGACGCATGTGAATCGCTGCTGAATCGCAACAAAATCGACGACCCGTTTCTGAAGCGGATGGTGACTGACTCGAAGCCCGCTGAAGCGGCTCAGACGGTGGCCAAGCCCTCATTAACGGCCAGGAAGGTTCTGCTGTGTGTTTGGTGGGATTGTCAAGGAATAATCTATTATGAGCTGCTTACCTATGGCCAAACGCTCAATTCGGACCTGTACTGCAAACTACTGGACCGCTTGAAGGTAGCACTCATGAAGAAGAGGCCATCTTTGATAAACAGAGGCCGCATTGTCTTCCATCAGGACAACGCCAGGCCACACACTTCTTTGGTGACGCGCCAGAAGCTCCGGGAGCTCGGATTGGAGGTTCGTTTGCATCCGCCGTATAGTCCGGACCTTGCACCAAGTGACTACCACCTGTTTTTGTCCATGGCGAACGAGCTAGGTAGTCAGAAGTTAGCCACAAAAGAGGCCTGTGAAAATTGGCTATCCGAGTTTTTTGCCAATAAGGAAGCGAGCTTCTATAACAGGGGTATTATGAAGTTGGCATCTCGTTGGGAACAAGCCATCGAACAAAACGGCGCATATTTGACTTAAAACAGATGATTGTAACTAATTTTATGAACAAATGAAAATTCAAAAAAAAATGCCGCAGGACTTTTTTGACAGCCTAATATTACAAACCTGTCCATATTACCCCCACAATATGACCATTAGGGTGCCAATGAAAATGGTCATCTCGAGTTTCAAAAAGTTACCCCATAGAAAATGTTCACCACCTCGGAAAAACACCCTATGCCAAATATCAGCTCAATCGGACTCAAGGGAGAGTGGCGCAAAGCGGTCAAAGTTTGAGTTTTTTAAAAATCGAAAAATCACCCAAGGGGGGAGGAAATCGGGGATTTCGAAAAAAAAAATTTGATGCCAAATGTCTTAAGATTGCATGAAACGTCGAGATCTAGTGTCATCTCGGAATTTTTTTTTGTCAAAAATCGACACTATGGGACTTTTTTTCGGCATGCGAAACGAACAGTATGGTTTAGGGCGATAATAAAAATAGTTATCGCGATTTTTCATTCGGAACTTGCTACGAAATGTTGATTTGAACAATAATATACCCTATTCAAAATATTAGCTCATTCTGACTTTATTTACTGGTGTCACAAACGTTCAAATTTGAGTTTTTTTTTTTTTTAAAAACATAGGGTGTTTTTTAGAGGTGGTGAACATTTTGTAAAGGGGAACTTTTTGAAATTTTAGGGTCGATTTTTTCCCATACATTCATTGGCACCCTAATGACCATATTACCCGCATCGAATTTTTTTTGTACTTTTCGGTCTGTTTAATTTCAGTAAAAAACATTGAAAAACACTTTTTTGTGAAATATTTGGCCAATTAGGTAGAAAAAACATTATATTGAATTGCAAGAAACTGCATCAAGGTTTTGAGAAACATGAGTTTCAAAATATATAATTGAAGTTCTTCTTAACATGTCCGTTTTACCCCCACCTCCCCTACGTGTTCGCTGAATCACATCGATACCTTACCCTTCCCCACTAAGAATTATCTATTTCTTGCTAAGGGAACAACCTCGTGAATATCATACTAACATTCTTTCCTTCCTCTGGCAACTATAAGCTGTAAATCTCGACAAGTAATGTAATTTTAAGACATTTGGCATCAAACACAAAATTTTTAAACCTCCATTTTCGGTGATTTTTCGTTTTTCAAAAAAACTCAAATTTTAACGTTTTTGACATCAGTAAATGAAGTCTGAATGAGCTAATATTTTGCATAGGGTATATTATTGTGCAAATCAAGATTTCGTAGCAAGTTCAGAAGTGCTCCCTTGGCCGAGTGGTTAGCGTCATAACTAACATGCCGGGTGTTCGGGTTCGATTCCCGTTCTGGTCGGGGGATTTTTTCGTCAAAGAAATTTCCTCCGACTTGCACTGTGATCACGCGTATTCTAGAGCTTGCCACTCAGAATGCATTCAAGGCGTGTTATTTGGCATAGAAATCTCAACTAAGTATGTACTAATAAAAATGACGCAAGTAATACTACGTTGAGACGGCGAAGTTCCTCTAGGAACGTTAGTGCCATTGAAGAAGAAGAAGCAAGTTCCGAATGAAAAATCGAGATAACTATTTTAATTATCACCCTAAACCATACTTTTCGTTTCGCATGCCGAAAAAAAAGCAGAAGTCCCATAGTGTCGATTTTTGACAAAAATTTGTTTTTCAAGATGACACTAGATCTCGACGTTTTATGCCATTTTAAAACATTTGGCATCAAAATTTTTTTTTTCGAAAACCCCTATTTCCTTTACTCCTCCCTTGGGTGTGTTTTCGTGGTGGTGAACATTTTTTATGGGGTAACTTTTTGAAACTCGAGATGACCATTTTCATTGGCACCCTAACCATTACCTCCTTGAGGTTTTGTAGTACCATTCGCACCTAATCCCTTCTGATGAGATGAATGCATCGAACCTCGATCTGGGGCTTCTTTCGAACAAATCAACGCAAGTATAAGATAAAAAATTAAAGAGAACAAAAAAATCGCCGCTGATCTCAATGAGTCGACCAAAAAAGCAGGCAAAATAAAACACCCGAGGTTCAATCTCAAATTCTTATAATGAACTTTTACAAACAAATACCTTCAGCACCTCAACCTGCTGCCAGAGCGCGTCAAGAAGAAAAAAACACAACACGGCCAGGGTGAAATCAAGACGCGCTGCTAACCAATTCCCGCAGACAGACAGGAGGTAAAAAAACCCTGCGGTCCAAAGTCTGGGTCCAAAGCAGATGAAAAGGCTATTGTGCGTCCAACTGGTCGTACCTGTTGATTTCATCAATCAAATCGAAATCAATCGATTTTTTTCCCTTGCTTCGATTTCGTTCTTACTCTACCTCGGCATCAGGTGTCTGGTTTTTAAGGCTGATTTAGACGATGCCAGTCAGCTATCCAGTGAATAGAGAACAGACACTCTGTTTAAGTTAGAGGCCAATTACTTGTTTGATACTGGTACAAGTAACTTAAACAGAGTGTCTGTTCTCTGTTCACTGGAGACTTCAACTAGAGCGCAGACTGCATCGTCTAAATCAGCCTTTACTTTCGGTTGATTTCTCCGTGTATAAATCCGAGCCGATGAAGGCAATGAAGGTGCTACAAAGGTGTTATCAAGGTAATCATTTAATTAACTCGTAGACGAAACGCGTCCGCTTCGTTTGGTCCTGGAGAAGTTTTCTGCAGGAGAACCAAAACTTTCGCGATTGCTGGAAAAGATGTCATTTTCGCATTTTGAAACTTTTGATAATCGAAGCTGGATGATGCTTTGTTTCAGGAAAGGTAGACGAATTAAATCCTTGTTTGTATCAAAGTTGAAAGTTGAAAAAAAATTTCCTCGAATGTTCCAGCAAGCAGATAATTTAATGATCATTAAACCGATCCTTAAAGTGCTCGTTAATTAGTTGTTCGCAGCTGTATGTTATTGTCTAATCGAGAACGAACACCCCCTAAATGGGTAATGATACCTTTGCTCGAGTGATTGACGTGCGTTAAAAAGGTGACCCGTAATCATTCCCATCGGCCAGGCGAAAAAACGACTCGACGTCAGATTGTTTTCCAAAAACGATAGCTCAATTCTTCCTGGAATTTGACAACACATCACAAATCGGCCGACCCGACGGGAAGCGCATGCCATTGCGTGGAATTTGAAAGCGCGTGAAAAGTTGATGACCGAAACTGTTCCGCCCATTATCACTTTAAAGGCGCGCGCGCCTTCACACACACACATGTGCTCACGCTCATGTGAGTGGCGTATAGCCATCCTGATATTCTTGTCAGACAATTTAATATCGACAACCTTTCTACGCCCGAGCCTTTGTTGGCAGGCTCTATATAAGTGACTTGTTTTAAAAATTTATTAATATCTTTTCGTTGTCTTCTGGCCGAGCATTCAGAATCGGAAAAAAAAACAACGAACGGGATGCGAAAGAAGACGCGCCCCAACTGCCCAAAGGAAGAAGGATGAAAGAAAAATGCACCAAAGAAGCCGGCACTCATCGGAACCGCACGAATCGGCGCTCTGAGCCTCATTCGGGTTGGGACACACGCTGAGGAATTCCTGCGCCAGCCGAGACAATCCTGGCACGGAGAACAGGGAGAAAATGAAAGCAATACAAATATAATCTCCAAATTGATCTTGATCCGACTTTTGATATTAAAGTTACAGGCATGTTATGCAGATTTTGCTTTCTTCTGTTTTTATTGTTCTGGCACCTTTACCCTCGGGCCGGCACGGTATGGTTACGGATCAGGGGCTGCGCAGATCGGCCGCGAGATTAGCGTGGCTGCTTGGACGGGAATTTACGCCACAGCGCTCATATGTGAGAGCCCAGACGTCATAATTTTGAATAATTGGGAATTGGTGTTGTTCTATTTTTGATGAAAATCAACCGATTTTAATGATATTTTCGCTATATAATGTCGTACGATTCTATCCGCGGTTAGTGCATATGAACTCGCTAACTTTATAGTCATTGAGGCTATTTTGCCCCAATGGTCTGAAACCATTCAGCCAGCCCGTTTGGTGTTTTACTTTCTCAACCGCTTTAAGCTCACCGCTGGCAGGACTGGACGGAGCCCCTGTTTGGGATCAATCTGGGTTTCAGCTCTATAATCTCTAGTAACATAAAATTAATTTGGGAATGGGAGTTACTTACGAAAAATTTGAAATTTAGGGGCATACTTTGTTATGATAGGACTTTATGTGATTAAAAGGGCCCATCCATTAGCGACTTGACAGTTTTGTACTTTCGTGTGAACGAACCCTTGAAAAATTTAAATTATCTGTCAATGTCAAAACGTTAGTCATGATCAACATTTTCATAATGGTGCAGAAATTTCTTATTGTCAAAAATCGACACTCTGGGTTTTTTTGGAATTCGAGGCAAAACGTATGGTTAGGGTGCCAATGAAAATGATCATCTCGATTATTTATATGGAACTTCTGCGAAATGTCGATTTACACGATAGAATACTTGTACCGTCGAGCGGTAACCGGACCCTACGTTGTGTTATCTTTCTTTTCCGGATCCACTCCAAGCGTTTTATTTTTACTTAAGTATCTCTTCGGTTAACCGATTCCATCCACCTGTAATTTGACTACGGGAGATGGAATGAAGAGAGCGAAGTAGGAAAGATGGCGATTTTATTTGCGCACAACTTTTAGCATAGACCACACTACATCGACTGACTTGTATATTAAAAAAAGTTAACTATGCTACCGACCGCCGTCGCTGCCAGTGCGCGCTTGTGTTGGTGCAAGCGTTAATCGCTTTTGTCAGCGACGGGGTTCGGCTCCTAATGTCAACTAGGCATTACACCGCAAGCTCAAAAAAATAGCAGTGCAACAATACTCAATCTCTATATATAAAAAGGGATTTCTGTCTGTCTATCTGTCTGTCTGTCTTTCTGTCTGTCTGTCTGATTCTTATGGACTCGGAAACTACTGAACCGATCGACACAAAAACGGTTTTTGGGGCCGGGGAAGGTTTTCATGATAGTTTGAGACCCCTCCTCGCTCTCTAAGGTGGGGCTGCCATACAAATGAAACGCAAATTTCTGCATTACTCGAGAATTAATCAAGCAAACGAAACCAGATTTGGCATGTGAAGGTTTTAGGGTACAATGAATGTTTTAACGGTGGTTAGATACTCCACCCTCTCTCTAAGGAGGAGCTGCCATACAAATGAAAGACAATAACTCGCATAACTCGAAAACTAATCAATTAAATGAAACAAAATTAGGCATGTGGAGATTTTAGGGTGCATCAAATGATTCTATGGTGGTTAGATACTCCTCCCCCCTCTCCTCGCCCCCCTAAGGAGGGCTGGGGAGCAAACGAATCCAAATTAGGTATATGGAGGTTTTAGAGCACAGTAAATGTTTCCACGGTGGTTAGACACTCCACCCCCTCTCTAAGGGGGAGCTGCCATACAAATGAAAGACAAATTTCTGCATAACTCGAAAACTAATCAAGAAAATGCCAAATTTGGCATGCGAATGTTTTAGGGGACACAAATCGTTTCTATGGTGAATAGACACTCCTCCCGTCTCTCTGAGCGGGGAGGGGGGCTGCCATACAAATGAAGCATATAGTTCCGCATAATTTGAGAACTTATCAAGCAAACGGATCATAATTTGGCATGTGGAGGTTTTATGGGGAAGAAACATTTCTAAGGTGGCTCGACACTCGTCCCCCATCTCTTAGCGTGGGCTGTCATACACATTTCTGCATAACTCGAAAACTAATCTAGCAAATGGAGCCAAATTTGGCATGTGAAGATTTTAGGGAGCACGAAACGTTTCTATGGTGAATAGACACTTCTCCCCCCTCTCTAAGGGTAGAAGTGGGGAGGGATTTGTCTGTATTCTATCATGTTTTCTGTATCAAACATTTATTCCATGTAACGGAGAAACATATTATTTGCAAGTGGTTGAAAAATCTTGAACGAGAATTGTGTCTGAAAATAATCTGATATTATAATGATGAGTTTTGGTAGAAGTACTAGGAATTTTCTAGTAAAAGGTAAATTCAACGGCGTCGATTAGAAGATCAATCAATGAACAGTTCTGCGATTGGACTCGTGAACTTGCCCTTAGTAAGCAAAACATAATTTTCATGTACCCCCTTGGGTGATTTTTCGATTTTCAAAAAACTCAAACTTTGACCGCTTTGCGCCACTTTATGTTATGTCCGATTGAGATGATATTTTGCATACGGTTTTTTTCGAGATGGTGAACATTTTAATGAGGTAATCTTCTGAAATTCGAGATAACCATTTTTATTGGCTTCAAGCCACCAATGTACACCCAGGTTTTTTTACGCGAGGAATACGTACCTCATAAAAAACCGCGTTGATTGGAAAATCCGCGTAAAAAACAGGAAGTGTGTAATATCTGTAGTATAACCGCAAGGGTGACGTAGGACTATCGTTGATTTAGTGATCATTTGTTTTTAGTTGAATCAATCTCAAATCAATCTGAATCAATTCTGAATGAATGAATAATTGAATATTTGGTGGACTTCGAAAACGAGAGCGTTACGTTGAAGGCACAATATTCAGCAAAAGAAGCAATCACACAAAAGTTGTATAATACATAATACATGCTCCATTTTCAATAGACAAAATATCTGTTGCATCAAATCAGTCTACATAATTTTTGCGTTCGCTCATCCTTTCTCAAAACAGCCATTACTCGTTTGAGAAATTGTTGAGTAAACATCATTTGCCATTGCGCGTAGAGCGGGAAATCCTCCTTAAGATTCATTGCACCTCTAATAAATTGCCGAAAGACGTGGGCATACGTTGATTGCACTTGATTGAAAAATCACAAAACCAAATGTATTTGGTCGCAGTATTATATGGATAGAAAATATAATGAACTCTTTCGCTTGAATGTAATTTTCAATTCCAAGGGAACTGGCAGATTATTTTTCAGGAACGATAACATCTTCCCAGATTCTTCTCGATACTCGAAACCCACCAGTGTTTAATGTTAACTCGATAACCACCTGTTAATTGCACTTGATTGAAAAATCACAAAACCAAATGTATTTGGTCACAGTGTTATATGGTTAGAAAGCATTAACATAAACTGTTTCGCTTGAATTTTTTTTTCAATTCCCAGGGGAACTAGCAGACTATTTTCCTGCAACGATGACATCTTTCCGGAATCTTCTCGACGCTGGATGGCAACCAAACAAAAATAGTTCCGCGCGTATATGTGTGTGTGGTGGCTGCTCCGATGTCTCAAGCGGAACCGTTTGTGGCATCACTCTCCTCCTGATGGATTCCCTTCTGGCCAAAGGTGCACAAACAGGCTCTTGATGACACCGTTCATCAGCGCTTTCATAATAAACGAAGTTAGCTTCACCACAACAGCGACAACATGCTCCAATCGCTGTTCAATTATAACTGAGTGGATTTCCGAGCGGCTCTCGCTTATATACCGATTTGTGATTTCAATAGACTGTTTTGAAAGCAATTTTAAGGATATTGAAACAAGTTTTTGGAAGAAAAAGTAACAAGTATTTAACGCGTAGACAATTTATCTTTCGAATTAAGTGTTTATCATACCATTTCGTTCGGTTGTTTAGGAGCTATTAACGCTCAAAATCTCGGTCTCCGGCGTAATGTTTTCGTTTTCGAAACATTGATTTTACACCCCGATATAGAAATGAAAGACGTAGTCCTACTTCAAAACTCGCGTTAATTCGAAAATCCGCGTAAAAGAAACCAGGGGTGGCATTGCGCATTTCGAAACGAGTAACTCGTTTCGAGAAAATTCGAACTCAAATCGAATTGGGTTAGCATTATGTATCTTTTTCAAGTTAATATTTTCAGTGTACTAGACTTAGAGCAAAATTTGTCTCGTAGAGAAATGTATAATTTTTGGGTTCGAAAAAAAAGTTAAGTCAAGATGGTCGAAACGAACAAAAATCGCTCGTTTCGAAATGCGCAATGTCACCCCAGGTCACCTAAAATTCACTTAAGATTTCGGAGTAGGTGTGGCACTTATTTCCGTCATAAGCACAAAGTTCCGTCACAAGCACTTATTGCTAGAAATGTATATTCGGTAACTATCGGGTATCTAGCATATCCGGCAGGATACCGGATAGTGACCTACTATCCGGTCGAATACCAGCAATTAGAAAACATAAATAATTTCTCATTAACACAATTCATACATAATTAAAAAATGATGTTTGATTACTGTTAATCTAGCAAATCTTGTTAATTCGCGATACTTCTTAGATACATATTCGCAAATAAAAAGCCGATTATCCGGCTACCTGATTGTATTATGTAGCCTTTTGTAGTATAGTGTATTCAGCTTGCATTTTATGTAGCCTTTTGAGAATACATGCCAAATTTGTGACTTTGCAAATAGAAATTCAAATATAAGACAGCGAAGGAATTCAGATGGCCAAAACTGAATAATAGAAAATCATTTGTCAAGAAATTTCATCATCCTATGTATTATTCAAAGACATGTGCTTAAAAGTTAAAATGAATAATATCCATATTCGTGCACCGTATAAAATTGAAAATATTAAAATTGTCTCAAATTCAATGGAATATGTTCAAAGTATGGGTGGTTGAGCGAGAGATAAACAGTAAGGGAAGTGGGGGCATAGTGGTTACCCTAAGGAACATGCCCATTTCCAGCGCCCACATACTGATTCAATTCCCGTTCCTCGAAGAATATTATAGTTCAACTCATTGTTCTTCAAGATAGCAAACGGCTTTTACTATAAAAATTCAAAATAGTACACTTTTCATCATTACGAAAAAAGGTGAAAATCGAACTTTTTTTTTGCTTGAAGGTAAAATGGTCACCCGCACTTATCAAGCTAAATGGGATAGATTTGAGCGTTTTTTTGTCCAAATTTACTCAAATCATATTTGATATAGCAGGTACCCGTGTGCACCCGTGGCCGAGTGGTTAGCGTCTCACATTATCATGCCGGGTGTTCGGGTTCGATTCCCGTTCTGGTCGGAGGGATTTTTCGTCAAAGAAATTTCCATCGACTTGCACTGTGGTCACGCGTATTCTAGAGCTTGCCCCTCGGATTACATTCAAGGCGTGTTATTTGGCTGAAGAAATCTCAACTTAGTATTACTAAATGACGCTAGTTAATGCATACGTTGAGACGGCAAAAGTTCCACAGGGAACGTGAACGCCATTCAAGAAGAAGATAGCAGGTACCTTAGGGTGGTGATGGATGTATGTGAAAAATTTCATCATCGAATTTCAAAAATCGACCATGTAAATTTTGTTTATTGGCCCAAGAAAATGATCTGTGCAGAGTTTCAGCTCAATCGGACATGATTTAGGGGTGCCTCAAAGCGCTCACAGTTTTGATATATGTATGAAATAAGGTACATGTATGAAATAAGCTTGGCCTATTCACCTAGAGTCTAAATTTAAATTTTCTCTTGTATACATAAACGTAGTAAGAAACACATAACGTTCCGCATAATGATACGTGGTATAGTTGGAGTGGCATATTTTTCCTGGGTCAAAACCACAAAGGATCTTCTTCAAGGGCAGAATGTGATGAGGTATATTAGCTTTAGTAAACAGAACATTGTAAGTTGTTATTCCCCTATGTCCACTTTACCCCCAAGCATCAAAATAATTTCTATGGTAATTAATCGCTGAGATTAAACAAAACATCTGTTCACCTCTCCTAGGATATGTGAATAGTTGTCCAAACTGATGATTTGTCCAATATATCAGATTGAATGAACTAAATTTCACGAGAAATTTCTTAGATACCATGCGCACAGAACTACGGCCGAATGGCTATCGAGAGAGCAATTTCTGTTTTTATTTGTATTTTGACATGCGACAGCTCTACTGAAGTACAGGGTGACTCAAAAGTCATTAAGTTCTTCAAACATAAGGTGACTATCAATACGGCATCTATAGTCAGTAGTTATATTGCCAAACAAGCAGGTGACCATTTTGCCCCCCATGACCAATTTGCTCCCCTACCACTATATTATTTGGGTTGTGAGAACGAACATGCGATCCAGTAATAATTGGAATAAATCCGTCTCTTTCGATCCCATGCTAATGATCGCGCTATCGCGGTCATAACTTAAGAGATTATCGGAGAACTTTGTAATCTCTTCTCTTACATTACAGTTGTGTTGAAATCTGCCGTGTCTATTCGAGATCAGTCATCCAGTTCAAATGGTCTCCGTGTCCATGGGTCGCAAAATTATTTAGTATAAGAAATAAGACAGGTGTTTCCTTGGCCGAGTGATCGGTGTCAAACATTATCATGCCGTGAGTTCGAGTTCGATTCCCGTTCTGGCCAGATGGTTTTTCGCCAAAGAAATTTCTCCCGAATCACACTGTATTGAGACGTATTTTAGATCTTATCACTCAGAATATATTCAAGGGGTCTTATTCAGCATAAGAAATCTCAGAATTCAATGCTATTAATATAAGAAGATTGTAGCAGGGAAACCACAAAATGTGAATTAATCCTTATTATAATTCAAAGGTAGAACTGTAATATGGGGAAGCAGAAGAAAAATGATTGATCTGCTGAAATTCATTTTTTCTCTATAAAAAGAAATTGTTTGACGTAAAACTACGTCTTCCATTAAAGGTACCACATCATAAAACAGGTCACGTTTTTATGAAATAAAGTTAACGTTAATAACTATTTTTGTCGCGAACGGACAACGACGATATAAATACCAAACGAATCAGAAATTCCCTAAGATTTGTTTTTAAGCTATGTATTACAACCCCCTGATATGTAAACGGTTCAAATTGTAAAAAATAGAAGCTTTACCATTTTCCCATACATTTGACATTCGTGAGCTTCCTTACCCATGCCGTCAATAACGAGTAACTCATCGGCGATCAACGAAGGGGGATGATTTGAAGTTTCCGTGAACAAAGAAGAGAAGAAGAAGAAGAACGAGGGGGGATATTTGTCTAGAGCACAAACATTGGATCTCGCTGTGGCGAACCTTCAGTATCGTTCTAGATACGAAGCTATAACCATCGCTTGTTCTTCCTTGTTTTGCGTCATCACATGTCTTCGCTTCGGATTGAACTGTGGACGCGACCAAATTACTTACTCGCTGATGTCTCTGGCATTGCAATCATTACATCAAACTGACACCATTTAATTAATGTTCTGAACTATACAATCAAACTAGGCTCTAACCCACTCACCAAGAAAATGATTGTCCAGGAATTTTGTGTGTGATTTGGTTTCGCATGACAGTAAAATCTCCACCAAGGATGACAGCTAAGCTAATCGAGAAAGGGCTTCTGTTGAGAAGAGCGCAAAGCGGAGGACTTGAACAAAATAACAGGGTAGTTCTTCGTCAACAATATGGTCGTGTGTTGGACAAATCCTCCTATAATTATTTTTTAACAAATGAAAATAATGAGTTCTTACATACAATGAACTTTTTAGGAAAAATAACAATAGAAACACACCGTTAAAAATCTGACTCTGAAATTGAAATCAATATCATTTAGTTCCTATTAGCTTGAACTTTTTTTTTACCTGTACCTTGAATCAGGTCGGACTTGATTATATACAGACTCGATTATATGTGATTCGATTATATACAATTTTGGACTCGATTATATACAGTTTGAAAATTATTTTTTTTAATGGTTCAAGTATGATTCATTTTAAGAAAAAATGTCACCTTTCAACGTTAAGGAGAAATTCAAGTGGCTATTATAGGTAAAGTGGGGTAAAAATCGCGATTTTTGAAGTTTTTGCTTAATTTTTCAACAGGTATTGTTTATATCGATATTGCAGCGAAATCAAGAAACATAGAAGTTGGACGTCAAAGAAAAAATTGTAGACTGGTTTGACAGCTTTAATTTTATTGATAGAAGAATCAAGTTAAATATGAATTTTTCGGATAAAATTAATAATTGCGCATTAAAAATTACTAACTTTTCAATTTTTCACTTCCAAAGTGTTATTTAAATACACTAATTTAGATGTTCCACTAATATATCCTGTGCCAAATTTTGTATCACCTCCTGAATAATTCTGGGAAAAGTATGTTTTCCATGTGAGAAAGGCTTTGAGGGAATGAATCATAAATTAAATTCTTCTTTTTCTTTCAATAAACGAAAAATATATGCATAAAAAACAAAAACAAAATTTTTTTTTTACTCCATTACAGGGAAACTTCGATATAACGTACATTTCACTTTCAAAATTGTACGTTGCATCGAGTAGTACGTTATATCAAAGCACAACAAAGAACTCAGAAACATAGCTCATATTACTCTTATTGTGATGCTGTTTTGGGTAGAATTAGTAGATAATGATGACGAAATCCAACTAGAATTTGAAGCCAACCTTTCTTATGATGTTTCCCTTCATACTGTTGATTGAATATAAAAAATGACCGTTTACTTGTTAAAAAACTTTTGCCTTACAACAGTACCCTTTTTCCGATGTCTGGGAGTCTTGTCGGTAGTTGTTTTGACTATTTATATAATTTTCGTTCATAATTTAAAAACAGATATATTTTTTAGAAAAATGAATTTAATTTTTTAAAACAATTTTTCTCCAGCGCAATTTCTATAATCTTTTTCTGTATTCTTTCTGAAAGATTACTTTCTATATTTCATTTTACAACTAAAATTTTGTAGGTCTTAAAGCTTTTAAGTATTTTTTTCGAAAAATAAAAAAATTACTTGAAATTTCAAAATAATTTCAATTCAAAAACTATAAGAACTACATACTTTTGGTCAGACAATGAAATATAGAAAATGTTCAAGCGTTCATTAAAAAATAGCTCATTTAAAAAAAAATCATTCTACAAAAACATTTTGAAAATTTAAAATTTGTTTTTCTCAAGAACATTAATATATGAATATTCCATACAACTACCAACAAGTCTCCCATTCAATGGAAGAAGTACACTGTTACTTTAGGTAATTTTTATGAGAATTAAAAAAAACATTTTTGAGAAAAATTAATTTCATTCTCCAAAATATTTATTTTTTTAAATTAAATTACAATTTATGTATTTTTTACATGAAAATTTGAACAATTTCCTACATTTCATTCTTGACCAAAATTTTGTAGGTTTTGGAATTATAAATTTTTGTTGAAAATTAAGAAAAAAAAAACTTTGGCTCTTTCCAAAAATCTAATTCTTTTTTGGAGATTTCAAGTATGCCAAGTTGCTCAAATGACCCATGTGTTTACACACTCAACGTTACATTGCAATCTAAGATGGTCCGGATTCGTCTTTGAAAATGTGTACGTTATACGAGGTAAAATGTACGTTATATCGAGGGTGCGTTATAACGAGGGTACGTTATATCGAAGTTCCCCTGTATATACATGATTCGATTAGTGAAAAGAAATCGGAGACTGTATCTAATCGAGTCCGCGCTGTACTAAAATACGTTGAATATTTCAGTCAAATTTGTTCCATGTTCGATGTTTGACATTACTTCACACTGTTGATAATTGAAAAGTGACAAGCAAAGTAGTATTTGTATAAAAATTTATCCAAATTTTATATGTCGAAAAGCGTCAAATATCTGACGTCCAGTCAAACAGTGTACACCCACTTTTAGATGTCACACACATACCAGTTACAGTTGTTAATCAACCTCCGTAGAAATGTCAACGTTTTGCTTATGTTTCGCAGTAAATGTTTTCTTTTATTTTGTATCATAACTCATCTAAAAACTTCAGTCTCAAGTCTAGAACAAATGTGGTAAAATTTATGTTTTCAAAACCTCGAAGGTATCATGCAAGTTAAATTACAAAACCATAATGAATGCAAGCGGACACACGGGCTTGGAAATATTAGAAAATAAAATTAAATTTACCTCACGACATCGGTTCTCTGTGCCAGGCTGTCTGTGGAGGCTGCCGTCTGCGCTGCAACAGCCCGCGCTTGTATCGGCCTAGAACAGACGAGAGAAAGGACAAAAAATAATCTATTCCGAAAATATTTTTTCGATCAAATTCTAATTCATCAACACCGTCCCTCCCGTCCCGAGTTAGGTTTGGATTGAATAGTAGATGCTCCCGGGAGTGATGGACACACGTCGATTATAGATTATGGATTATTTACATGTCCAGCCGCGTTGGCTTTGCTGGCAGCCAAAGATCTCCACTGCTGGCAGCAACTCTCTTGATAGCAAACACACACGCACATTTAATCGGATTAATTTCCCCCGCGGCAATCCGCGGCATCGGTAGCCCAATTTTAAAGTGCTGCTGCGGCTGTGTTTCATTCATTGAGAGATTTGGCTGGCTTGAAATCGATCCAAATTTCAAACGAATCATGCCGGATCATGCTACCTGATTGGAATCGGAATTCAGCCTCTCTCTATCGGGCGGCTGAAAAGCTGCGCAGCGCAGAGATCATTAACCGGACAATTGAATGTGTACATTCGAAACAACCCGTGACCAAATATCGGCAACGCTACTGGAATTTTCGCTGCATTCAGCTCCATCACCATCAAAACCGCCATCACACCACTGTTGGAGTAACATACGAATCACTGCTCCAATAAAAAGGGGTTTAGAGAGACGGGAAGGGGTTAATTTTTTACGCCGCCCGGTAAGGAATTGGACGGCTGGCTGCTACCGTTGGATCGATTGATCGCTGCTCGTGATGTAGACGATGATAGACGGCGGCCAAACAAAAGCGTTATTTTAGCCCTCCCCGTTTTTACGCAACGGATCTCGCGGGAAGACGAAAACCGACCGGCTCTCCCCCTCAACCTCCTAACATTGGAGCTTTTGATTAATTCCAAAATGGTTGCTCGCAATGGTTGGGAAATTAATCATTCCACACCATCGCGGAGCGTTCGATCGATTGATGATTGGTGGTATCGCGCAGCTAAGATCGGCCGGTGAATTGTTGGTTTGGTGTTGGTGGCTTTTTCATGCTGTGAGGATGGCGGTTAGAGAAGAAGGATCTGAAGTTAAAAGTTTGTTTATAGAATAAAAGAAATAATAAAAAGGTAAAAATAAGAGAATTTGAAAACAACAAAGCCAGGAAAATAGAGGACATAATGTCAGACTGCCCCTATATCGACGATCACAACAACGTGGCACGGTCATGGTATGACCATAGACAACTGTCGCTCCAATGTGGTCTACTAAAAGACTTTGTATGCAATTAACGGTACCTGCCCGCATTCGTCCTTGAAAATAGGTACATCGACCAGATATTAAGATGCATGATAAGAGCGACCAGTCAATCACCATCATCACCGTTGCTATTCCACTAAACTAAAGTCTGGAAGAGGGACAACTTCGCATAGTCTACAAAGAACAAATGGTTTCATGGGACATAAATATGGGTATCAAATGAAAGGTATTGAATAGTAGATCACAGCAGATCATGAAAAATCGGAATCCAAGATGGTCGCAATCACAAAATAGCAAATTACTTCATTAAACGGCTTTATTTAGCTTGAACTGTTTGTATGTATGTTTGTATGTCTGTAGGGTTGTCCCAAATTAATAGAAATTTGACCGACTGATCGAATTTATAAAACACCTTTATCTCTGATCTCATTTTAAAACTACTTGTCTTGAAAAATCCTATTTGGAAGGAGAGTTGTGGTAACTGCTAACTGCTACTTGCCTAATTATTTTCTAGCTTTTAGTACATTGTTATGTTTAATCACAATTAAACCGTTTAACTTAAACAGTTTTTTTTTACATATTTTATTTTCTAGTTTTTAGTACATAGTCTGTTTCATTAGAATAGAATATTTCATTGTACTATATTCTATCAGTCAAATACTTTCATTTGATACCGATATTGAGTGGATTGCAGAAAATACATAGTGTGTTCTCCAAGTCAAATTCGTTCGTTTGATACACATATCTCAATCATCCTTTTTTTTTGAGATGATATGGAATCAGCTATTTTGTAGCGGCGGCCAAATAGGATTTTTCAAGATAAGCAGTTTTAAAATGAGAGCAGAGATAAAGGTGTTTTATAAATTCAAACAGTTCCAATTGGTCAGATTTCTATTAATTTGGGACAACCCTACAGACATACAAACATACATACAAACAGTTCAAGCTAAATAAAGCCGTTTAATGAAGTAATTTGCTATTTTGTGATTGACAGTTCAAGCGAACTAAAAACCGTTTAATGAAGTAATTTGCTATTTTGTGATTGCGACCATCTTGGATTTCGATTTTTCATGATCTGCTGTGATCTACTATTCAAGCCCTTTCATTTGATACCCATATTAATCGGGATTTGAGAAAATATGTAGCCCGCCATTTGGTAATGGCAGCCATCTTGGATTTGCATTTTCATAAATAACTGTGTTCTACTAGTCAAGCCCTTTCATGTGATATCCATATTAATGGGGCTTTTCATAAATAAACGTATTCTACTAGTCAAGCCCTTTTATTTGATACCCATAATAATAGAGTTTTGAGAAAATATGCAGTCCGCCAATTTGTAGTTGAAGCCATCTTGGATTTGCATTTTTACTCTTTGGTGATAGGATTGGCACGAGGACACTGAAGGTTTTGAACATCGGGAAAGAATTCAAAGGAATTGATCCGCAATCATCCGACATTTCCTTGATCCTAATATAGAAAAGCATGCGCCCAGTAATAAAATTCACCGTACGGCGATTTCTTCATTAAACTTAATTTCTATTTACTGCCGGATACAAATGATAAAGCGAATTTATAATTCACATGAATTACATGTTTGATATTTCTGGTTTTGATTTTTTCTTTCCCATGATTTTTTTTTAAAAGTACGTCAGGTTAAGTATGAATGGTAATCGTAGTAGCGTCTTTAACCTTTGTATAAAGTAAAGAAATCGGGAAGGATCTAGATAAATATTCTATGAGTTTTAACACGAGTATCATATGGATGGTGTGGACCATGAGAATCTTGCTGGTATCCCAACAAACATTGAATCGTATAAAATGCCAAAATTGGAGGCGATATACCGTTCTGAATCATATTTTGGACACTCTATAATAATCACTTGAAATGCTTAATGCCCTGATGATATAACTACAAAATTAATACCATAATTGATTTTTTAGAGAAACCCTTTAGTTATATCATCAGGGCATTAAGCATATCAAGTTATTATTATAGAGTGCCCGAAATACGATTCGGAACGGTACCTACTTCCAAGACAGATTTGGCAGATACATATAACTGGCATATTTTTTAAATAATTATTTTTTTATATATTCATTGTCTTCAATCTTTTGTAGACCAATACATTTTTAATAATACTTTATACTACTCACTTAAAACTAAAGAATGCTGGCTGGATAGTTAAATTATTCAATTTTAAAGAGGAATTTCACAAGTTACATAATGAATTACATATTTATTCGGTCAAACCAACGTAGATTACATCAGTGTTGCCACATTTTAATCTATACCAGAGGGGTTAAAAATCTTACTCATGTGACTTTTTCTTCCAAAAATCTGAACCGAAAATTTGGTAGAGTCTCGCGGGAGTTGTCATCGAGAGTAGACGCTTTTTCGTTTGCTCCTTCTTTAAATGTTTTTCGTGTTCGTTTCTCTATAAGTGGTGGCAAAGCGTTAGTTGTGATTGCAAAGTGTTGTTTCCGAAGTTCTCCGTATCGTTATTTGGAAAAAAAATCATAATAATGCCGGTTACAAACGTGGTTTCTATTAGTTAAACTTATAGAAAACGCCGACGGTGAAATTTTTCTCGCTTTGGTGCCCGATGTCAATGTGTTAGTTTTTTTTCTCGGGAGAGCGTATTAAATTATTTTTTTTCCTCCCGGGTGTGTTTTTAAATTCCCCTTCGCGTGTGATACACTCGTTATCAGCGTTGCCAATGTTCCAGCTTAAACTGGATTCTTCCAGTTTTTTTCACCCGGTCCAGTCAAACAGTTAAACCCTAAAATCTTCCAGTTTTTTCAAATATTATCCAGTTTTATCCAGTTTTTTATATGTGTTTATATGTATATGTTCAGTTTTACCCATTTTATGTAAAATAAATTCAAAATGAATGAACAATATCCCCCACTCACCCTTCCCAATTTAGTTTTTTTACATTCATCGTTCGTTCGATCCTATTTGTGTTTACCTTGGATTGTTATTTTTTTCTTGCTTACACTTCCGAATTTCTAGGTTCTCCTAGTTGAGACTAATTGAACTACCATTTTAACTAGCAACGTTCATAGGCTTACCCAAACAGGTTCATAGAGCCCGTGTGCTATGCTGGCTTTGAGTTTGTATAGTCATCCAAATCATTTTAAACTTCAGACCTTAGTGTCAATGAGTTCCATTGACTTTTATGGATATGAACATAAAACCCAAGATTACTTGGTGGTTTCCCGTTTACATCAATGGGATATTAGTTTTTATTTTTTAGTTCTGAATAGCTAAACTCTCCTATTTGATGGATATTTCGAATGCAGGTTTTGCATAAAATACATAAGTACTATAGTGTTTATTTAGCAAGTATGTATACTATGGATATTTTTCCAAAGATATATTCTCGAGCAGGAGGAAATACTTAAGGATACCTCATTTTGAACTTGATATCCAAATTTAGTTTGGACAAGTCTGATATAGAAGTAAAATACTAAAGAATAATCTCAAAATTGGAGAGAAATAGCTTTTCAATACCAATATTTTATAATTTCAATACCACAGTAACATTTGAGCAGTGTTGCTTCAGTATTGAATGTGCTCTTATTAGTATTGGTATAATATTATGGGACCCGATGAAAAAATTTCTGAATTTTGATACATAGACCACTGCATAAATGATTGCACGGAAACGACTGTTTGAGTTTTCATTCGTTTCCATTTTCAAGGTCTACATTCAAATGTTAACAAATGTGAGCTGAAACAAACCACGCAAGAACGTCAAACCGAAGATTGATTTTTCTTATCCTACGTTCTTCGTGAGTGAGAAAAAGATAGCAACGAATATGGTCAAACGGAACAATACAGAAATCGAAATTTGCGTTAGTAGAAAAAGAACAGGATTGGAGTTAAATTCCGTGTCACTATGCCCCTCAATTAATCTGGACATGACGTCATGAAGGACATGATGGACATGAAGCAAAAAATACGAGATTTTTCAAGTTTTACCCAAATGAAACCATTATTTCTAGAAAGAAAGATCCTCAAATATTGTTTTACAGTAATGTTCGAGTAGTGGAAAACATCATTTGGATCTCCTCGACTTATATGATTAATTAATTGTTTATTTCGCCATTGTATAAACTGCATATGAATACGATACGAAGCTTCAAAGGAGATTTTATTTCTCAATAAAAAAATAAATAAATAAAAAAAAATCATTGTGAAGTCAATATTTTTGAAATATAACGGTTTTACAGGATCCAGTTTTCTTCCAGTTTTTTAAAGAGCGATCTTTCAGTTTTTTGAAAATTATTATTGGCAACCCTGTTCGTTATGCTTGCTCTTTAGGTGAGAGAGCCGATTGGCACAGAGCCTGAGATATGCTCTGAGAATGAAAAATCCATTTTATTAGCATAAAAAATACTTATTTATTTACTACAAATACTATTTTTAAATTTGCAAGTCATTCGTGTGTTTGATGATGCTTATACATAGTTTTGACGTAGGACTACGTCTTTCATTTCTATACTGGGGTGTAAGTTCCATGTTTCGAAAACGAAAGCGTTACGCCGGAGAACGAGATTTTGAGCGTTAATAGCTTCTAAACAACTGAACTAAATGGTATGATAAACACTTCATTCGAAAGATAAAATGTCTACGCGTTATATACTTGTTACTTTCCGATCCAAAAACATGTTTCAATAGTCTTAAATTTGCTTTCAAAACAGACTATTGAAATCACACCAATAGTTATATAAGCGAGTGTCGCTAGGAAATCCACTCAGTTATTTTTTATTTTTTATTTTTTTTTTTTATCTGTATTATAGTGATTTTCAACTCATTTGGCTGGTTCGTCACTTTTACTTCCATTTTAGGAAGAATGTCGGGAGTGAGAATTGAACTCGTGACCTTTAGCGTGAGAGGCATGGATGTTACCACTACGCCAGATCGCCTCCGCATCCACTCAGTTATGATTGCGCAACGAATGAGGTACGATCGCTGGAATGGATGTTCCCCTAACTCAGACTTCAAAACAATGGGGCAATGGAAATCGGCATTGCAAAATAGATGCGAGCTGCGGGTACTTTTGTGCTCGCGGAATGTTTCCCTAACACAGATTTCAAAACTATGGAGCCTGAGGAATTCGGCATTGCAAAATAGATGCAAGCTGCGGGTACTTTTGTACTCGCTTGCGTTTTTGCAAACCGGAATGTGTTTTCCCAATACAGATTCCGAAACCAAGAAGTTGGCAAAATCGGCATTGCACATACATTCATGTCGGTAATACTTTTAGGCCCCATGAATTTTTACACTCCGGAATTCGTTTTACTAACACGGTCTACAAAAGCGGGTACAAATGCATCGCATTGGCTCGATTATTCAAAACTGCATTGAAAGATATCTGTCGCCAGCTCACTGAACTTCTATGCATACCGTTTGATGATTAGGCAAAATATTGATAACTACAACCATAATGCATGAATTGACTTAGATTGGGATTTGCTGCAATTGAATTCGTTGAGGTTTCATTCATTTACTAGTTTAATCAATAATTTAATCAATACACACAAAAGATAGCTCTGCGCAACGGCGTACCCAATGAGGAACATCCGAGGTGAGATTATGGCTAGTTGAAGAAATACAATTGATTACTAAGCCAACGGCAGTCCTACGTCAACCTTGCGGTTATATCATAAGTATAACCCATCCATAGTTTTTTGAATGGAAACCTCAAATCAACAGTCCTGCTGTGTATAGTCCAACTGTGAACATTCGAAAGATAGGAATATTCTTACGCCGAAAAAAGCGACATGTGTATCGTTAAGATTGGAATACTTTTACGCCTAAATGGCTACTGTGTATTAGATAAAAATGTGTATCGATAAGATAGGAATACCCGACTAAAATGGTAACTGTGTACTATTCAACAAAATCATCGTCAGGTAAAAATATACACGAATGAATTCGAGTCTGTTACAAATGGATTGCCAAATGAGCCTAATAAATAAAAATAAACAGATTAGAAAAAATTCACGAAAAAATGGTCTCTCAACTCATAATTATTTTATTAGGGTTGCTACGTTTTCGGTCTAGATAATCTAGATATTCTTATCTTCCTTTTTTTCCAGAAAAAGTGAATTGATTTATGTATTTTATTGATGAGCCCAATTTCGAAGCGTATTTGAGAACGATTATTTGTTGATGACCTTGATGGTAACCACGAAGCGCTAGTAATGCACTGCAGTAAAATAATGCTCTTATTGAGTTTCATTAAAAGTCCACACAATTTTCGGATTTTTTTTTGTTTACGCTGCGCTTAGTGAAAATTCTCATTGAGACATATTTTTGGTTCAGAATGTATTGGATGCAATGTATTGCACAACGGTCCAGAAGATGTAATTAAGTGGAAATTAGCATTTAGAGACAAAAACTGTCTTCGACAATGTTGTTACATACGATAGAGCGCTCATTTCTATGTTATCAAAAATAGGGTGACCAAAATTTTCGATGAAATAAAAAACCTAACATTCTTATCTTTATAGATAGAGGTAAACATAGTTCGACAAAATTGTAGTCCAAGTTTTTTGAGACATCTTTGCTACATCAAATAACCGATATAGCGCCTTTTCTCTAAGTTACGTTAGAGTCACCATGAAATTAACTGTTTATTTTTGCTATAACTTTTATATTTAAAATTCTACATACAAACTGTCTTCGGAAGGCTTTTAGAGCTTACTAATACAAATATTTTGCGATGCAGAACTTGTCAATATCTCAACTATACTCAAAGTTATTGATATTTCTTCCCAGAAAATATGCTCTCTTCAATTGTTTGTCATTCTTTCTGGGGCAAACATAACCAAAGTTTATTGACGGCATTGGAAAGAGAATATTTCACCCTACATGATGTGTGATTTTCAACACTATGTTATTTTTTGTGTTTGAGTAAATTCAAATTGAAATCATGAGTTTTTGGGTAAAAAACATTAAAAACTTTAAGGAGGATTAAGATATTGACAAGTTCTGCATCGCAAAACGTTGGAATTGATAAGCTCTAAAAGTCGTACGAAGACAGTTTTGATGTAGAATTTGAAATATAAAAGTTAAAGCAAAAAACCCGTTTTTTCATGGTTACTCTAATGCAACCTAGAAAAAAACGCGCTGAAACGATTATATTAAAAGATAGAAAAAAGCTTTGTTCTACAAAGTTGTTTAAAATGATTGGGGCTACAACTTTGTTCAACTATGTTTACCTCTATCTATAAAGATAAGAAAGTTAGATTTTTTATTTCATCGACAATTTTGGTCACCCTACTTTTGATAACATAGAAATGAGCGCTCTATTGTATGTAACAACTTTGTAGAAGACAGTTTTTGTCTAAAGAACAAATATCTCGCACAAATTTGTTTTTTGCGCTTCCTATCTAAGTTGCATTAGGGTAACCATGAAAAAACGGGTTTTTTTGCTTTAACTTTTATATTTCAAATTATACATCAAAACTGTATTCGTACGATTTTTAGAGCTTATCAATCACAACATTTTGCGATGCAGAACTTGTCAATATCTTAATCCTGCTTTAAGTTATTGATGTTTTTTTTACCCAAAAACTCATGATTTCAACCTTAATTTACTCAAACACAAAAAATAAGATACTTTTGAAAATCACGTATTATATAGAGTGAAATTTGTTCTTTCAAATTCCGTCAACAAACATTATTTATGTTTGCCCAAAAAGAATGACAAACAAATGAAAAGAGCGTGTTTTTTGGGAAAAAATGTCAATAACTTTGAGCGATGTTGAGGTATTGACAAGTTCCGCATCGCAAAATGTTTGTATTAGTAAGTTCTAAAAGTCTTCTGAAGACATTTTGTATGTAGAATTTGGCATATAAAATTAAGAGTAAAAAACAGTTTTTGTTCATGGTAACCCTAACGTAACTTAGAAAAGAGGCGCTATATCGGTTATTTCAAGATATAGAAAAAAAACTTTGTTCGACAAAGATGTTTCAAATAACAAGGACTAAAACATTGCCTATATTCTATATTCACTATATTTACTATATATACTATATATACTATATTCACCTCTATCTATAAAGATAAGAAAGTTAGATTTTTTATTTCATCGACAATTTTGGTCACCCTATTTTTGATAATATACAAATGAGCGCTCTATTGTATGTAACAACTTTATCGAAGACACTTTTTGTCTAGAGAATAACTGTCGAGCTCGAAATGCTAATTTCCACTTAAATACATCTCCTGGACCATTGGGCATTGAAGAAAAAGTGAACATTTTTACGGACATTGAACATTGTTCTTTTTTGTCTGATTCAAATGCAATGATGAAAGAAATAAATGAGGTAGGCAATAGAACATACCAGTTAATTGTGTAAGATGGTACAGACATTACGCTAAAAAAAATTACAATGAGAAAAATACTCTCAAGGTTAATTTACAACTAATGTTGGAACGTACATAAACATAAAATATGAATTCTGTATGAATTTGATTAACCGTTTGAGTGCGGAGCAAATTTTGTTAGCATATACCAAAAACATGGTTAAGAGGTACTAAGTCAAAAATAATATCGTAGAACAAGAAGAGCGCTATCGCGCTCCCCCGTATTCGAACGGTTAATAGACTCTTGGTTTGGAAGAATCTAAAAAATCTGCAAAAATATAAATTACTCTGATGTTTTGGCAATTCATTTCCAGGTATCAAAATCTCGCATTTTGAAGACTTGTCGATTAAAGGGTGTGTCACATCAAATTGCATCACGGAAAAAACGCTGTAGAAATTTAATTTTTAGGAATTATATATTCAGCTTTCGCTTATAATCAGATAAGAGTGTATAGATCACGTTGGCCATGCTTCACTGTCAATATTTCGAAATTTTGGAAAAATGTCGTCGAACGAAAAAGAGCGTCGTGAATTAATCCTGTGCACTCATTTCGAGAATCCGGAGTTGTCACATCGGGACATCGGTAAGATGCTGGGAATCGTCCAATCCACGGTCAGCAGAGTACTAAAACGATACTTCGAGAACCTAACCATCGACCGGAAGGTGAAGAACGGCAAAAATGGATGCTCCGTCAGTGAAAAAGATCACAAGCGCGTAGTTAAGCAGTTTGGACGTGATCCGAGAAGTTCGGTCCGGGATATCGCCAATAAGCTGAATTTGTCAAGTTCATTCGTCCAGCGGACCAAGCAGCGGGAGGGTCTGCGTACATACAAGGTTCAGAAGGCTCCTAACCGCGACGAAAGGCAAAACATGGTGGGGAAGACGCGAGCCCGGAAGCTGTACACCGAAATGCTGACGAAGCCGCATTGCCTGGTAATGGACGACGAAACCTACGTCAAAGCGGACTTTCGTCAGCTGCCGAGCCTGTTGTTCTTCTCCGCAGAGGACAAATTCAGCGTTCCGGAGGAGATTCGCAAGCAGAAACTATCCAAGTTTGCCAAAAAGTACATGGTGTGGCAAGCGATCTGCTCTTGCGGAAAGCGGAGCGCCCCCTTCGTGATGATCGGCACGGTAAACGGGCAGGTTTACCTTAAGGAGTGCCTACAGAAGCGCTTACTACCACTATTGAAGCAGCACGAGGGCCCGACCATTTTCTGGCCGGATCCCGCTTCGTGCCACTATTCAAAGGACGTGTTGGAGTGGTACGAAGCCAACGGGGTCACCTTCGTGCCAAAGGAAATGAACTCGCCCAACGCGCCGGAGCTTCGCCCAATAGAGAAATATTGGGCGATTATGAAGCAGGCCCTCCGGAAGAACCCAAAAGTTGTCAAATCGGAGACGGACTTCAAGAGAAAATGGATTTCTGTTCAAAAAAAAAAACTACAACCTGACGTTGTACAGAACCTTATGGACGGGGTAAAGAGGAAGGTGCGAGCATACGGGCTTGGGCTCGAAGTATGAATAAAAAGAAAATGCCAAAAGTTGTTTAATAGTTTTTATTTTTTTTCATAATAATGAGAATAAAATCCATTTTCACGCGTCGGCTAGTGGTTTCCAGCTTGTGTGAGTGCCTCAACTGTAATTCTGTGATTTTTAAATAACTTTGTGATTTTTATTTTTCCAAACTCCACTTCGAACAATCGAGATGAGAGTGTGACAGAGAGCGAGTGAAGGCTCGTATGAGTAGGGAGTGGTCTAAGTACAAACCCATTCAAGCGCACCTGGAATGATTTTCCCACTTCAACAACTCGTCCCAACGGGGAGTCAAAACATTTGCGGTATCAATCGGCAAAATGGTTCCCACTTTATTTTATCCAGAAGTCGAACAATGTTTACGCTTTGATTCACGAGCGCAAAAAAATGAATGTATTCGCTTTAATCGAAGGAAGAAATAATAGGGGGGAAGTTTTATTGTGACCAGGTGAAGGATAGCTACAAACGGAGGGGTGTAAAGCAGGCAGCCATTTCAGAAGCGCATAGCGTTGACTGAAGCGAGAATGAATTTCGTGTAATTACGTCAGGATGACTTGTAAGATTGCGCGTTCCTCGGGAAGGTTGCTGAATGGCATGACATTTATTGCGACCGCCAATGCTGCAAGGCCCCACCGTCAGTCAGCTAGAAACGAAAGCTATCTACGTCTTTGGTTGTTTATAGGTTTAATTTCGTCGTTGCTACCGGTTGCTGTGCAACAATGGATTATTGAACGAAGGAGGTATTAATAAGTAATGGATATTTCAGTCCGGCTATGTTTATGTTACGAACAAAATCAAGTTGGGATTCACTCTCTTGCTTGTTTTGACTCAATTTCATCAAATTGCTACTACAAGTCCGACTAACGATACAGCATGGGACCGTCCGACTCATCTTGATAATATCGTAAATTGCCCCCAATTTGTTAAAAAACAGCATGAAAACCAAAAATAACAAAGTACTCACTTTTATCAGCTTCTCGCGTATCTCCCAGCTGAAGATGCCCGGGTTCATCTTCTTCATCTCCTCGATGCGAGTCTCCACTTCCGGTGTGGCCACCTTCGGCTTGGAGCCACCGATCACGCCGGGCCGTATCGAGCCCGTCTCCTGGTAACGGTTGAGTATCTTCGAGACGCAGCCATGGGAAACGCGTAGCTGGCGGGATATCACACAGGGCCGAACGCCCGCGGCTGCCATCTCCACAATCTTGAGCCGGATGTGATTTGGCAGCGGGCGACCGTTGATGAATACACCGCCGAGCTGGTTTACACGGCCTTGACCTGAAATGATGGGAAGTGAAGGAGTGCCGGGGGATGAGAAATGAGCTCAATCTGTGCTGGAGTTGGTGATAAGCATGGGTTTTGGGGTTTCAGAGTGTATTTTTCTCTGCGATGATAAGGAGTTATAGATGCATGACTTCATCAGTAGACTCGGAAGAGTACTTACAAATTTCCAACAGCGATTAGATTATCAGTTTGTTTTCTGTCGGGCCATTCTGAATGAAACGTTGGGAACGTTGCCTAGATTTAGAATAACTTTAGTTGATAGAAGAATACAACGAGGAAAATGGCCATTCATTCAAACAGATAAAAAAATAGTTCATTTTGAAAGTTTTTTTTTTCAGTAGAGTGAAACTTACATAGTTTTGTGAGCACATTCAGTTGCGTTAAAGCTGGGAGATACTTGATAATAGATCATTCATAAAGCTAATGTTTTTTTTTCTAATATGATTTCAAAATTAATCCTCTTGTCAACTTCGAGTAACTATTGTATATTCCCAAAGATATGACGAATTGATATAGGTATAAATTTACGTCAACAGCTATTCTATTAATGAATCTTAACATATAAAAATCAAAAATAAAATGTCAATGGATAATTTTCAACCACTCTTTCTCGACAATCTACAGCCCAGCGCATTTCACTTTAAGGAATTCTAGATAGCGATTTCTGAGCACATCTCAACCAGGGTTGCCAATATTTTTCAAAAAAGTGCAAGATTGCTCTCAAAAAACTGGAAGAAATCCGAATCCCGTTTTATTTTAAAAAGATCGGTTTTGATTTATCTAAAATGATTTTTTTACCCATTCCAATGCTTGAGAAATATAATTTCCTTCGGAAAAGTCATTTTGATCTGTTCGAAGGGTATAATCAATTAATGGTTGATTTCATCATTTCATGAACTACAAGTTCATGAGTTCATGTAGTTCATAAAATCAACCATTACCATTGCCATTACCTGATCTTATCCTTCGAGCAGACCAAAATGACTTTTCATACCACTCGAACATTAGTGTAAAGGAATATTTGAGGATATTTTCCTCTAGAATCTTTAGAAGATACGGTTTTATTTGGCTTACGCTTTAAAAATCCCGTAGTTATTACGTCATGTTCATAAAATAGAAAAAGAAAACTGCTCGACAAGTGATTAGAAAAGGGGACATGGTTTCTGGTTATATCTTTTTCAAACTCACGGATAATGTAGAATAAAAGAAATCAATAAATCAATGCACGGGGTCTAACTTTACCTTCTATTTGGCGTTTTTGCGTAGTTTATTTCAGCTCCCATTCGTTAACATTTTAAAGAGACGTGTAATATTGCAACAAATGTGAGCTCAAACGAAACACGCAAAACTGACATTGTCGTGCACTGATTTCTGTTGCAATCTATGTATAAGAATACTGGAATATGTTTTGATTAAGTCCCACAAAATTATTCCACATTCACATTCATTACCAAAACAACATAACTCGATTATTACTTTGGTATTGAAGTTATCTAATGTGGGTATTGAAAAGACATTTCTCTCTCCAATTACATGGTTTTGACGAGGGACTACGTCTAACCGGAGTATATGGGGGGTAAAATGAAAACCTAAACACATAACATGCAGGAAAAAATTAAACATTCCGAATGCGTATAACTCGAACATATCTTACTGGATCGGAAAAATGTTTGCATCAATTGATAGGGAATATTTCTATGCTTCTATCGCAATTAATAAAATGTTATTTTTCATTAGATAAACAATTGAACAGCTGTAAAATGTTAAGCGTTATCTAAACGCCCTAACTGCCTCATTTTGATTGGCCCGATTTACGGTTTCCCTAACACAGCCATCAACACCAAGCAGCCTTGAGGAAATCGGCATTGTAAATACATGAAAGTATGGGGACTTTTGTTCTCACCGAAATGTGTTCCCTAACACTGACTTCAAAACCAAGCAGCGTTGGAGAGATCGGCTTTGCAAATACATGAAAGTTAGGGGTATTTTTGTTTCGACTGAAATATGTTTCCTAACACAGACTTCAAATCCATGGAGCGTGGGGAAATCGGCATTGCAAATACATGAAATTCGGGGGTATTTTTGTTCCGACTGAAATGTGTTTCCCCAACACAGACTTTAGAACCAAGGTGTCTGAGGAAATTGGCATTGCAAATTCGTGCAAGTCGGGGGCATTTTTGTTCCGACTGAAATGTGTTTGCCTCCAACACAGACTTCAAAACCAAGATGTCTGGGGAAATCGGTCAGCAAATAAATGCAAACTGCGAGTACTTTTGTACTCGCTTGCCTTTGTGCAAGTGCCTGAAGTTCATCAAATCAAGCAAATTCGCGGTTCGAGAAAAACGTACACTTGAGAGATGCAAACTTCAGAAGGAAACGTAAAATAAAATAATCGTTTGATGGTTCTTCCGTTCACATATTTTGTCTTAGGCATCATACCAAACGTAAAAGGACGGTCATTAAATTCACTTGTAACGAAGAACATAATCTATCACAATGCATGAATTGACCTCATATGGAATTGTACAATATTTTTACAAAGCAAATATATTGAATTCAATTGAATTCGGGAATTGTTTCATTCTATCAAAAATTTTATCAATACAAACGAATGAATGCTACGCTAAGGTAGTCCCACGTCAACCTTGCGGTTATATCATAGATATAACCCACCCATTTTTATTCTTAGGTATTTTACTCTTATATCAGGCTCGTCAAAACCAAGTTTTGGTATCAAGATAAAATTCAGGTATCTTTGAGTATTTCTTCCTGCTCAATAAAGTATTTTTGGAAAAAAAAATATACATAGTATACAAACTTGAAAATTAAAAATATAGTGCATATGCATTTTATGCAAAATATGCATTTCTCATTTTATTACGAACTATGCGTCAAATGAGAAAGCTTAGATCATGCGTACTATTAAAGTTTTTAGAACTAAAAATCCTATGAGTGACCATGAGAACCTAATATCCTATTGATGTAAACGGAAGCAAGGTGACTTGGGTTTTATATTCATAAAGTAGCACATTGACTCTATGATTTTCTAAACTTTAGAATCATTTGGAAGAACTAGAACATCTGATATTTATATAAATTCAAAGACACTGTAGCAAGTTTCTGCTTGGGTAGACACTACACGCACTGCGCGCTAACCGAATTGAATTCGGTAATAAGCAGAAGCAAAAAAACACTGTAAGAAAATAAAGCTCTATCAAGGTGTAGAATTGATCGAACGATAAATGTCAAAAAAGAAAATTTTCGAAGGGATAGGAAGGATGAGGGAGGGATAATATTGACACATTTATTTTACATAAAATGGATAAAACTGAAGCACACATATAAAAAAAACTAGGAAAAACTGGATAATATTTAAAAAAAACTGGAATATTTTGGGATTTAACTGTTTGACTGGATCGAGAGAAAAAAACTGGAACATTCCAGTTTGAACTGGAACATTGGCAACGCTGATCTCAACTGGCGTTTCGTTACGGTTAGCTTTGCCATATTTTATTACTGAAATCTGTTTTCCAAAGTTGACCCGCGGAAAATAACCGAACAAGTAAGTAAACTGTAGTTTCGAAAACCACTCAAATAATATCTGAAGAGATTATTAGATTTTTTTCTTCAGGATATTCAATAGTTATCGATGTCAAAGTATGATGTGGTTTTCTAGTGAAGAAAACTGTAACTGTAACACAGAACAAAATAACTTATCTCCTCTACTCGTTCCGTAATCAGTGGCATTTGAAGATGTGGCTGAGCAATAAACCAAACACGACTTTTTGCGATTTGTGATAATGAATAATGCCACAACTTCCAAGTTCCACATTTTAATAGCTTACATACAAATTAGTATAAACATCGCTAGAGATTGTTTTGTCAACCACGACGTTGTTCACAAAACACGGAAATTCATCGGTTCGTAGCAGGGAAGCTATAAACAATGAGACTGTCCATAATTGAATGCAAATTGTGTGCCAATATTCAATCGACAACAAATTAGAGTATCAAGGTACAACACCGACTTTTTTTTATTTTTAGATGGCCGTAACTTCGGGTTGAATGAGCACATAATATACATAATGATAAAGCTACAAGGCTCTAGGTTTGGAGTTGCCATTCTCCATCTATCTATTCTATTTCCTATCCCGACAGTTTTTCCAATTACACGCACACACTTTAAAGCAAAAAATGTTAATCATAACCATTCAAAAATTATTAAGAAAATATCGATGTGGCATCTCGTTTGTATAATTTTCGTCGAATGTAGATTCGTATAATATCAACCAACCGATGCTAAAAATGTGATTCTGAAAAAAAAGATTTTTTTCCTGGAAACGAAATACCCCTAAATTTTAAAACAAGGAAAATAAAACAATTTATTTTTATTTCTAAAATTATACTCGTTGCAATCAGTTTAGCCTCATGTATAGGTTTATCTGGTTAGATACAGATTTTTTCAATATTTTGGTAAAGATTCTGTACAGTACGAATTTCAGATTATTGTTCTAAAATACAGTTAGGTACAGATTTAGGATTTTTTAAAGTGTTAAAGGTATAACACGTGGAGTTTTTCATACAGATGAGGAATCCATTTGAATAAGCTGCTGTGAAGATGAATCACAGAAACTTTTCCAATCTAATTAGCATCAATGTGGTATTTTTTTCCAGGGTGGGGATTTACAAGAGCTGTACAATGTATACCATGCTCTAAAAGAGGAATTTATTCGTAAGGAAATCGTTTACAGAAAACATACACATACAGGATTGTTGAACAAAAATCGGTTGTATGAAAAAAATTTACGGCTCGCTCGCATTTCTGGCGCTTTGATACCATTTTTGATTTATGCAAGACTATCTTTAACAAGAAGATATTGGGTGTAAAAAGAAAACCCAAATCTAAATATGTCAGGGATAGTGAGGGCTTTACTTCGAACGTTCATTGCTTGATAGATCGCAAAGTGTGTATCAATTGATTAAAAATAATTATACGCATCTATCTCATTAACCCTCTACAGCCCAAGCCCGCCTTTAGACGGGCTTCGCGGATTCTCTTTTCAAATTATTCAGACATTTTTTTAATGTTCACCCCCACTAGAACGTCTTTAGAATATTTTCATCTATCACACATACACATTGTTTTTATGCTGGCAGCTTTCTGCTAGGAGTATTTTATGTTGAAAGTCGGAAATTCAAGATAAAAGTGGAGTAAGTTTTTTTTAGATAAATGAAAAACTTGGGCGGTAGAGGGTTAAAGAAAATTATATATTTTTTGAGCTGACAATTGAATAATTGTAAAATGCCAAGCATCATCTAAATATATTATATCATTGGTGGAATGAACGAGTGTAGCGAGACAGTTATACCTGGCAGTGCTGCCGATTTACATTTCGGAACCTACTTATCCTCCCACTCTCCGAAAACAAAAACGGAATCATAGGAATACATGAAATCAAAATTTGCCTCTCTTCAGTTTTTGTTTTATTTCCAAATTTGTTTCCAATCTTCGATTTAATTGATCACCAGTGGCTAGAGGCTGGGGAACTTGAGATGGTGGAGAAATTTCGCGGTGTCGAGATCCGCTTCCAATTAACCCTAACGTGCTAGTCACGAGCCGGTTCCATTTTTATTCAACGCGAAGTCTTCCACTAACCCGTTCTTGTAAAGAAATAAAAGGGTGGTGTCCAAGAAACGATCGGATCATTATTGTAGGACTACAAAAATATTGTCGGCGAGAACAAACATTAAACATTAAATACAAGAATGAATTCATTAGTACAAATATTTGGTGGCACTGACAAGCGTCAATGAATCGATACATTCATTTAGCGCAACGAACGATTCGCAAAGTAATAAAAACAAAATTTAAGCCTATTGACAAATTATTTTTCAGCATTATCATGTGCTGTTCATTGCTCGCTGTCTAAAGCGAAACAGAACTTATTAAACATCCAACTAGTTCTCAATATTTTTTGGCAAAACTACAGTTCCTACTCTCCCAAAAATATCATTTTCAAGGATAAAACTCACGAATTATACTTTGCAGCATCTTTCGCAGAACGGCAATCGGAAGTCCAAATCGAATGGGTAGAATAGTGGCGGCGGCGGCCATTGCGGAACTATCTTTTATCTTAGTTTTCACCAAAGAACACAACACTCACCACTCGAAAAAACCGTAATTACATTATGCTGTATTTCGATGGTACTTTCAACCCGGTGATCATGATCGATTATATTTTGTTCCATCATCACCATTATCCATTCTTCTTCTTCTTGAATGGCACTAACATTCCTAGCGGAACTTCGCCGTCTCAACGTAGTATTACTTGCGTAATTTTTACTAGTACTTAGTAGAGATTTCTATGCTAAATAACACGCCTTGAATGTATTCTGAGTAGCAAGCTCGTGACCACAGTGCAAGTCGGAGGAAATTTCTTTGACGAAAAATTCCCCCGACCAGAACGGGAATCGAACCCGAATCCCCGGTACGTTAGGTGTGACGCTAACCGGTCACGGGAGCACCATTATACCATACTTTTTAAACTTGGTTATTGAAATCTATCATTACCAAATTAGAAAACTGGAATGCGAATTTTTAGTGCCGCAGTGAATGTATCACTCACCACAAAAGGAATCGCTGACATGTGAAGACCTAGGATAGCAGATAAGTTTTCTATCTAACGATAGCACCCCTCTGTCATACACATACATATTGAATTTGCATTTTTTTTCACACTTCTACAGGTAACATGTGAAGTAGTTTCATTAATTCATCAGTTCATTTGTATCATTCAAGAATTCATAACTTTGAATTCTGGAAATCAGATATTGAATGTCGTATTTCGAACATCGTATTTCATTTCAGATATCATAATCAGGTACTGGTTAGCAACGGCAAAACAAACGCGTAGTATAAAATTGAATATGTTTGCATATTGATCAGGCCCTGTGTTATTCGTGCAAAGTAGTGTAGGGTTGATGCTTACTGTGTGTTGCGAGTGATTTCAGTTTTTGGATGTTAGGATCAAGACTTATATAATTAAGACTTTTGCCTTATGTAATTCTTCGATTTATTAATTAATTAATTCTTCAACCCTTTATTAAGTTTCAAATCACAAATCATATGGTTCAATATAACGGAATATATGGTGAGTCGATTGGTTACAGAGGTTCTCTCGGTTGCAATCTCGGGTTTCCCGCAGAAGGTCCTCCGCCGTCGCGATTAGATTCCTAATCGTGACGGCGAGTGATGTCATTGCAAGGGGTCTGATGGGGTGACCGGGAGAGCTCGATTGTTTCTAGAGAGTTTTTTTTCGGTGACCTTCTCAGGTTTTCCAAAAATAACAAAATTAAAGTTGCGATACAGAGAGCCTGATTACGAGCGCCACTTCACGGTGAGAACGAGATGATTTGTATGCAAGGTTTCATACACTTCATCTCGTTTTCGCCGTGGGATGATGTTCGTGATCAGGTCCGAAGTAGGCGTGATGAACAGCGAAACATATCGCCGAGTCGATTGGCCTTGGAGGAGTTCTCTCGGTTACCTTCTCAGGTTTCCCAAAGTTATTTTTCTGCGATGAAATTTCGACTAAAAAGATGCGTTAAATAATCAAATAACAATAGCTGGTCCAATAAATTGTTTAGACTTTTCTTCTCAGGTAACCTAAAGATAATCTCTGCTACGCGTTGTGACACATGAAGTTTTTGTTTCGTCAAGTAGTCAATAGTTCGCGTTTACATAATCACATCACTTACCGCAGTGAATCCTGATTTTTCTTAACCATTCCCACTAACAACTATCCCTTCCATGATAAACGCTAGGGAACCACGCTATAGAGGCGACCCTTCTGGCCTTCGGGCGGCGATTATCATACTAACATTCCTTCCCTTCCCCTGGTGACTGTAAGGACGTGGCCGGCGTCGTTATTGACCATTTAAAGCTCGAATCACCGAAAATTGCACAACGAGAATGATTTGCTAGTCCCAAGCGTCATTCTGTGTGTTCTTTGTGCAATTTGGTTGGTTCAGGTCAATCACGGAGAGCAACTACGAATTGTACAGTCTACCCAAGCTCAAGCTCAAGCTCAAGCTCTATCATTACCAAATTAGAAAACTGGTCACGATTTTATGAAATAATGTTAACGTTAATAAGCACTACGAATCAATGTTGACGATTTGCATACTAATCGAAGCGGCAGCGGTTTTGAATGATTTGTTTTATATGCTTTAAAATATGATTCCATAATCGGTTTAAATTAAAGAGAATTATTGGAGCATACGCATTTTACAACACATTTATTTTACTCATTCTTGTGCTTATCTACTCGTGCTGTCATAAATGTGCAACATATGCATATGTGAGATACAATATTTATATACCACTGCGTAATACAGATGAATGACAATATCTAGAGAGGAAATATTGCAATGTAAACTTCGTCTGTTTCCAAATGAGTATAAATAACCATTGGTGCTAGGGAAACGAATGTATGATCGCATGTGTTCGAATGTGTCACATGCGCAATAAAAAAAAACTGTAGGTTCGCGTTGAATACTGCATTGTTGCAATACTATGATGAAACAAATTGCATGTGTATTCCAAACCACCCATCGGATCTTTTATGGCCCCCAAAACTTTCTGCAGAATATTTTTCGATGCCGTAATATTAAGTATAATATAAAGTTATATTCGAAATATTAAAAACCGAATTGATTTTTAAAACTTTTTGTTCGGCTTATGAATTCGGGAGTGTGTTCGAACTTATTGGTGACTTTTTCCGATCGATCGTTTAATTTTCGTGAATTCGTGAATTCATCAGTCAAATGACTGATGTTATCGGAAGGAGGTCAGTAGCGGCGAAGCTCCTAAATGGTCTTCCTCAAGGCCGATAGTTGAAGTATAGCGTAAGTTTTACAAAACGGCGGAAAATCGAATCGTTCGCGCCTTACACTCAATGCAAGCATTCATTTATCAGTCGTTGTCAGTACAGTCAAATAGTTTTATTGAAGAGTTTCATCCCTAGATTTCCATAATGTTCATTCCCGCCGGCAATAATTTCGCAGCCCTACGTTAACAATAAGCTCCTGTCTTGAACACCACCTTTTCTATTTTTATTTAAATTGACCGGGATGTTTAAATAAAAAAAAAAAAAGTTTTCAAACAACAAAATACACTCGACAAAAAAACTAGAGAAACAGAATGCGAAGTTGTAAATTTTAAACATTTTTTGACAGACTGTAACTTCGTGAAAAATCAACGCATATCGATGGGATATACGTCATCTTGAAACTACAACTTTGAGGTATTATAATATTTTACGTTATGTGCTCCCGTGGCCGAGTGGTTAGCGTTCCACATTATCATGCCGGGGGTTCGGGTTCGATTCCCGTTCTGGCCGGGTGATTTTTCGTCGAAGAAATTTCGTCCGACTTGCACTGTGGTCACGCATATTCTAGAGCTTGCCACTCCAGAATACATTCAAGGTGTGTTTTTCGGCATAGAAATCTCAACTAAAGTTCTACTAATAAAAATGACGCAAATAATACCTACGTTGAGTAGGCCAAAGTTCCACTGGGAACGTTAGTGTCATCCAAGAAGAAGAAGAATATTTTACGTACACGTTTTTGTCTTGGTGTGTATGTGTACTGGACAACAATAACGATAAGAAATGAAAAAAGCAATTTGTTTCTGTTTTTTCAAAGATTTTGTGGACTGACACATTTTTTTGCTAACTAACTCAACAACAAATCCAATTAACGTTATTAACCAGCTTTCATTTGGTTCTACAGAATGTTCCTGTAGAACCTTTCCATACCTTTCCAATTCTGCACAAGGATAATTTGTTCCTTTGACGAAAAAAAATTCTTTAAATATTTTGCATCGCTTTCAAATAAATACCGAAAACAGGATTTTTATAGTGCTTTACAAAATCTGCTGTAAACCTGCTAATACCGCAGTTAGTTCTAATGTTAATGTTCTAAATTTTGAGCCTAGCCTGCCAAAAACTTTAGCCTGTATTCCCTAAACATCTGTGAACGTTTTATATTGATACTTTTAGCCGTTTTTTCTAGCCAATTTTTCAAAGTTTGGAGTAAATTGCAAATCATACCAGAAGTACAAAATCCTACGCGACTCTCAGAATGAGCGATTCGTAACTTTCGTTTTCATGCGTTTGTAGGTACGAGGATTGCAAGGAATGATGATACTCACACGTATACATACGCATTTCCACACATACACGCACTCACGCACAAATTCATTAAGACGAAAGTAAGCTTACTGCAATACAGGTCGGACTCGATTATATACAGACTCGATTATATGTGATTCGATTATATATAATGGACTCGATTATATACAGTTTGGAAAAAAATATTTATTTTATATTTCAAATATGGCTTATTTTACGAAGAAATGTAACCTTTAAACGTTAAGGTGATGTTTAAGTGGCTATTATATGTACAGTGGGGATAAAATCGTGATTTTTGGAGATTTTGCTTGAATTTTCACCAGGAATTGTTTATATCGATATTGCAGCCAAATTAAGAAAGATAGAAGTTGTGCGTCAAAGAACAAATTGTAGAGCGGTTAAAGAACTTCAATATAATTGATAGAAACAATCTAGTTTAATATAAATTTTCAGGATAAAATTTTTTAATAACACATTAAAAATTATTAACTTTTAAGTGTTTAACTTCCAAAATGTTATTAAAATCTACTAGTTTAATTGTTCCACTAACATATCCTGCACTAAATTTTCTCATCTTTCAAATGAAAGAATCGTCTTCCGTAGCGTACTTTTTAATGTAGAGCCAGTTTGAGGCAACAGAGTCCGAAGCAAAAAAAAAGTTCTAGAACTCTGTCATTTTTGAAATTGGAATTGGAAAAACTTGTTAACTTTGAGAAATAATAACTCAAAAACAAAAAAAAAACAACTCTCTGATTTTTGGATACATAATGTAAAAGAAATCTCAGCTTTAGAGAAAAACTATAAAAAATAAAGCGCCCTCTAACTTTAACCGAGTAAACTATGAAAAACAAATTCAATCAATAATTACGAAAACAAAATCAATTTTTTTTCGCAAGTGTAATATTTTTGCAAGAATTCATTAAATCCAATTAGATATGCCGATCATCTCAATCGGTTCGTAGTTCAGAAGAAAAGAAAGTTCAGAAGAATAAAAAAAATCATTTTTGGGAAAAATTGATTTTTCGAACCATTGGTTAACTTTGAAAAAATCATAACTCAAAAACGAAAAAAAAGCCGTCTCCCTAATTTTTGAATATATTATGTAAAAAACCTCAGCTATTTAGAAAAAAATATTAAATTATATAGCGCCCTCCAGTCCAAAGCCATGTGAACAATAAAAAAAAACAAATATGTTAAATGAAAAATTACGAAAACGAGATTCAAATTTTTCGAAATTGTAGTTGTAATTTTGTCTAATTGGCTTTAATTTGATATATCGATCATCTGAATCGGTCCAGTAGTTAAAATGTTATTTTTGTAAAAAAGTGGGAAAAAGTGATTTTTTGGAGTACTCTAAAATGGAAAAAGACACCTTGATAAAAAAATTGTTTTGCCAGTCTATCTTGAACAAATTGTGTACCCTTGTTATACTCATTCCAATACTTATGTTGACTTTTGGTGCATACATGTTACGGTTTTAATAATTATATCTGGTCATTTCAAAAGTATTTGTGGTTATTTGTCTCTAGATGTTGTTGATGGTGATATAACGGGCAATACCTATCTAATTGTAGAATGCGTACCTGATAGATGAAATTTCATGATACATTTTATAAACAAAGTTTGGTAATATACTAACTTTGTCGAAAGTTTTATTGATTTGAAAATGAGAGAAATGTCTAAACAAATTCGCTATATGATACGTTTCACTACAGAGTATGAAATGTCAAACAGAAACATTCTAAAAAAATGATGACACGGACACGGATGCTATAATTGAACGACGGACGCATATATTAACAAAAAGAATCTAATTAACCGAAATTCTATCAACGAATCACAGCTAAGACGCAACGAAATCGACCCATTTCTGAAACTATTGATCACGGGCGATAAAAATTGTAATGGGTTGTATCTAGGACACGACCGCAGTGTTCGACGTAGAACTACGGAATTATGTTATTCAATCTACTTGTTCATCACTTCGGATATTATTTTAGAATACATCGAAATTTTTGTAATATCTTTTTAGCTATTTAATTTGTTATTGCTTCAGTAGACTCAAGAGAGCCGAGTAGAGTCGAAAGCTATCAGCACTTCTCGTTTATTTGGTTCAACTCGCATCAGACTTTCTCCTTCCCACTCAGATATCGATCACAAACTATGAACCCTTTTGCTCCTATATTCCGCTTGAGATGCGATCGAACCCCACAACATGCAACAGTAAGGTTACCCTGCTGGAATTTGAAAGCATACTTTCATGAAATATACGTTTATCTAAATAAATGCAGTGTATATCTATATTCCAAAATTATGGATACTTTCCATATCCACACTAGCACAGAATTCTCGTATGCTGCTCTTCTTTGTCGTAGCACACCTCGATACAGAAGGCTTCCTCTCCTTGTATCGAGCTGTGTGTGTATGTATGTGAAATCAGCATGAGGCAATGATGATATCCGCTTGTTGTGTTATGCAAGATCACTCGCATCTGTGTTTTCATTCTATTCTATTTTCGGTTTCCGCCTCTAGCCCTGAGAAAGGCCCTTGTGGAAAGAAACTCTATTCTATACTATACCCTATTCTATACCCTTCACCTGTCAAGAAAAACAATCCTCTCCCGCTCGACGCTCTGCGTCAACCATGTTGCCAAACGAGAAGTAGTGTGGCTTCAAATCGCGGATGGCTTATTTAAACCAAATATGTTGAAAACGGACAGAAACGAATGTATCAGTTGCTCGTTATTGACAGCTCTGTTCGGGAATGCACAACAATCGGCAGAACAAATGTATGGGAAAATGAGAATGCTTCCAGTTTTCATTAATTTAAACTGTTTAAGCACTAGCGGATTGTACTGTATAGTACATCAAAAGAGTCTTAAAGAATTTCCGATTCCATTGGTGTTCAAAGTATCAAAATTGGTTCGCTGTGAAAATAGTTATTAACGTTAACTCTATTTCACAAAAACGTGACCTATTTTCTGATTTGGTACCCTTCCTGAAAGACGTAGTTCTACGTCAAAAATGGGTAAAATACAGGAATATCGATCGCAAAAGATTATAGAGTAAATGTGGCGAGCAACCACGAACAACTTCAGAGCCGTGGTAGACGCCAACTTAGAGTTTGGCGGAAAAGTTTATAAGGTAACACAGTCAAGCTATTTTTTTTTTGCAAAATTCAATTTTATTATTCAACATAATTGCCTTCGAGGGCGATACAGCGATTATAGCGATTACTTTGCGATACCATTTTTTACTCTTTCGGTTTTTCCTCAAAATAGGCCTCAGTTTCTTAAATGTCTTGCCAGTCTGCATTCTCTTCAGGGCTGCGAACAGAAAATAGTCGCTGGGGCCAGATCTGGAGAATACAGTGGATGCGGAAGCAATTCGTATTCATGCAATTTTGCCAATCATCCAATTCATGCAATTTTGCCATCAATACACGAAATTCGGATTTTTCCATTTTTTTCACAATAACAATAGTTACATCACTCTCAATGCTGTAACTCGCGAACCAATCGACCGATCGCTGTCAAATTCTGACACGTATCCATTGAAAGATGGTGCTTCGTGATAGTCAAGTAGAATTTTGCATGATTTTTGCATCTAGACGTCAACCTCATGAACTTTTCAGCCGAACTGTTAAGGTTGTGCAGTGTTTTTTTTTAAGTTTCGCATCTGAGCAAAAGTGCTAATGTGCTCCCTTGGCCGAGTGGTTAGCGTCATAACTAACATGCCGGGTGTTCGGGTTCGATTCCCGTTCTGGTCGGGGGAATTTTTCGTCAAAGAAATTTCCTCCGACTTGCACTGTGTTCACGCGTATTCTAGAGCTTGCCACTCAGAATGCATTCAAGGCGTGTTATTTGGCATAGAAATCTCAACTAAGTACTAATAAAAATGACACGAGTAATACTACGTTGAGACGGCGAAGTTCCTCTAGGAACGTTAGTGCCATTGAAGAAAAAGAAGAAGATCTGAGCAAAAGGTTATAAACCTTGTTTTATAAACAAAAAAGAGCAATTGTACTTTATTTTAACTATCTTACGATCTATAGAGGATAATTGTCCAAAACATGATACAAATTTTCATAACCATGCAATGAGAAATTAATTCAAGTCAATAAAGATGATAAATACAACACATCATTAATCGAACGCACCAATTGCCGTCCCACAAATCCACCCTCACCCACCCAACCCTGTCCTCATAATTACTTCATATATATCAAACAAATTTTTCAACTCATAATTTTACCGCAAAATGTATCCAACCCACGGTGGGAGAGCATTCTATGAATGTGTAAGCAGAACGGGCCGGCCATGTATGGCATAACTAGCGTAGTAACACCTCCACGCCTGTTACCTTTCAGGCGGGACCTCGTGCCACATTTCTATGCACACAATAAATTAACAATTTTTCAACAGCAACATGCAACAACATGGAAACAAAGGGCCTGCCTGCCGGTCGGGAGAATTAACGGAATAGAATACAAAATGCCCTTTGTTCTATTAGCATTATCTACCACCCCCGCGTCACCCCTCTGCACTCTCACTCTCAGCCCGAAATGACTTCAACATTCCGGAATGGATTGTTTGAAAAGCCCACACATTGACTATCGCTCGCATCCTGGCCGGCATCATCGGAGACAGCAGCAGCAGCGGCGGAAAGCGAGCAAGTTCGTCGTTTGGTTGCCTTCGACGAGAGTCTCCAGGCTGGCTGTCGGGTGTGTAAGCAAATTAACCGTATCGGAAAACGGTATCCCGAACGATACCACAAGAAAGAGCAGCCGATAGGCGAGGAGAATTCGTTCCCGAAAGAAGATCCTTCTTCTTCGGGGGAGAGTGTGTCCTGGAGACCTACTGCTCAAGCAAAATGGGCAAACGAGCCAATCGACCATATGCCCGAAATTAGCCATACCTGAATTCCGATGAATAAAATTTTAATGGCCAAAAATCGAACACCAACCGAAATGGAACCCCCTGGAAAATCGGAATTTTTCACGCTCCGAGCCAGATGTTTTCGCTGCCTTCTGTCGGTGGGACGATCGGGACGTCGATTGCGTAGTTACTCGGTGGGCCAATGGGCACAACGTGTATATTCGATGGCAGCATGGAATAAACGGAAACTGCTACGGGCGTGAAACAGCTGAGCATTGACGCTTTCATGGCTGCTAATCACCGGAGATTTTCCTGACATCTTCTCTATGCTGGTCGCATAGGAATACACATATATAGAGTCTCCAACATATTCGGGTATGAATGATTTTAATGAATCGATTCTCTAACCATCCCTTCTTCTGAGGAGTAGAGTGACACGTGATCTCCAGGATGGTGGATATCAGTTGGGATGTTATCGGGTAATTGCATGACAGCACGTTCAATCATACTGGATGTAAGCGCTCCGAATCATTTTCGCATTCGCGGTGCAATCGCAATCTATTAGTGAGAGATTTCCCTTCAGTGACTGGATTAGTCCTTGATTGATCGGTTTATTGCACAATAGGCCAGACAGATAGCGTTTTTCTGATGCTGGCTCTTTGCAATAATATGAAATCAGAAGACTACAAATATTTGGTAGAAATGGCTGCTTCGAATCGGATGAAGTTTTCCTGATCCACCGATAGTCGTTTCTAGAATTTCATATAGATCCAAGTTTAAGAACATTTATTGTCCTAGTTTATAAGGTTCCAATGTGAAACAAGGAAATTTCAACTCCGTGCGAAACAAAACCACCCAAACAAGATAAAGGGTGAATTTCTATACGTTTGGGTTAATTTAGAGAAGAAAAAGACACAGAAAAAGTGACAGGAGGGTTGTGTCCGAGACACGACCGCATAGTTGACGTAGGATTTCGTTGGGCTATCTGTTGTTTTGGATATGTTTGAAGAATCACATTGTTAAACTCTTTGATAATGATTTGGTGGTCGGGAAAAGGGCCATTTTGTCTGGTTGTTGGGTATTGTTTGTTCACTCGACCAGTGCTCACAACCGAGTTATGATAATAGAAGGATGGTGATTAGTCATTGGATGGTGCGTACCACGATAGAAGATGCCAAAGTGGAATGAGATATGATGAAAGCCGCCCTCTGTGACGCTGAACAAGATGGATCTTGTGTTATGTATGGATAAAATGAAGCCATCAATGTTAAATAAGATAAATATCATTATCGAACCCAATTATAAATTTTACTCACCAGAAAAAAGTGTTACTTTATTATAGAGATAATATATTTGAAATGGAAAAGTTAATTTCATTTATAATTTTTACTTTCTGAGAATTATTCAACCCATTTTCATTTTCGCTTTAAACCCAACGTGACACGGAACTACTTCATTTTTCCCAATTTTTCTTGTCGCATGAACTTTCCTTGGGAGGAAAAAATCGTTTCATATTTCAAGTCGGCAATGCCCGTGCTAGTTACAATGAGCATTATCCATTTGTGCGAGTCGTTTGGTTAACTATCGACCACGAGGGTATTTATATGCTGATTTCCCCCAGTTGATGTATTGGCAATGCCGATTTCTCCGTATCTTCAATTTCGACCAATCAGAACGAGTATTTCCGTTTGGAGATTTTTCGATTGTTCGATTGTTTCGTATGATATATTATTTTATCCATTGTGATGAATTGTTATGGAGTGCTCAGATCGATTGATGCAAATATCTCGTAAATCTATCGGGAAATAACTGACCAATAATTGTAAGCACATGAGCCGCCGTATATTTCGTCAATTTCCACCAATCAGAAGTATGTATTTCCGTTAGGATAGGGATTGAACATTTTCAATTGTTCGATAGTTAGTTTCATGACATATATTATTTTATTCAATGTAAAAAATTGTTATGGAGTGTCGAAATTGATTGATGCAAAAATCTCATCAATCAATAAGCAATAAGCGTTTGAAATTGGACAATTTTCACGATGTGCTCGATTTTCGATTTTCAATTTGTACCCCCATATGCTCCCGAAAGATGTAATCCTACGTCAAAATTGTAAAAGTATAAAATTGTTATTGGAGGGTGGATGGTCAAATTAGTGCCCCCGTGGCCGAGTGGTTAGCGTCTGACATTATCATGCCGGTTCGGTTTCGATTCCCGTTATGGTCGGAGTATTTATCGCCAAAGAAGTTTCCTCAAAAAATAGTCTTACCGCGTCAAGTCGCACGATCTAGTCGCAGACAATTCAATTGTATTGTTTGTGGCTGTTAAAAATAAGGATAAAATACGGTAATTTTGACAATGAAAGTATCCATTCAATCAAGTGTTTCGGTAAAACAAAAAAAAACACATTTTTAACATAGTAAACTCCCGTTGTAGCTCAATGGAGCAATGTGTTTTACGGCCGTCTCTATGCTAGCTGTCGCTATGTAGACACTATAAACATCGTCAAACCAACAGTAGCTATGCCAATAAATGGTAATAAAACTGAGATTATGATGAAAATAAGACTTCGTACAGATATCAATACAGATTTTTGACAAGAAATCATGATGAAACTTTTTTTTTTGGGGCCAAATACATAATTTTTTTTTTATGGCAAACCTGCTCCCAGCAGTCTTAAGAACGCTGCAAATACGGAATCTGAATGAAAAAATGTGACAATTGTACATTTAACTCAGAAAAAGAATATAACAGGGTAGTCTAAAGTGATAATCAAAATATACACAACAATAATAGTATTAGCTGTTAACTAGCTATAAAGATTTTGACCAAAGAAAATGACGTCCCAGAAATAACAGCTTTACTTGATGATGATGATGATGGTCCCACCTCATACCCCTACAAAGGTTTGAGCAGGACAATTTATCTTTAAGATAACATTAAATTTTAATAATGTACATGAAAATTCAGTATGCAAAATAAAACGGACTGGTTCTGCTGCAGACATAACTGTCATATGAACATCAAGAAATAGGCAAAAACTGAAAAAAAATGATCCCAAGACATGTCAAGCATACTTCCAAACCTCCTCACTGTTTGAGGTTTATTTCCAGTTCGTCTGATTTCAATTTTAGTAAAAGTTTAGTGAACGTTTGAGCCACGCGCGCTTTTTGGTAGACATAGAATCTAGATTTTGAACTCAGGAAAAAACAGATATACATTGTAATTTTTTAGGATCTGTAGTGGAAACCGAATTCAATCTTGAGATAGCCCCGTCGGAATACTCATAATCTATAGTATTAGCAGATGGTTATATCGAGGTTTTTCTGTACTGTGGCAGATCTCAGAGTATGTCTCTAGTGGAAACTTCAAGATATCGGGTTCAATTCCCGATCAGTCAAGCAAACTTCCAACCCGGGAAGATCTGAAAATCGACCCATATTACCCCTAATAATTCAAACGCTTATTTTAAACATTCAAGATACTGTATGAATTATAAAATATTGTATTGTTATAAGAATGATTAATACTTTAGTACAAAGTATGATTGTTGTAATTTGCAAAATCTGCGTGCACAGGTTCGTACAAGACGAAAAATTCGGCAAGTAAAAAAGCGTGAGAAAGTTTTGACAAAACAAAGAACTCCCCAATATTGAACCGGATTCGGATATACAGCAATTCCATGCCAAACCGATATAGTGGTTCTACAATTTTCAAACAATGTATTTTTCCAAAAATGATTTTTTTTAAATTCATAACTTTTGAACAACTGAACTGATTTAGATGATCGACATATCAAATTAAAGCCAATCAGAGTCTTTTATTAAAAATATTAATAGGGTAAATGATCTTGGTTTGTCCAATTTGGGGTGTTTTTACGCAACTAGTAAATGCAAATCGATTTTTCTTCATGAAAATCACACATAATCGATACGAGTTTGGGTTTGTTGAAAAGCCCCAAGTCTCTAGTTGCTAATACTACATAAGGTGTTGAAATTATTCAAATTTTTATGTTTTTTAACGATTTTCCTTAATTATGATCATGGTTCGACCACCTCTGATCATGGTTTGCCCAAAAAAAAGATCATGGTTTGTCCGGTTTTAGAAATCTCCATTTTTGAATGAAAACATTCGAATCCACAATTAGATGTTGCATTTATCATTGCTTGAGTTTACTGTCGTCATATTGATTCATTCATAATTTAGGCTTTCTTCAGAATATTGCCTTTTCTTGGGTATTTTAGAAGTGTTCACCTCAACACAATCAACACAGAAAAACCATACTTCTGCTATGCGCGAAGCACACCATAAACAAACATAAACATACTGCAGCGCGCCAAGCGGTTGCCATAGAAATCATGTGGACAAAACAACATTATTGAATTGGACAACTCATGATCAGAATTGAGTTCATCAAAATGCGTTAATTTAATGGTTTAGCTATGTAAATCCGATACAAATGGTGAGCAAGCATGATGTTTACAATATTTATAAGTGTTGTAATCCAGAAATGGTCTGAATACGTGCCAAATAATCATCTGGTGATCGATTAAAAGTTAGCTCGAATGAGGGGCGCATTGACAAAAATAGAAGGTGTATTTTATAATCCTTTAAAACATGTGATTTCGTAATAATATACTATCAAACTACTATAAATCATGTAAAAGGCAATTTCATTTATATGTTTCGAAACATTCGAAGGCCTTATTTTACACAGGAGCGCTGAATTAGAGCATTCAAAAAAGTGGGCAAACCATGATCATATTTTCGACTGGACAAACCAAGATCATTTACCCTATTTGCAAAAAAAAATAAATTATTTTGCTCTCGAAATGATTGATTGTATTTGTTTTTTATAGTTTTATAGGTTTTATAGGCTTCGGGCTATATTTTTTTATATATTTTTTTTGAAAGCTGAACTTTTCTTGCATAACATATCCAAAAAATCAGAGATGTGTATTTTTTTCGTTTTAGAGCTATGATTTCTCAAAGTTAACCGATGATACGAAAAATAATCTTTCCCCTTCTTTCCAAAAATGATCTTTCTCAAAAATTCATAACTTTTGAACTACTGAACCGATTTATATAATCGAGATATCAAATAACAATATCCTCTTTGAATGAAAATATTACAAATGCGAAAAAATTGGATTCTAGTCGCATAGATCTAGTCTAGTTGCATAGGAATATTAAACGAAGAATGAAAACTTGACTTTGAAAAATCATAACTCAAAAACGATAAAAATAACATCTCTGATTTTTGGATATATTACGTAAAAAAATCTCATTAAATTTTGGTCTACGGGAAGAGAAGAATACAAAGCGGAAAAAGTAATCCTTTATTTTCGGGTGAAATTTTTTTTTTAATATGCTTTGGATTGTCCGACTTGAGTCAAAAATGCACCGTTTTGTTTTCAATTTTTTACGTATTTTGCTGTTACAATATCGGCACCATAAACACCATTCACAATTTCAGCGTCCTGGCTTGCATTTTCACCTTTATAAAAAAAAAGTGTAAAATATACCTAGTTTTCTCTTTGTTGACCTCCATTGTTAACACCCTATAACCAGGGTTGCCATAATAAAATTTGTGTTTTTGCTCTCAAAAAATCTTTTGATCTGTGTTTTTTTCTCAGAAAATCTGTATCGAAATCTGTATTAACTCTTTGCGGTCATTTGTCTGCTCTCAGCCACCACAGCAAAGAAGTATACTAATATTATAATTAGGGATTGTTAACCGGTTTTATCGTTACCGGTTTAACCGGTAATACTGGGTCATTCTTCTTTACCGAATTACCGGTAATTTTACAATCATTAACCGGTAGTTTCGGTAATTTTCATGTTTACACCATAAATAAAATTTGTCTTTATGCCGCTTTGAAATATGACTCGAGAATCAAAATAAGACAGAAAAATCACAACTGGCAGTGTTCCCCGATCCTACGACATCCGAACTTCAGCAAAAATCGCCGCTCGATCTGAAAACGAAACACAAGATAAGTTTCAGCGATGAAGGAATTGGTTGATGCCCTCGAAGAAATGCACCCTTTATGACGCTGAAGTCAGATTGCATTTTATGCTGGAACAGCTATCGGAGCAATCATCAGAAATTTCGAAGCAGCAGCTTGAAGCCCTGATTGGAAGGATTGCAGAAGGACGCTTCGTATATGCAGATTCGTTCTCGTATATGAATAATCATTTTGCTCGTGGTCGTAACACAAATAATGATGACTTTGGCGTCTTCAATCAAAAGTCTCGGACTGCATTCATCAATCAGGCATTTGAAATTGATCCTGACTTGATCAAATTTGACGATGATGATATTGATTCAGTAGCTGGACACCAGGAAGGAAAAAATCCACTGGACGATGCAGAACCTGCAGAACAGTTGAGCATCAAGGAAGAACTTGAACGACGATTGCAACAACCAAACGTCCATAAATGGATTGATGAAAACCCTCGGACAATAGTTTTCGTACAGAGGGCATCAGAGACAAATACATGACAATGTTATTCGATGCTCTTCGTACTGTATGCCCAACATAATTGAACTCAGAACGGGCGTTTTCCTCTTCTGGAAACTTTGTTAACAAGATCCGATCTAGATGCTACTATTAAATTAACATTCTCTGTGTCCTTAAATATTACTTTACCACGTTGACTGCAACGTCAGTCACCGGTGACTGACAATACAACAAATGATAATAAAGGTAAATAATGTAAGCATATAAGCTCATTAGCATTCTCTTTCGAACGGAAATATCTTCCACTACGATAAGAAACGATGGTCCTAATACGTTTAAAAAGTTCCATCCATCGCTATGAAACCGTGGCACTCAACGTGTTAACCAACTTTTTGTAAACTAATGATTATCAATAAAAGCCGTTTCTTCAAGAAAATGGTTTTATTTTAAAGTATTTTTTACCGGTAATTTACCGCTTTTACCGGTAATGAAATTTTCATAACCGAATAACCGGTTATTGAAATTTTGGCACGGTAATGCAATCCCTAATTATAGTTTATGCAAAAATGTATCAGTTCACACTTTTTCTAAACGAAGTTTTATGTCTTGTGAACTTATTCACAAACCAAAACGGTGCTACTATGAATCATGGATAATGGTACTCAGGTACTCAGTATTAATGGAAAACTCCATGTATTGCGGCACTGTATAGATGTAAAGAGCATTGTTTTGTATGTTTGTAAAAGGCGAAAGACGACAAACAAACTATTTCGGTGATACACGCGACAGATATCACGTGAAAAAGAATTAAAGCAAATATTTTTTAATCATAAACATAAAAACATTGTTTAGTACATACTTATCAGAAGTTTACGAAAATAAAGGAATCTTGTTCATCTTACAAAGTTATACATCACTGCTTCTTCAAGTAAAAATAATTGCGATCAGTACGACATACATGTCGAAATTTAAAACCACCGCAAAGAGTTAAACTTATAAATTCATTTAGCTGACCCGGCTAACTTGTCCTGCCCAAAATGGATTTTTTGATATGAATACTTCTGAACAGACACGTTTTTTCAAAAAGCGAACACTCGTGGCTTGAATTCCAGAAAATGAATTGATCAATCTTTCAATTGGCATTTGTCACTGCTAGACACGAAAATAAATAGATACATACAAAATAAATATCAATGTATAATTTGCAATAAACTCTATTAGATTAGCAAGCTCGAGAGCAGTTTCAAGTTGCTCAGTTTTTTTCCGATTTTTTTCGTTCTTCTTTCAAAATTTTCAAACAAAAAAACAATTGTTTTCACCTTTACATTGATTTACGGGGGGAGCTCAGCTCAAATCGGACAATCTTTACTCGAATTTGATAGCCACATTTTGGCGATTCATTTTCATTTTCCACCTGAAAATCCATTAATATTTACAAAATGGCGAAACATAGATATCAATGTCGTCAAAATTAAGTCCAAAAATTAATTCCAATCGGACAAACTTATCATTGTAGAACAAATGCGTAATCATTTTTTACGATTCCACTTTTCTCTGTAGTACATATGCGTAGCCCTTTTTTAAAATTGTCCCTTTTTAAAAATGTTTTTCTAAGAATTCTATCATTTTAATTTGAGTGGAGACAGACACAACAATATATAGACGACTCAAATCTGATCAGCCGTTCTCTTGTGATGATGAGTTATACGCAAAAAAAAGGTGGGAAAAACCTTGATTCATCTTTATATGCATAAGATTTTGAAGCATAATCTTAGCTTTAGTAACATTGGTTGGCATAGTTATTATAAATTTGACGATGTTGATGGTATCCACGTAAAAGTTCGCATTTACTGTGCTTTAGTAGGAAAAAGATAAACAGTGATATTTATTTATTGTAAAGCTAGCTGATGACGCAGACTTTGGCATCTTTTAGCCTTAGATTGAACGTGAGAAAGCAGTATTACATGCTACACATGAATGCCAAAATGACTCTCATTCAGACTGCTTCGAATGCCATATGAAAAAAATTGGTGAGTTGGGAAAATATATTATTGTGATCAAGCCATAACTAATATTGAATCGTTATTTTGAAAAATCTGTAAATATGTATCGAAACCTAAAAAATCTGTAATCTGTATCTACAGATTCTTGGTTTCAAAAAGACTGAAAAATCTGTATAAATTCAGATTATTCTGTAGATATGGTAACCCTGCCTGTAACTCATAACTGAATGCAACAAACAAAAACAGAACAGAATATTGTTTAGGATGAAATGTCACGTTTACAACGAGTCTAAACTTGGTATTGTATGATCGATAAAACGCGAGATATCGACCACTACAGCCAGCTACCGAGAAAATAATGAATAACTTTTTCCCCAACCTAATATGTTGCATCCATTTTTGAGGTATACTCTCCTATACGAATGATGTGAGATGACTTCAGTCATAAGATGAGATTTGAATTCGTCGCAGAATGAGGAGGATAATTTGTACTTAGAACAAGTAACACAGTCCTTATGATAAATCGAGGTGAAACGAGGTATTGACAACGAAAATTGTAAATCGTTTCCGATGAAAATAGCGAGAGAGTTGCGGGTAGATCCATTGGCAAAGCGTTGACGGGACATATTTTGAACTTTATACTTATTATAAATCATCCGTTTTTGAAAAAATAGTCGGTCGATGGAATAAAATTGATTCTGATAGAACCCCCTCTAAATTGTTATGGTTAATGCTGTTATGGTATTGAGGATTGTTTTCAAGATCTAGACACATTGTTATGTTATCTTTTACTGCATAAGGTCACTTTTAATCACCTATAATGAAAACTAAAATCTGACAAAAAGACTAGTGTTTTCCAGTCTGATGAATTTCATAGGGTCTTTCCATTATATTCAATAAATGTTAACTTCTTAAATACCTTGGAAAGGATATCCACTGAAGAGTGGTCTCATGTTGAGCGAATTCGCTCCGGACATAGCCCCTGACATATCCATGTTTCGTTCCACTTTTGACACTTCACACCGGAACCAAGAACACAATCTGACAATCGTCCACTGTCGGTTCCCAGCTTTCCCGCTATTTTTTACTAGTAATTGCAACCGATCCGCACTTCTTCTTCACATCTCTCACGCGACGACTTATTCGGGGTAATCAATGCACTCACTTTCATTAACAGCCCGTGATGAAATAATTATTTAATTTACAGCCATTTGTGCTGTTCCATTTCGGTTTCACTGTCACATTAGCTTTCCAGTTCACGTCTTTCCACGGTTTCCGCCACCAAATGGCAGACAGATCGTCTCACATGCTCCAAACTTCACTCAGCAAAATTCGGAAGAAAAAATATCAGGCGTACGACGATCTCTATCGCATCCCCGCGCTGTACACAGCAACTCCTGCTCCAATCCTCCGTTTCCCGCCGACGATGGCTCCAAAATGATAGGTTGCCCAGATTGAATTAATTTAATTATCATAAACAACAAAATTGCTACCCATCAGCACTACAATTAAGTGTAATCATCGCGCGCTTTCATTAGGTTCGTTAGGAGAGAAAACGGCAAGGCTCCAGCGCCGACCGATCGACCCGTCGATGAAGTGCCGACGACGATGATGATGATGACGAGGACGACGAAAGCGACGGCTCGTGTGTTTGCACTTCGAGTGTACCCCAATAGATCACGCGTTATCGGGGACCCATCATCCGAAACAACAAGAAAAACACACCGCACGATCACACACCTGTCTACGCGGAAGGATGACGGTAGCGTCCGGAGGTTCCCCGTCGCGCGGGATTATTCCTGCTGATCTGATCGCGCAGCGCTGCCCGCGCACACTTCCAAGTCCCGAGCGCACAGTTTCGCGAGTTTAGTGCGACGGCGCGACGGTGTCCGCGTGTGTATGTCCGCTTGCCGAAACTCTTTCCACGAAACTACGCCGAGGGAAAAACAAAAAGCATAATTTTAATCCACCTCTTCCAAGCGGCTCTCGGAAAGGCGCACAACAGCTGGGCATGGCCTGGGAGCGAACGAGCAAGAGCGAAAATGTATCCGGCTCGAGATGCTCGTTGTGGCCCGAGAGGAGTTATCGGGTTGGTTGGATTACGAATCGTGCGGCCCTATATTATGGTTACCACCCCACGAGGGAAAATAACGACAACGGAAAAATAAAACAAGCGAGTACGTCAATGACGACGGCGGCGAACTGAGAGTTGTGTTTGATCGATCGTGTACACGATTAAACCACACACAGATACTCGCGGTGTTCGAGGAGACTCCGAAGGGACGCCCGATCCGCTTTGGATCGCTTCGCGGTGGTTTGCTCGATTGATAATGTCGTCGTGCCTTGTTGAAGGTGGCGAAGTAATTGTGCGTTATGTGATGAAGGTGAGATCAATGCGAACGCCTGGTAACTATGCGCTAAATATTTCAACTATTTAACACTCCTATACTCGCGCATTGGTCTGTCAGACCGAGAAATCAATAATTCGTTCATTTCTCAGAAAATATCAATACTACGACTTTGCGATTCTCTCTAGCTTCGTTTTTCGTCGTTCGTCATCGTTTAGCGTATCGCATGTGTTGGTACAAAGGGGACGTGTGCCACTTTTTTAACACTTTCGGTCTGACACACCGACGCGAGTATAGGAGTAACTTTTTTGGAAAATTGCCTTTTTTCATATTCTAGAATATTGTTGAATGAAATGTATAAATTAATGTTTGTGGCGTGGAATATTTATTGCATATAATGCATGAAATCATTATCGGACTATTTTTATTTTAATGCAGTCCCTTTTGTAACTGGATTGAACGCATCCATATATTAATTCTGACAAGTGGAATTGGAATTGCATATTCACTATGTAGAATGAAAGCGTTTTAACTGAGATGGAAACCTTGCATGCTTGAACAATTTAATTTCTTGTCACTATTATGAGCATTCTGTACTTCGTTATCTTCCTCAACGAATTTCTCCGTTTCGTCAGTGTCCGAGAACGATGCTGATAGTGAATGAACTGGTATATTAATATCAATGAATGACAAAACTAGGGATATTTTCTTTTGCTCACAACCCGTGAACGCGGAACAGAACGAAAAAGAGAATGAACAAAACTGGATGAATCAACTGTGAGGGGCTTGCTGTGATTGTGAGGTTCGGCGTTGGTTCATTTTCGGTATCCCGAATGCAATGGTATAATGATCGAATGTGGTCGGAAATTCAGCTGAAAAGATTGATGTGATACAGATATTTCCAAGCACTGACAAACACTACACGAAACCAGGGTTTATATACAGCAGCCGCAACACTGCACGCTACGAAAAAAAGGCTTTACGAGTGGTACAAGTGGATTCCTGGCGGGATAAATCGATCCCAATTGTTACTCCACTGGTTGGAGGAAATTTCGGCCTGAGAAGTTCAGACTGCCTTGAGACACGAGACAGTGGATAGACGTATTCGTTCCATCACCGTTCACAAACCTGTCTGAAAAGTTGTGTTCAGACTCCACTGAATAAGACGTCGAAGTTCATTTGTACGCGAGCTCTGTTGTACGCGATAGCGGTTACTGTGCCAACAAAGGGAAACGAGTGGAACATCCCGGTTCCTGTGCACCAATCAAGAAACGGGAGTTCGAGGAGATATCGAGCCGAAAGAAGGAGCATTCTCATACCCAACCGGGGCAATATTCCGGTCAGCAACTGGTCCAGAAGAGGCGGTCGATACGGCGATACACAGCACCCCTAACCAGTGCAACGTTCCTGTCTAGGACTGGTCCAGCGGATGCAGAGGCAGCGGCGGGCCCTGACACAATACCGAATACACCTGTGAGTACTGTAATACCCAATAGGAGCTAGGGAAGTAGGTCAGAACCGAGCTAATAAACGCCGTCTCGTTGGGTAACCTATAAGAGTGTGTTTTCCTTTACTAGTTAATATAGAAATGCTGAAAGTGAGCCAGCCTTGGGAGAGAATATAAAGAGTCCATGCGGGCAGTTGGACGTGACAGAAGGCTTAGTTTCAAAGTTTAGGCATTCTAGAACATACTGTTGGAAGGATTTTTCGAAAACTCCATTATTTTCCGAGTGATAGCCCTTATAGTGATGCGGTATCTGATCTAGTACAGTTACAACAATTAACTTCAAACGCGTTTTTCTCGAAACTAGTTTTTTCAAACTGGCATACATGATATCTCAAATTCTACTGCACCGATTTATGTCGAATTTATATAAATACAACCTGTATGTATCTCTCTATCACATGAACCAAAATCATAATTTTTCAATTTAGCTATTTTCAAAAAAAAAGAAGAAACGTAAAACTAAGTTCAAACATACTTTTTTTTCTTCAAACTGTCGCCATCTTGTAGTCGTTTTTAACTTGTCCTAGGTTCATGCGAAAGTGGCATCTTTGTTGATTCAGAATCTGTTCATGTGCGGCATAACAAAACTTTTTTTTGGACCCCCTCTCTTCATCAGCTTGCAACTATTCCAATTATAATATTTTTCTGTTTTATTTTTAAAAGATAGATAAACAAATAATTAAATAATTGATAGTAAAAATGGTTCCCGGAATAAATGACCGCTTAAAACGATTGAGAGAGCACCGAGACACCACCGCTTTCGACGGCGTGTTGGCGGTGGACTTAGATCGCGTCATCTTGGCGTTTAGGCCGTTTTGATTCGTCATCCTCGTTAAAAGGGGACTTCGTCCCTCTACACTTTTCCATGCGGTTGTTTCTGTTGCAGTTGTTTACTGTGGCGGTTTATTCCGGTCACGAGTAAAAATATACATTATTTTATTTTTTCGGAGCATGGAAACACGTCCGAAATTAGTGCCTCTAAACTAGAATACCCTCTTAAGGATTCTAATGTGGCTAATAAAGGGTGTGTCACATCAAATTGCATCACGGAAAAAACGCTGTAGAAATTTGCCCAGTAGACCGATCCTTTTGATAATTTTAGACAGTAAAATAAAAACTATTAAACAACTTTTGGCATTTTCTTTTTATTCATACTCCGAGCCCAAGCCCGTATGCTCGCACCTTCCTCATTACCCCGTCCATAAGGTTCTGTACAACGTCAGGTTGTAGTTCTTTTTGAACAGAAATCCATTTTCTCTTGAAGTCCGCCTCCGATTTGACTACTTTTGGGTTCTTCCGGAGGACCTGCTTCATAATCGCCCAATATTTCTCTATTGGGCGAAGCTCCGGCGCATTGGGCGGGTTCATTTCCTTTGGCACGAAGGTGACCCCGTTGGCTTCGTACCACTCCAACACGTCCTTTGAATAGTGGCACGAAGCGAGATCCGGCCAGAAGATGGTCGGGCCCTCGTGCTGCTTCAATAGTGGTAGTAAGCACTTCTGTAGGAACTCCTTAAGGTAAACCTGCCCGTTTACCGTGCCGGTCATCACGAAGCGGGCGCTCCGCTTTCCGCAAGAGCAGATCGCTTGCCACACCATGTACTTTTTGGCAAACTTAGATAGTTTCTGCTTGCGAATCTCCTCCGGAACGCTGAATTTGTCCTCTGCGGAGAAGAACAACAGGCCCGGCAGCTGACGAAAGTCCGCTTTGACGTAGGTTTCGTCGTCTATTACCAGGCAATGCGGCTTCGTCAGCATTTCGGTGTACAGCTTCCGGGCTCGCGTCTTCCCCACCATGTTTTGCCTTTCGTCGCGGTTAGGAGCCTTCTGAACCTTGTATGTACGCAGGCCCTCCCGCTGCTTGGTCCGCTGGACGAATGAACTTGACAAATTCAGCTTGTTGGCGACATCCCGGACCGAACTTCTCGGATCACGTCTAAACTGCTTAACTACGCGCTTGTGATCTTTTTCACTGACGGAGCATCCATTTTTGCCGTTCTTCACTTTCCGGTTGATGGTTAGGTTCTCGAAGTATCGTTTTAGTACTCTGCTGAGCGTGGATTGGACGATTCCCAGCATCTTACCGATGTCCCGATGTGACAACTCCGGATTCTCGAAATGAGTGCACAGGATTAATTCACGACGCTCTTTTTCGTTCGACGACATTTTTTCCAAATTTACGAAAAATTGACAGTAAAGCATGGCCAACGTGATCTGTACACTCTTATCTGATTATAAGCTAAAGCTGAAGATATAATTCCTAAAAATTAAATTTCTACAGCGTTTTTTCCGTGATGCAATTTGATGTGACACACCCTTTATGTTGAGGAAACGATTATTTGCAAACGACCCGAGATTAACAGGATGACATATTTTCTTCTGGGTCGGAAGGAGATATTAGAAAATTGAGATAATATGACAGATTTTAATTGATTTCACTCGAGTTTATTGATGGGTGTTTAGGAAGCTAAGACTGCTATATTCCATCACTGAAGGATTAGTTTTTTTTTATCCCATCTGTTTATTTTTATTAGGCCCATTTAGCAATTCAGCTGTAACAGTAGAAGCAGAAGATCGTAATGTGAGCGGTAAGGGCTGGGATAAGTTGCTCGGTACGACTTTATGATATCTTTTGGGCACTCCAATAGATACCGGCAATGGTACAGAGATGGTTTATAGATACCTAAAGTAAGCCCCCCAAATACACTTGAAATCGAACGTGGCCGCCACACTATTCTTCTAGGAGAACTTAATCCTAGAAATTGTTGAAAAATTTGTTTAAAGAATCTGACAGTGAAATAACTGTCGACGTCGCTAACAAACATGTAGTACAAATGAGAAGAGGGTGAGGAAGACCTATACAGGAGACCCAACCTACTTCCGAATATTTGTAAAAAAAATCGTTTCACACAAAGTAAGGTATACTACATGTCAATCAATGGAAATGACAAATTTCGAGAGTGTAATTTGCTTGGCAGAAGCTGTATTGAAAGTGAATTGAACGTCTCATTCACGTCCTAGATGGCTGGTTGAGCGAAAGATGAAATTATTTTTATTTAGATTGAGAAATCCATTTCTTTCGGTCGCATCATGAGGATCGAGTTATCGTGGTCACAGTATCAGGAATTCTTGGGGAATTCTGCGATCTAAGCACTCCTTTGACACTGTTGTGGTATTTCTGGAGACCCAAGCAATAATTGAGATCCAGTTGGAAGACGAGTCAACTAAATGTGACGAAGTATAGACCACTGATGCTTAACGTGCGAGGGAGAGCTTCAGAGTGTTGTAGAAGTTTAATGTTGAGCTTTGCAACATCAAAACGTTGATGAGGGTCATCGAACAACGTAATGAGGTGGACTATTTTTCAAAGTGAAGCTTCTGGAAATTAGTCTGCCCGTATTCAGTAGAAATATTCGTGAGTGGGTTACATTGAGAGACATGTTTCGCAGTTTCATACACAACAAAACGCATTCGTCGCCAATGGATCGATTCACCTTCCTTCGTTCTTCACTTCCTGAATATGCACTTGAGAAAATAAGCTCCATTGGGTTATATACAAGTTGATTCGAATCTGACTCTGAAACTTCGAACCGGGACGTTCGTAGACATTTTAACATTCCATCGTCTGAATCTGCTCCAGATGTTGAAACGACTCGAAATATGTGTACAGCAACCTTAAAAGAGTTGTTCCTTGTGTTTCCTTGAATGTGCAGCATCCAGTACATCATTGTATTTTACATTTCCTCCGAAATTATTGCACATCTCATGTTTACGTAGTTCTCGAACCGCGGAAGTTCATTCATCTCTAGTATCTGCAATGACGATTTTCCCAGGCTTCTCAGTTTAAAAGTCCGTTTTAGGGAAACATATTCCGGTCTGCCAAGCGAGTACAAAAATACTCAATAGCAAAAAAATGTCCCCGACTTTCATGTATTTGCAAAGCAGATTCCCCCAGGCACATTAATTTTGAAGTCCGTGTTAGGGAAACACAGCTCAGTGGGGAAAAATACCCACGACTTTCATGTATTTGAAAAGCGGATTCCCTCGGGCACATTGATTTTGAAGTTCGTGTTAGGGGGAACCGTAAATCGGGCCAATCAAAACTTGGCAGTTAAGGCGTTTAGATGACGCTTCACATTTTACAGTTGTTCCATTGTTCATCTCATGAAAAATAACATTTTATTAATTGCGATAGACGCGTAGAAATATTTCCTATTAATTGATCCAAACATCTTTTCGATCTGTTGAGAAATGTTCGAGTTATAAGCGTCCGAAATACGGGTAGGGTTAGCACACAAATCGGCAGAACAAATGTATGGGAAAAAAGGAAGTTTTTCCAGTTTTCATGAGTTTAAACCGTTTAGAGATTTGCGAATTGTAATGTATAGCATATCAAACAAATCTTAGAGAATTTCCGATTCGATTGGTATGCCAATCATGAGAATTCATTCACCGTGAAAATAGTTATTAACTTCTTCTTCTTATATGGCACTAACATTCCTAGAGGAACTCCGCCGTCTCAACGTAGTATTACTTGCGTCATTTTCATTAGTACTTAGTTGAGATTTCTATGCCAAATAACACGCCTTGAATGTATTCTGAGTGGCAAGCTCTAGAATACGCGTGACCACAGTGCAAGTCAGAGGAAATTTCTTTGAAGAAAAATTTCCCCGACCAGAACCGACCATATATCCCAAGCTTTTGAACAATGAGAGATTTCATTTTCAAAGTAACATAAATCGATATGATGCATCCCTATTTCATCGAAATATTATTGAAGATTGCTTTGTGCTCTCGTGGTCGAGTGGTTAGCGTCACACCTAACATGCCGGGGGTTCTGGTTCGATTCCCGTTCTGGTCGGGGGAATTCGCCACTCAGTATGCATTCAAGGTGTGTTATTCGGCATAGAAATCTCCACTAAGTACTAATAAAAAATGACGCAAGTAATACTACGTTTGGAGGGCAAATTTTATCTAGGAACGTTAGTACCATTCAAGAAGAAGAAGAAGAATAATATTTCTTGTTACAAATTACGAAATGAACTATCATTGTTTTTTTTTACGTAGGACTACGTGTTCCATTACGGTACCAGGATGTAAATTAAAAGTTTCGAAAACAAGAGCGTGACACTTAGGGTGCAAGGCTTGAAACGTTAATACCTGTTTACCGGCTGAACGGAGTGGTATAATTATCACTTCATTCGGGAGACCAAATGTCCAAGAGTTATATGATAGTTAATTATTGACCCGAAAACTTAATAACGAAAACTAAATAGCTTAAAATGCTAAAAATAGCTTATATTGCTAAGCACTATACTCTTCCCTCTCAATACCATTTCTTTTCTGCAGCCGAACTGAACGCAGAATTTACTGAAAAACGAAGTATTTATGATAATTCGATACAGTTTGCTTATGAATGGTGCCATTGGTTATGGCTATGGATAATTATTTTATTCGAAAGGTAAAATGTCTAAGAGCTCTATACTTATTACTTATTGATTGCTGAACCAACGTCCACCTTGCGGTTATATCACAGATAGCTGTTCTGTTTTTTTAAGGATGAATAGATTCCACTACCAGAGGGCTCTATGCGAGAAATCATCCAGACATCGTTTTTAGGAATATCTCAAAGTCTCCGCACAGATCTTTTATTCATTCTATGTGTTCTTGATGCTTCCCGTGGCCGAGTGGTTAGCGTCAAACCTAACATGCCGGGGGTTCGGGTTCGATTCCCGTTCTGGTCGGGGAAATTTTTCTTCAAAGAAATTTCCTCTGACTTGCACTGTGGTCACGCGTATTCTAGAGCTTGCCACTCAGAATGCATTCAAGGCGTGTTATTTGGCATAGAAATCTCAACTAAGTACTAATGAAAATGACGCAAGTAATACTACGTTGAGACGGCGGTGTTCCTCTAGGAACGTTAGTGCCATATAAGAAGAAGAAGAAGAAGTGTTCTTGATGAGGTAAACCCTTATTCCTCAACTTATCCAAACAAAACACTGTCAAGGACTATATTATAGCGCGCAAAAATACCTTTCCAACAAGCTATAGTATGACTCGATACAATGAATACAACTAGAACTACGCGTTTACAACACCTCGCGGAAATACCGCAGGACTTTTTTGACAGCCTAATATTTACCATAACGTTTGCACCGAATGTGTTTGAGAATCCGTCAAATCTAATCTAGTTTTTTTAAATTATTCTATGCGACGGTTAAGCCTTTCCCCCCGTAATATCTAGTGCTATCATTTTGCACTCTCATCCAAGAAATTATTCTATTTTCCATCTCTTTTCCTTCTAACAAATTTCTTTCCTCTTTTTTCCCGTGCCCTACCCGATTTCCGATGATTACTTTCCATTCTTTCGTGTTTCCTCTTTTGTCGGTTTAGTTTCCAAATCGAACCATCAAACCTAGAAAGAAACCTAATCATCGCCAACAATCGTCGCTCGAAAAGCGGAAAAAGTGAAGCATAATGAAGCATAAACTATGGGAGAGAAGAAAAGGAAACGGGTGGGGGGAAACTATCACAACCCGGAGCGGAAACCCGGCGAATCCGTACCTCGAGCAAGCGATCACACGCGCTGAGACGCTGATGGCTGAGTGAGTGAGTGAGAAGGATAGCGCGCGAATGACGAACATACAAACATAAAAGACCACCATCACATAGGGTTTAGGGGACGGAATAATTGAATTGAAATGCGATATGCTTTGTTGTTTGGGTGCTGTTGGTCGACTCAAAAGTCGGGAGAGGGAGAAATACTCGCGGTTCATAGAATAGCAGCGACTTCGATGATGATTTGACTCCGCCCACTTTGCGTGGTAAGGTGGTTCCCAGCCTCGAACCGAACGGTGAATGAGTTTCTCATTTTGATCCGACGCGGTTGGCTCAACTCGGGGGACGGTTGATCGATTCTCGATCAAACCATTCCTGTTGAGTCTAAGGCTTTGACGATTGGTAAACTTATTAACATATTTGTGAATGGTTTGTTTTTTTTTGTTTTTGTTTCGATTAGATCAACAATCATAACTGCTGGTTTTTGTGAACTGGTTGGTCACGGATGTTGGGATCGATGTGTGGACTGCTGGTATTTGACGATTTTGACGTTGGTAGCGCTCTGCATAAATCAAGAGCTTGTTGTTTTCGGGTGGTTTATGAGGTGGAGCGAATGATGAACGCCGGAATAAAACGGATTATGCCGAAAATAGTGATCGCATTGTGTCATGCTAGTTTGGACCGATAAATCATCCCAACAAGTTGATTTTCGTGATCTCGGTGGGGTTATTTGGACTTCGTCGGAGAATTCGGGCTGTGATAGTTTCTAGATTGGATTCTGTATTTATTCAATATAATCTCGTTCGCTAAATTTCTTCTGCATGATTGGTTTCATTAAATTTCAATTTCATTATCAGCACCCATAGATGAAATAAGTAAAACTTCATAATTGAATTAGCACCAAGCAGAAAGGGTCAATTAAAATTCTCTAGTCAGAAAATACCAGTGAATAGAGGTATAAATCTCCCAGAATGAAAAAATACCCGCTGCATTAGACTCTTTTGAGCCAGTAAAACTGTCCCCTCACGAACGATAAATTCGTCAACCAAGGCGCCCGGGTGACATAACCGAATTTAAAACGAATCTCCACAACAACACAATAAGTTGCTTTCTGCGCGTAATCGGATGCGGGGACGAAAACCACCATAAATTGTATGGTGTCTTAAATTAAAGCCCTATTTTTGGTGCACTGTGCGCTTTCTGTGCCGAGAAGTGTAGTTTATAATTTAGAGCCATGCGAGCATCTTTAAAATGCACAGTTTTGGACGCGGGTTGATTGTTGGACCGAAAGAGCACAAAGAGCAGTGCTGCAGTTTCCCGCAGCTAGTTTGTTCATTTGGGAGAAGTAACAATTTCGGTGGGATGTGGCGGGAAGTGAACCTGGTTGGACGTTGGATGAAGGCGATATTTTTCTCAAACTTCATTATTGAATCGATGTCAATATATATTTTTAACTGGGAATCTCCATCGCCATCATCTCTAATATCATTTCCATTAAAAAATCACAAAAAAAAATCAATTTGGGCTGCTTGAACCTCCATTCCGTATGAAGAGAAAGTAAATGTCATGATATATTGGAACCATATCCATTGTCCTTGAACGCTATATCGGTATGGTGACCAATGGTACTTCCACTGCCCATATTTCTGTAGATGACGTAAGCGAAAAAATGAATACAATCGGCTTTTTCATTTTCACCAGAAAATAAGTGGTTTAAGCTTTTATTCTCATCTATTTGGCCGGTGACACACAAATAATCAAAAGATCAAAACCAACTTTAGCTTAGTTTGGAAACTTTCAAGTTACAGAGTCGAATAAATTTATTCTAATTTGAAAACATCATCATCTTTTAAGTCTTAGTAAGTGCAATCTCAGTCTCAAGGAAGCCTGTAGATAGTTGTTCTTGTTTTTATTTATATGGTACTAGCTGACCCGACAAACTTCATCCCGCCCAAAATTTATTTTTCGTTATCACATCCACGTTTTCTTACTAAGCGCACGTTCATGGGTCCAATCGCAGAACTGTTCATTGATTGATCTTCCAATCTACCCTTTAAAATTATTTTTTACTGTAAAATTTCAGTACTTCTACCAAAACTCTACATTATAATATCAGATAATTTCAGACACAATTCTCGTGCAAGGTGCTCCATCCACTTGCAAATAACATGTTTCTCCGTTACATGGAATAAATGTTTGATACAGAAAATATGATAGAATGAAGACAGCCCTAAATCGTACTATTCCTTTCTCGAGTTTTGCTCTTATCAACACATTCGGCGATCCATTTTTATTTATATAGATAGAAAAAGATATAGAAGTGCGTTTTATCACATTAAAATCCATTTCCACTTTCGAGCGAAGATCAATTTCGTTAGCGCAAACATCAAATGGACTAACAACGCTTGTCAATATGTAATTGTAGAACATATGCGAAATGAATTTTTCAAATTTTCCCATTTTGCTTCAGAGTTTTCCGAAAATTTTCAATTGTCATGTTTGGTTGGAATAAGTTTGGTTGAAATATGTGTATTATTTTTACGGGACCCCCTCTTCATTCCAGAGGAGGGAGGGGTGTCATTCCATCATAGAAACATTTCTTGTACCCAAAAACCCTCACATCACGAATTTGGCTCCATTTGCTGGATTAGTTCTTGAGTTATGTGAAAGTTTGTGTTTCATTTGTATGGCTGCACCCTTGCCCTTAGAGAGGGGGGAGGAGTGTCTATTCTTCATAGAAACGTTTCGTGTCCCCGGAAATTTTCGCATGTCAAATTTGGCTCCACTTGCTCGATTAGTTTTCGAGTAATGCACAAATTTGTCTTTCATTTGTATGGCAGTTCCCCTTAGAGAGGGGGAGGAGTGTCTAACCACCATAGAAACATTTATTGCATCCTAAAATCTACACATGCCAAATTTGGTTTCATTTGCGTGATTAATTCTCGATTAATACAGAAATTTATGTTTCAGTTGTATGGCAGCTCCCCCTTGGAGGGGGGGGGTGTAGTGTCTTACCACCGTAAAAACATTTATTGCACCCTAAAATCTCCATATGCCTAATTTGGTTTCATTTGCTTGATTAATTCTCGAGTAATGTAGAAATTTGTTTTTGATTTGTTTCAAACTATCACAAAAACCTTCCCCGGCCCCAAATACTCCTACATACCAATTTTCATGTTGATCTGTTCAGTAGTTTCCGAGTCCATAAGAATCAGACAGAAATACAGACAGAAATTCATTTTTATATATGTTGACTGGTTGACTCGACAAACTTCGTCCCGCCCAAAATTTATTTTTTGTTATCACATCCACGTTTTCTACATGCACATGCCAAATTTGGTTTTGTTTGCTCGAGTAGTTTTCGAATTATGCAGAAGTTTGTGTTTCATTTGTATTGCAGCCCCTTTAGAGAGGAAGGAGAAGTGTCGAACCACCATAGAAACGTTTATCGATTCCTGAAACCTCTATATGCTAAGTTTGATTCCATTTGCTTGATTAATTCTCGAGTAGTGCAGAAATTTGTGTTTCATTTGTATGGCAGCATGTATTTCGAAACCTTGACGTACCGCGTAATTCACCATCCTTGTTGTTTGCACTTGGCAAAAAGAAGAGTAAGAAGCTAGTTGTCAGGTCCCGTCTCAGGAAATAATCTTCGACTGGCATGACAGATGGAAAATTGAACTGGTCTTATAGAAATTGGACAGAGTGTATCAATAGAATTGCTGCCATATAAATGAAACACAAATTTCTGCATTACTCTAGAATTAATCAAGCAAATGGAATCAAACTTAGCATATAGAGGTTTCAGGAATCGAAAAACGTTTCTATGGTTGTTCGACACTTCTCCTTCCTCTATAAAGGGGCTGCAATACAAATGAAACACAAACTTCTGCATAATTCGAGAACTACTCGAGCAAATGGAGCCAAATTTGGGATGTGAGGATTATCGGTTACGAGAAATATTTCTATATTGGTATGACACCTCTTCTTCCTCTGGAAAGGAGAGGGGGTTCCATGAAAATAATGCACATATTCTAACCAAATTTGATAAGTGAAAATTTTCGGAAAACTCTGAAGGAAAATGAGAAAATTCAAAAATTTATTTCGCGTGTTCTTTACAATTACATATTGACAAGCGTTGTTAGTCCATTTAATGTTTGCGGTAACGAAATTGATCTTCATTCGAAAGAGGAAATGGGTTTTAATGTCATAAAACGCAGTTCTATATCTTCTTCTATCTATATAAATGAAAATGATCGCCGAATGTGTTGATAAGATCAAAACTCGAGGAAGGAATTGTCCCATTTAGGGCTTTCTTCATTCTATCATATTTTCTGTATCAAACATTTATTCCATGTAAGGCGTCGTGCTCAAATTACGTAGCGTGAGTAGGGGGGTGGGGAGAGTGGGGTTAAGGTTTCGTTACTTAATGTGACATAGGGGGGATGGGGCGCAGCCGTGATCGTTACGTAACAAAATTCCATTTGGATAAATTCATGCGCCCCTCACTTCGATTCTGAGACCGAAAGAGGTGTGTTTCCTAAGCTAAGATAGTAAAGCATGTGTTGTAATGGGCAGTAAGCAGGCACCGTTTAAGGGGGTATTCTAGTGTAGAGGCACGAATTCGGACGTTCTTTCGAGCTTCGAAAAAATAAAACAAAGAATATTTTTATCATCAATTTTTGTTAACAATAAAACAAAAATTGAGCGGAAAAAATGTTCATAATTAGAACAGTTAAAATCTAATAAAGTGAGACGGTTCAAAATAAAGTTGTGCCATGGCGTTCACGATTCAAGCCCTTCTGATTATCTGGAACAAAAGAAAACACAACAGATTCTGAATCAGTAAAGATGCCGCTATCGCGTGTACTTCGGATAAGTCAAAAACATGTGTTTTGACTAAATGGCGGGTTTTTTAGCAAATAAAATGCGTTTTAAATCGTTTTTTCTTACGTTTCCCGATTCTTTGAAAATAGTAAAATTTAAAAATATTATTTCTTATTGGTTCATGCGATAGAGAAACGCGTACAGATGGTATTCATATAAATTCGACATAAATCGGTTCAGTAGAACTTGAGATATCGTGTGCGCCAGTTTAAAACAAACTAGTTTCGAGAAAAACGCATTTGAAGCCAAATGTTATGGCCGTACCAGGTTAGAAACCGCATCACTAAAATGGCTACAACTCGGTAAATAGTGAGATTTCCGAAAACGTTATTTCCAGGGTATATTCTTGAATGCCTAAACATTAGAAATATGGAGAAGAAAAATTTGGATTTTTTTCGAATTTCTAGACTAGAATACTGCCTTAATGCATCTCAAATATCGCATCGATCTACCGAATTATGATTTTGTCATGGCTGGAAAACATAAGCTTATTCCGTCTGTTATCGCAGGATGCAAATAAAGCTCGATCATGCTGAAGTAGTCCTATGCAGTGTTCCAATATTCGTTGCAGTTTGTTCAGGAAGGAACTGTTCTTCGAACGCATTTTCTCATGGGCTCGGTTTTCACAGTGTGTGTGAGGTGCCTGAATTCGAGATTATTCGGTACAAAAGAATAATCAAGCCAGTAGCCATAATTAATGTGGATGGAGGACCAGACGAGAACACTAGTTTTAAAAAGATTTTAGATATTTTCAATCTGTCATTTTAATCAAGTGAATCTTGATGCAATATTAGTTGCTATAAATTCTCCAGCACGCAGTGTATTCAACTGAGTTGAAAGTCGGATTGTCTCTCTTTCCCGGTAGGTTAAATATTTCTTCGTGATCATAAGGGATCTCTCTTGAATGAATAACTCAAAACAAGGGACCCGGAATCGGAAACAAAACATTTTTGGTATGCAGGTGATTCCCCTGCGATTAGCTGATTTGTGGAATAACCTAGCGATCGATGGATATCCCGTCAAAGTAGAATATATTAAAAGCACCAATCCCAACATATGTGAGCATTAATTTTCCGTCCCGGTTTGTTCGAAATTCTATGAACTTGACGAGAGTTTTTCCGAAGTCACCACTTGCATATACGGGAGAGGGGGGCACATTCGGACACTTTTTTCCTTGACTTTTAATATTTTTTGTAAACTTAAAAAAAAATCCTGAATTCATCCTGGTTGTCATTTGGACATCAATGTATCATATGAGCGTGTTATAGGTGTGATGCGATTACGAATGGTTTATTCTAATTTTAGAAAATTGCCTCTTTGTTCGAATGTGCCTCATGTGTGGGGCAGTGTCGGACAGTCCTGGGGCACTTTCGGACAACGAAAAAAAATTAAAATTTTATGTTTATCAACAATTATTTCCGATTCCTCTTATTTCCAGCATTTTCTGCATTTTTCTGTTTATCAGTATTTGTCTGAAAGGAAACTGCATGCTATGAGAGTCAGTAGAAATTCGTGATTTTGCTTTCTTCCATTTTAGAGTGGTGGTTTTCCGCAGCGAAGTTTTTGGAAAAGGTTCAACATTTTCCGGGAACAAAGTTGCCAAAGTAAAATCTATCTGTGCCGTAGACACAATGTTTTGCAGCATTGTTGTATTACCCGATGAGTCAGTTGCTACCTCCGCTTCAGTAGGTGAAATCATTTGGGCATTCAAAATCCTTGTCCGAAATAACCTTTCTTGAGAATGGATGGCAACCTGTCATTTTGAATTCAGCTACGATATTACTTAGATTGAAAGAAACATTATAAGCCGATGCAACTATACCTGAAAGGTCGTGTATAGAAATAGTTCTTCCACGATGTTTGAGTAGCCAATCATTCTGGGAAACTGAGAGCTTTTGCTTGAAAGGGCCCATAACAGAAAAATCCAGCGGTTGTAAGCGATTTGTGACATAAAGTGGAAAAGATACATGAATTGTGCAATTTTTTTGGCAATATTCAATTGTTTCCAAAGTGCAATGACTTTTTGATATTGATTTTTGATTTTTTGAAATTGATTCATTTACGTTGCTTTTTGCTACCTTTTTCAAATGTTCCAGAACATTGAGAAACAGTTTTCCCGTTATGCAACCGTTAGTTGGGAAATTAGCAAAGACAATGGACCCAATGGAATCATGAAAACGTTCTATTCGAAACTCGTTCGATAGCTCTTTCCATCTCATCTTCGTTCTATAGGTTTTCTTGTTGTAGTTTCGAACTATCATTAGGTCTGAGAATCAGAATATATTGATGTTGGTTAGTAAACAACAATCAGACACAAATTTTATGAGGTATTAAACAGTGTCCGAATGTGCCCCACCATCATCCGAAGACAAATCATAATTTTATCTAATAAATAGACCTTTATTTCCCCGTTGTATGCACGTTTTTCTCATTTCATATTAGTTACTGACTTAGGTGGTGTACTTGAATTTCTGAATCGTTCACAAAGGAATTAGAGAAATACTTACAACTTCAAGCTTAAACGTTTCGAAACGTGTATGAAAAAGAGCACTGTGTTGTTTTCGTAAGTAATAAACGACCAGGAGATATCAAACCATGTGACAGCTGTTGGTGGAAGGGCTGTTAACTTACTTATATTTTTAATTTGGTTGAAAATTGTACCACTTAATTTTCACAAGCCTTGTCCGAAACTGAAGAGAGTTCACCACGCGTTAGCCCCAGATTAGATGCGGCCTTGTCGACGTGTGGCCGGTCCAGTTGATGGGGGTGGGCACCATGCAGTACCTTTTGCTTCCAACCTGCAATCTTCTCCTCCACTGTTTGCAGATTGCAGTTTAGTTGGTACTCCGCTTGCGCCAAGTGCAGAGCGCTGTATCCTCTGTCAGAGGCGCAGACAGCCCGGTATAGCGCGTTTTGGTTGGCGCGTTCTGCGAAGTACTCGCGCAGTTGTCGTACCTGGGCAACACACAGTGCAGATATTACGACTATTCCAAGTCCCTCTTCTTTGCGTGGTAGTGAAACTCTCTCCAGTGCCGGTTGAGGATGGTGCATTCCGGCCTCTTCGAATGCTTTCCTCATCCTCCTCTCAAGGTCCTCTAGGTCAGTTTTGCTCCATTTGACTACACCAAAACTGAAGGTCAGCAGGGGAACCTTGTTTCCCGCGTTGAGGAAAGTCCTCAGGACACAGTTCACTCGACTTAAGAACTTGTCTCACAGCTCCGTCTTGAAGTCGGAGTGGCGAATCCCGGTGAGCTGTCGGAATCCAAGATATTTGTAGGATTCGCCACCAACCATGTCTTGTATAAACTCGCCGTCATAGACCTCGTAGCCTTCGGATTCGGTAAGTTGTCCCTTCAGCAGGTGGACACAGCGGCACTTTTCGAGGCCGAACTCCATGCAGATGTCCCTGCTTATATCTTCGACAACCCGGATAGCTACACCTAGACGCTGACGTGAATCAGCGTAGACCTTGAGATCATCCATGTAAAAGGTATGGGTCACTTCTTCGTGGGCGCCGTCGCCATACCTTATTTTATAGCCATGACCGTTTCTATTGAGGATCCTACTGAGGGGGTTCAGTGCCAGACAAAACCAAAGCGGGCTGAAAGAGTCGCCTTGGAATATCCCCCTCTTTATCTGCAGAGTTCTAGACTGCAACACATTTTCCCCATCACTAAGGTGCAGAGACGTACTCCACTGTCTCATCGCATGCTGCAGGAACCTAACGACGGCGGGTTCAATTTTGTAGAGCTCCAATACCCGGACGAGAAACGAGGTAGGTATGGAGTCATAAACCTTCCTGTAATCGATATAGGCTATGCTTAGGTTCCGCTGGTTATAAACCGCCTGGCCGACTATGGCTGCGTCGATGATGGCCTGGTCTTTGCAGCCATGCGTATTTTTTCTGCATCCTTTCTGCTCTTCTGCGAAGATGTGATATTGTTCGCAGTGAACAGAAACTTTGGCGGTTATTATGCTGCTTAATATCTTGTACAGACTCTATAGGCACGTTATCGGTCTAGACTTTGATGGGTTCAATGTGTTGCAGTCTTTCAAGAGATTGTGTGGGTCACGTAGCACCTTGTTGAAGCACTCAGCTATCTTTTGATGTGAGACGGTCAGCTTCTTGTGCCAAAAGTTCTGAACACCATCGGGGCCCGGTGCTTCCCCATTCCTCAGGTACTGCGAGGCTTCGCGGACATCGTTCTCTCCGACGATGATAGCTGGCATTTCTCCAATTTCACCACAACACGCCTCCTCCCGTCTTAACCACATTTGCCCGTCGCGATGTTGTACTGGGGTTTCCCAAATACCAGCCCAGAAGTTCGTCACATCGCTAATATCTGGCAAACCTTCGCGGTAGTCGGGCTTCTCGTCGCTAATGTTGATTTTGTTGTTGGCGCTTTGCAGAGTCAGAGTAACGTTTCAGTCGTTTAGTTAGGACGCTCAATTGCTGTACCAGCGTGTCGAGTTTTTCCGTCAGCTGGTGAGCTCCCAGCTGGCGATGTTCAGTAGGCCGCACGATTACAGCAACTTGGCGACATAATTTCGCCGATTTGCTGCCTCTTTTATACGCCATCAATCTTCCAATTTCGGCGCACTTGTTTAGGATCCGTTGCTCCAATCTCCTTCGCCATGGAGGCTCACGCCTTTCACGGAGATGTTGGAGCAGTCCGCCTCTTGGCCTTATACGGTATCCTAAACTTTTGGCGGTCGCCACAGCAGCACATTGAACTTTCAGTTGCAGCTCCTCCATGTTCTCAGCATCAACCAAGTGCAGCGGAAGAACGTGCTCGTTCATGAGCTTTACTGCACTTGTCAGCCTGCGAGAATGCTGCAACTTCGGGATCCTGGGGGTCGACAAAGGGTCTGTGTCGCGGAACTGTGAGATCACCTCGTCGTAGTGGAAGACCAGATCGCGTAGTAGTTGTTGATCTGGCTGTGGGTCTTCCGGCTCAGGGGGTTGTTGTACTGTGGCCTCCATTGGTGCTGATTCGCGTGCCCCATTCGCGAATGAATTGCTCAGCCGTACTGAACTTCGTCTCGACACATCGCTTGCTCTGTTGTTCCTGGAGCTTATTTCTCTCTGCACCTGCTGCTTGATCTCGTCGATTTGCGTTTGGGAGAGCATGTTGTTGCGTACTATCGCTCTACGCCTCGCGTTCATCGCGTTCTGATCAAGCCTCCCGACGAACTCTGGATACGCTTCCTCGAACATTGTTAGTATTCGAGGGCGACCGCTCATGTCCGTCTCCAAAGCAGTGCAGATGTAATAGGTGCGGATCACGAATTCATTCATTTCGTGTGTCCACATGATCCGGCGCCTAGTGGTACCCACAAGTGTGGACGACTGTCGTCTGGCAGTCGCAACACGTCTCGTAGGCGCAGCGTTTCTTGGGTGATGTCGATGGCTGCTGTTTCCGTGTGGCGGTAGCTCTTCGGGTTGAACCCGGCTGGTGGCCCGCTCTTGCACATCGCCCTCCAGCCGCTGGCCGCTCGCTCTTACGCCCGTTCCAGGACCAGCTCCAGTTCGGGAACCCTCCTCGGGCGATCGCATTCTTAGTATTCTTCGTGAACGTATCTCCATTTTCTGGGTGTATCTCAGCGCATTGGCAAGGTATATTAGAGTCCCACCTTGCCAGAGAAACCTTTTCGGGGTGCCGCCCCTAACATGGAGACAGACGCACCCCTAAACCTCCAATGACCCGGGAGGCCTTCCCCGGGTGAGATATAGCGCTCTGACTCGCTCGCACCCCCTCACTTAGCTACTTTCGACACCCGTTCTCGGAGCCAAGACCAGGGGTGTGTTTCCAGTTCACGCCCGATCTTAAAAATGATCTTCGTGGAGGCGTGAGATAGGAGCATTTGAGACCAACGGGCAGGCTCCTACCCTAGTGTTGAACCTCATTTGAGAACCAATTTTTTTTTTTATTTATTAAAGACACTTTACCACTACTATGGCATTCGTGTCGCGTTATTTGTAAGTGGATGAAAAATCTTGCACGAGAATTGTTTCTGGAAATAATCTGATGTTATAATGTCGAGTTTTGGTAGTAAATATATGTTAAATATTAGAGTTTATAGTAAACAATAATGTTAAAGGTTAGATTAGAAGATCAATCAATGAACAGTTCCGCGATTGGACCCTTGAACGTGCGCTTAGTAAGAAAACGTGGTTGTGATAACGAAAAATAAATTTTGGACGAGACAAGTTTGCCGGGTCAGCTAGAACTATATAATTTCATGAACCGAATTCCTTGCTTTAAAATAACTCTCCCTCGTTCTAAACGTTGTTTAAATTTCATTATTAATGTTCTGAACAAACTTTGTGAAGCGAAAAACAAAAAAAATTACTCAAATGCTCTCTGATTTCCTATTTGGTTTCGGATGGTGGCGCGAAAATACCATGGCGGACCGACAATATTTACCGTAGTTGTTGTTATTGTTCACGGCAGTCCCTCCCGCTGAGGGGCTACGGGCAACGGGTTGGAGTTTGTAACAGAATTTGGCCATCGTCGCCATGAGCGACGGAACAATTCCAATATATCATTTCCCCTTGATTTTCCGGAGCCGAGGAGGAGGAAACAATAGCCGTGTTGCTGTGGGGAGGAACAAAAAAAATCAAGGACACCGGAGGGTGGGTTGAGGGTCGGAACTCGGCAGAACGCGAGCAGGCGCGTAGGTTTAGGCAGACAAACTGACAGGCATTATGTTTGCAGGCAACAGTCAGCAAATAACAGTAATTTTATTGGCATAGGGTCGGGTTCGTTTCCGGAAAGCTGCTGGCTGCTGGAAGCTGGGATTTGGCGAAAATTTATTGTTAACGGGTTGGTGCCTGGTAACAAGCGGGGTACGTGGACTTTGTTTTCCGGGTGGTATAAATCACGCGGCTAAATGGAAGCTGAAATAACGTACCGGTGATATTGGAAATGTAGCGGTTGGGCAAATATTGTTTCAATGAAGAGTAATTGAAATATGAATGAAGTTTCCCATGAATACGAATGCACATATTCAATATTGCTCGCCGATATCAAAATGAACAATCCCTTCCGGTTGTCCATAGATTAAACTTTTTTCAATTAAAGTTAAAAAAAGAACTAATCTTGAGGACCGATGGTCAACAGCTGCTCAGCGGTTCAGTTTTGTGTCGCCTTTCGCTAATCATTCATCAAAACAGTCAACAAAAAGAAAACCTGATAATCATCTCAGCGGATAAAACCCATGTCGTCACCATATTGATTACGCTCAATCTAAATTTCTTCGAAAGTAAAACGATGTTCGGTGGAAAACGGCGATGTCAATGTCGCCCGTTGACACAGTGTTTTCAGAGAAAGAAAAAGTTTCCCCTCCATGATTCGGCGAAAACAGAATCGTTCTCCCCCTGGCGTTTATTTCCTGTGAAACTAGTTTACGTTTACATGTTCGCCAGCTTAAACACACATACACAGGGATCGAAACTATGGCGATGGCTGCCGCCAAAATCCTTCCTCCCTGATGATTTTTTTCACCCGTTCTATGAATTCTCCCATTCGCTTCAGCTGGCCTTGGCCCTCATCACCGAAGTCGGAAGATCCCTTCCACCGGCGCGCGTTATGAATGGCTGGTTGACATTGTCTGGATGGAAATTTTCTCGGGTGCATTTGTGCTGGGGTTCCGAAAATAGATATCATCGAGGGAGAATGGCGAATGGGAAAAGCCACTGCCGATCAGAAAGCCATTTTTTGCTTGTTCCGCTGACACTGTTTGCAGGCGTTCGATTTTATGGGCTGGCATAATAAGTTTCTGATTGTACTTCGCGTGGGAAAGATGGAACTTATATTTGGGCGAACCGATCTTGTTTAAAGAGATAAAAAGATTGGCATTCGTTATGGCAATTGTTTTCAATGCCACAGATTGATCAGTGATAAGAACTCACAACACCATGTTTACACATATCCATGGAATCCACTCAATATATCATCGATGTGTGTACGCAAGCCTAGAAATCGGGGACACGTTTCCAATCGATTGGCCATTTACAACACCCGTGGCATAATTGTATCACGCTGCTTGTGATTTTCCTGCAGTTTAGTAATTGATTTTTTCAGCCACTTGTGAACTTGGAGCTCCAAATGAGCCATATCAATTCGACCTGTGTTACTAATTTCTGCAATGATTAAAAATTATCAACAAGCTGTGAAGTGGTTTGGAGTACTCGCGTTTTTCACTGCAAATCGGTACGTCGCGTAGATAAGTGTTAATCAGTTGATGGCATATCCAACAGCATATTTTCGTTTCTTCTGAATTTCGAAGGGGTTAATTTGTTGTTAGTCTCCGTGATAGACCTGAAGTGGGTTTATTGTGCAATCCGTATGAAGTTTTGTATCTTGACACATTAAGGACCGCTCGCGAGTTTTCTCTTGTTTTGCGTCGCATCTTTTTTTTTTATTAATTCGTTTATTTTTACAGGCTCAGTTACTTAAGTTTAAAGGAGCCGAATTCTTAAATATAATTTTAAAACTATATATATAAACAATTTTCTTACATCTATGGTTAGTAAGGTGGAAAACCGATTACTCGCGGTGTACTCAAGTTTAGGAGGGTGACATATTTTTAGGAGAACGATGGGATATAAGGAAATTGTAACAATGTTGATGAACACTCATTTCATAAATCTATTCGTATATCTATAGTGTATTTACATTTCAACTTATTCTACTATTTATAGCAAGGGGACGAATTACCCGCAAAGGAAGGAAAGGAGGGTATAAGGATGTAGGGACAATCACACACGAAGATCTATAGCTTTAAGGAAAATATATATATGGACATGTAATCAAGGTCTAACTGAGCCAACACATCTCTCACCGGCACATTGGGCTGTCTTCCTCGGGCCCGAAGGGAGTTTTCTAAATTCGATCTGGCGACAAGATACAACTCGCACGACCAAACAACGTGTTCGATGTCGTGGTAACCATGGCCACAACCGCAGAGATTGCTGTCGGCAAGATTAAAACGAAAAAGCAGTGTCTTGTGAGGTCATATGCCATGTTTATAGATTCAGAAGAATTCGACCCAATGGTGATGGAAATTTTGATTGGCAAGTGATCACTACCGTTGGGGTTCTGGATTACATTCCACTTGCAATCTAACGATAGAGAATTCGAGCAAAGCGAGAGGTCAAGAGCACTTGGGTTAGCAGGAGGTTTAGGTACACGTGTTGTTTCCCCAGTGTTCAAAACGGTCATATTGAAGCTGTTACAAAGGTCATATATCAACAATGAACGATTGTCGTCGTACTGTTCCTCCCAGGCAGTTCCGTGAGAGTTGAAGTCTCCCAAGATCAATCGTGGCTCAGGAAGGAGTGAGCACATGTCATCAAGTTGTTTGCGGCTTACCGCAGCTCTCGTAGGCCAATACAAGCTGACAATACAGAGGTCTTTGCCTCTGATGTTTGCATGACAAGCAACAGCTTCGATCCCTCCAATAAGTGGAAGGTCAATTCTAAAAAATGAGTGGCACTTATTGATCCCCAAAAGCACCCCTCCGTATCTATCATCACGGTCCAAGCGTATAATATTAAAATCGTGGAAAGAGATATCATCTCGCGAAGAAAGCCAAGTTTCGGACAGAGCAAAAACATCACAATTGAAGTTATGAATTAAAAATTTGAATGTATCCAATTTAGGGATAAGACTACGACAATTCCACTGTAAAATAGTGATATCTCCGACCTCTCTATTTGAATTAGACATCAAGAGAGATAATCATTGCAAGGAGGGGCCATGTTTGCATCAATTGTTGCAAAATTGTCTTTAATACTGGAAGCATTGAGATGACAATGGTTCTGATGGAGTCGGAAACATTAAAACACTTGAAGATTTGATCCAAAAGGTCAGACAACTTTTTAAATCCCGATTGGGAAGTTGAACTGGACGGAAAAATAGGGACAGTTGGGGTTTTTGACGTCCCCTCGAGTGCTGGGTCGTTCGAAGATGAAATATTCCCACGGAAGCCAGGAGGAACCTGATTTTGCTTGTCCGCTGCACTCGATTTTTTAGGCAAGCTAACAGAGGATATAACCGTGGGGACTTGTTCTTGAACTTTGGGAGTGGTCACATTTTTGCGCCGGGGATTCCCTTTGAAAATAAACGGTGTGCCCTCGCTAGCTGTGTCCGCTTCCATTTCATCAACTGGCAACGTGGAAAAGGTATCGTGTGTTGAGATTGGTTGTTCTTGTTGTTGGGTCAGTGGCGAAGCGCCCTTTAAAATTTCCGCAAATTTGCGCTTCGAGCGTTCCTTTAAAGAGCGCTTCTGTTTCTCCCAGCGACTCTTGTAAGTTTCACAAACTGAGAGCTCGTGTGGGGATCCCCCGCAATATGGACATTTATGCTTAGTCGCACTGCGTCGCATCTGTTACGGATGGAAATGGAAATGACCCAATTTTTCTACACTTGATGATTAAATCCTTGGTCTGCCAAGAATCTAGCAAGTCCTACCGATGGCTCGCCTTCGTCTCATCCACACCGAAGGAAACGATCTCATTCGTGCAATCCGAACAAATGAAGCGTACAAGTTTGCCCCAAAACGTGCAGTCCCAGGCATTTGTCTTACAGATTTCTTTGCGGTCCTTAATACCGATCTGAACCATATTTCGGACACATTGTTCTATTATCTTGAAATGCTGATTGCACTGATGATATTACTATTGAATTAATATCATAATTGTTTCTTTAGATTAATACCTTGGTTTCACTATCACTTCATTTGAGAATTACATTTGAATTATTTCATAGCAGGAAAACATCCAACAACTCTACTCATTAACGTTTTTGTTTGACGTTTCCTTAGCGTGAGCACGTAGAATTTACCCGTTCCTCAATATCTAAATTTCTCCCGTGTTTCATCAGTTCTCATCATCGTTAACAGTTTACTGTGATTGCTTGGTAAGTGTTTCGCAGTTGATAATCAAGTGTAATGTAATTTTCGTTCAAAAAATTACAAAATAAAGTGTCCGAAATTTGAATTCAATCTGTCCGAAATTTGATTTTTTTATAAATTGTGTCCAAAGTTTGATTTTTATTCGCTTGATTTGAAAAGCATTTCATTCGATGTTTTTTTTTATGTTTTCAATCAAAAAGGTAACAAAGTGGGAAGCTTGAAAGCATATTGAACTAATTTAATGAAAATATCAACCAAATAATACCTGTGTGTTCTGTCATAATAATTATTTCTAGTGAATATTTTGGTTGTTGAATAAAATATAACTAATGTATAGTATGTGTTTTTAATGTTTTAACGATCAATAAAATTAATTGAATGCCATCGATAAAATAGAACTAATAAAACACTTTCGTTGCCCAAAGCGAAATTTCTAAGTGACACAAAACACAATTGGGTCTGCAATTGGGCCCATGAACGTGCGCTTAGTAAAAAAAACGTGGATGTGATAACAAAAAATAAATTATGGCCGGGACGCAGTTTGCCGGGTCAGCTAGTAAATTAATAAAAAGCATAGTATAAACATTATAATAATACATAATAAATAAATTACATCACGGAAAAAACGCTGTAGAAATTCGCCCAGTAGACCGATCCTTTTGAAAATTTTAGACAGTAAAATAAAAACTATTAAACAACTTTTGGCATTTTCTTTTTATTCATACTTCGAGCCCAAGCCCGTATGCTCGCACCTTCCTCTTTACCCCGTCCATAAGGTTCTGTACAACGTCAGGTTGAAGTTTTTTTTTAACAGAAATCCATTTTCTCTTGAAGTCCGCCTCCGATTTGACAACTTTTGGGTTCTTCCGGAGGGCCTGCTTCATAATCGGCCAATATTTCTATATTGGGCGAAGCTCCGGCGCGTTGGGCGGGTTCATTTCCTTTGGCACGAAGGTGACCCCGTTGGCTTCGTACCACTCCAACACGTCCTTTGAATAGTGGCACGAAGCGAGATCCGGCCAGAAGATGGTCGGGCCCTCGTGCTGCTTCAATAGTGGTAGTAAGCGCTTCTGTAGGCACTCCTTAAGGTAAACCTGCCCGTTTACCGTGCCGGTCATCACGAAGGGGGCGCTCCGCTATCCGCAAGAGCAGATCGCTTGCCACACCATGTACTTTTTGGCAAACTTGGATAGTTTCTGTTTGCGAATCTCCTCCGGAACGCTGAATTTGTCCTCTGCGGAGAAGAACAACAGGCCCGGCAGCTGACGAAAGTCCGCTTTGACGTAGGTTTCGTCGTCCATTACCAGGCAATGCGGCTTTGTCAGCATTTCGGTATACAGCTTCCGGGCTCGCGTCTTCCCCACCATGTTTTGCCTTTCGTCGCGGTTAGGAGCCTTCTGAACCTTGTATGTACGCAGGCCCTCCCGCTGCTTGGTCCGCTGGACGAATGAACTTGACAAATTCAGCTTATTGGCGACATCCCGGACCGAACTTCTCGGATCACGTCTAAACTGCTTAACTACGCGCTTGTGATCTTTTTCACTGACGGAGCATCCATTTTTGCCGTTCTTCACCTTCCGGTCGATGGTTAGGTTCTCGAAGTATCGTTTTAGTACTCTGCTGACCGTGGATTGGACGATTCCCAGCATCTTACCGATGTCCCGATGCGACAACTCCGGATTCTCGAAATGAGTGCACAGGATTAATTCACGACGCTCTTTTTCGTTCGACGACATTTTTCCAAATTTACGAAAAAATGACAGTGAAGCATGGCCAGCGTGATCTATACACTCTTATCTGATTATAAGCGAAAGCTGAAGATATAATTCCTAAAAATTAAATTTCTACAGCGTTTTTTCCGTGATGCATTTTGATGTGACACACCCTTTATTCAATTTGAACGAGGGAAGTGTCACCCATATCTGGGTGACGGGGCGTCGAACGTGTTAAGAAGAAAAATTTTGCAGCGTTGTTGCATGTTGCATATCGTGGCGGAGCGACTCAAAAGTATCGGCCCATTCAATTGACAAGATCACTAAGCTATAGACGATGATAGCCGATGAAAATAAAAAGAAACAAACCATTCATTTTTTGAATTCCATGCGTGTAAAAAAATGAAATAAGTAAAACAAATTTTTAAGTTAAACGGTTTAATTGTGATTAAACATAATGATGTACTAAAAGCTAGAAAATAATTAGGCAAGTAGCAGTTAGCAGTTATCACACCTCTCCTTCATTAGTCGTCGTCTCCTTCATACATTCGTGAGATATATGAGGAAGTTGCTAATTGTGGATAATGGGAATCCAACGTGCCCCATTTTATTTTAGTCTTATCAATGCACAAACAAACACTGAATGATTTTAATATGTGTGAGTGCGAGCGCTGAGCGTAAACCAAAGGTTTTGTATTCTTCAAGTGTCAAGTTTCTATAAGACCAGTTACATTTTTTCCGTTGTTTTAGTTGTTTTGATCAATAAATCTGGAAAATGCCAAAGGGAAAAGTGCTAACGGAGAGAAAAGAGAGACAAAACGATGCATTTCACCAAGAAAATGTTTGTACAGAGAAATTTCTCGTCGGATTGGACGATCACATCAAGTATTGCTCAATTATTGTTGAGCAAGTTGAGCAATTGTCCTCAAGGATACGGTAAGAAGGAGAGAACTCCACGTAAATCGAAGCTCTCTGACCGGAATAAGCGGGAAATTGCTAGAACAGCTTCGAATATCTCGAAACCGCTTATGCAAATGAAGCAATATTTCAATTTAAATGTTATTCGGGGAACAATTCGTCAAGTTTTGGTAAAAAATACTCACATAAAGAGGGTTTATAAGGTTAAAGCTCCTCATCTTACACCATATCACATAGAAAGACGTCTGAGTTTTGCCAAAGCTCACATGAACCGACAGTGGGACATGGCATGTTGTTACAAAGAATGTTTCAAACAGAATACATTTTGCTATATACCATAACGAAAGGTTCTTCAATATATAGGTTACCTTCACTGACGAAGACAAATTCAATTAGGATGGTTCTGATGGTTTCAATGGGTACTGGCGTGATTTACGGCAGAAGGAACAGTATTTTCAACCAGGAATTTTGGAGAAAGCTCGTGCATGGTTGGGGCGGGATTCTGTGTAACCGGAAAGCTCAAGATAGCTTTCACATCATTCAAGGATTACATACATGTTCTCGAATCCTCTCTCCTACAGTTTTTGCGTGGATATCGTCACAAAATATTCACAAATCATATCATATTGAAAATCATCGGGGGATTCTTGTACGCAGAATCTACACTGAGGGAAAACGGTATACCACGATTGAAGAGCTCAAGGTCGCAATTTCGGAAACATGGGAACAATATCGAGAAAATCGTTCAGCAGCATTTGGTAAATAGTATTCCAACACGAATTTTGCAGGTTTTTAGCCGAAATGGCAAGGTTGCCAACTATTGACATGTAAATCAGCCGATCGTTTTGAATTTTTCATTGATAATACTTACGAACTTCGAAATGGTCTTATAGAAACTGGACAGCTGAAATGATCATATTTAAGCACAATAAATAAGCAAGCAACTCTTTTGGAATAGTCATCGAGAGTACACCCAAACTAGCGTTGGCACTAAACATGCCATCTTTGGCAGAAAAGATGCCATTTCCTGGTCATGAGAGTCAAATGCGCAAATAATGAGCTATTTTGAAGCTTAAAATGGTTTGTATGTATGCGAGCAAACATCTCTTTCTGTTTTATTTTCTCTTTTCATTTGGGATTGTGCAAAAAGAAAGTCCATACGACGTCAATGGGGATCGAACCAAGGCCGGCTGGAATGCGAAGTTACTTTACACGACCACGCTATCCATATAGCTGCCAGCGCTATTATAAAGGATCGTGATAATATTACACCTCATCATAAAAGGAAGTTGGAAGGTGTTTTCTAAGCCGATAAAGAAGAACATGAACGAGAAAATATCTTTCTCTGTCTGAGCCGTGTATTTGGCAAACTATACGAAAAGCTTTCATTTAATGGTGTCTCCTGTTTCGCTCCCTCATATTGGCTCTAGCATATATATTATACAAATGATATACATGTATTGGGGAGTAGAACATTTTATGTTATCTTTCAGCTCATTTAATGTAATAAATCGGGATGCCAGAAAATGTGCTAAAAATTAACTTTGGGTGTAGACGTGCTTTTCGTTCGCTCCGTGCTTAGTATTGTGTCGTGTTATTTTGCTTGGAGTGGTGCCGAACCGTCGGTTGTGTAATGGAGAAGAGCGGCTTCCGAAGCATTTCGGAACAATTAGTTGGCGAGATTCATTATGATGCCATTTGGTGAAAATTATTCACGCATTGTTTGTCCGGTGTTCGTTGTCTCTCGTTATTCTGTATGCTATGTCCCAAATCATTTGTGTATAAATTGGAGAATTTCGAGCAGACCTGCATTGTATAACAGATTGTATTACATAATACATAATACATAATTTGTTTATTCCGTTTTTCTGTGACGTGGAACAAATAACGACCGGTTCGGATAATTTCATGTTCGTTCGTGTTCCCATATGAGGAAAAGTTCATGTGTGTAAGTGAAACGCTGCGCTCCATTGAAGCAGCGCAACGGCAGCGATAGCAGAAAATATTCAACTGTTCTCCGGGATGCATGCAATTTGCATCAGTATTTGAGATGCGCAGTGATGCTATCACCAACATTAAGACGTCGCAGCAACAGCACAATAAAGCTAAGAAATTGAATGAATTTGTCTCTCTATAATTTTCCATGTTGTAGCATTTTTCTTCTGTTTCACTATTTTAGTCTGCTCAATATTTGTGCGCATGTGAGGTCCTGTTTTGGTTTGTTATCGATGTCATATAGAATTTGGACTATTGACATCTCTTGTTTGTTTATCATGTGTTTCTGTGTGCGTATCATACTTGTCTGTGCCTAGAACAGCTTCATAAAATATGGGGAGGGTGGTCCTAGGCGTACCGGCTAGTATTTAGGTACTTTACGGTTTCTACATTTTGGGGACTAGATCAGTACCACCCTTCTCCCACTCTTTAGTATGCAGTGCTTTTTTAGTTCATTGAAATTTTATGAAATTTTGTATTTCAGTTTGGATTTGCAATCCATTTACGCAATCATACTTTAGATTAGGGATCCAAAATTAACATTCACAGGAAATTCTGTCAATCCTAAATCGAATTACTGATTTGATAATGCAGTTTTTAAACTTGATAATTTCATTCCAGATTCCAAATTATGGATTCAGATTCCGGATTATGGAACTGGACTAGACAAATATTGCTATGCATATTGCAGATATAGTAGTGGATCGACATCATATCTAATAAAATAAATGAAATTTTATTATAATGATGTTTCGTGTGTAGAAGAATATGTTTATCTTTGTTTGGGTGCGTTTTTATGTGTTTAGGTAGGTTGCCTTTACTACATAGGTTCATATTCCAGAGAGTAATCACAGTTGCTGTTTCGAAATGTTAGTTTAAGATTTAAAAAGGTTGATATGAATGTCAAATATTGATATTAGGTATCAAATTTCAATTGTATAATTGGTTTGTTTTCGTAGTTATGCATGAATATCTATATGCATATGAGTTCAGATTCAATTTTTCAATTTATTTTTCTTCAACTTGGTTGCTGTGTATGATAATTTTCTTCAAAAAAAAAAACTCGGTTGCAGTGTACGCGCGATAAACGAATATATAGTAGGTCCAATTCATTTTAAAGGTTTTCCTTCTCAGGATACCTAAAGATAAATTCTGTCGCGTGTCGTAACATGAGGTTTTAGCGATTTCTTTTCATTAAGTGGTCATTAGTACGCGTTTACATAATCACATCACTTTCCTCGGTGATTCCTGATTTTTACCACTCTCCACTAACAACTATCGCTCCCATATACTCATATTTGATACGGGAGAGCTAATTTTCATTTATAATTTTGGTTTTAAAAGCATGTTTGTTACATCCAAAAATCTATTATCATTTTCGCTTCACAGAAATGGAACACGAAGCTCAATGTCGTTTGTGTCGAATTGCGTGGCAAGATTGCCACATTTGCACAACTCGGTTAAACTTTAGTCGGAAAGATATGAAATTTCCCACTATTGATTTCCTCAAGGCGTATTTTGTCCACTAACCAAAATAGGGTTTATGAGGCAATCTTCGCTACTGCCTTTCAACCGAATGCAAACATGTGGGACCGAATATACTGTTGCCCCGCTAACGTCGAGTAAACCGCGAGTAATCGGTCGAAACCTACTAAACATAGATTTAAGTTGAAATTCTGTATAAACAAATCATGAATTAGTGGCTCCGCAAAGCTCTCAATCTCATGAGAGCTTTGCGGAGCCACTAATTTAAACAAATAAATGAATTGAAAAAAAAATGTGGGACCGAATACGTGAAATGTTGTCTGCTACCGAGAAAATAATGGATTACTTTTTCCCCAACCTAATATAAATCAATATTTATAAATATTTGATACATGACGCGTTCCATTGTAGAGGTTTTATCCCAGTTTCCATCTCAAGTGGCATATGGATATACTTGAATGCACTAAATACACTAAACGCAATTTTTATAAATCTTTCTCAGTTGGGGTAGTGGGGGCAAATTGGTCACCTGCTTGTTTGGTAGTATAACTATTGACTATAGATGCCGTATTGATAGTCACCTCATGTTTGAAAATTTTGATGGCTTTTGAGTCACCCTGTACTTCAGTAGAGCTGTCAAAATACAAATAAAAACAGAAATTGCTCTCTCGATAGCCATTAGGATGTAGTTCTGCGCGCATGGCTTCTAAAGAATTTCTCGTAAAATTTTGTTTATTCAATCTGATATATTGGACAAATCATCAGTTTGGACGACTGTTCACATGTTCTGGGAGAGGTGAACAAATATTTTGTTTAAACTCAGCGGTTAATTGGCATAGAAATTACTTTGATGTTTGAGGGCAAAGTGGTCATAGGTTAATAACGACTTACAATGTTCTGTTCACTGAAGCTGATGTACCGCATCACATTCTGCTCTTGAAGAGAATCCTTTTGTAGCTCGGACCCTGGATAAATATGCCACTCCAACTAAAATAAGCCTCATTATGCGGAACGTTATGTGTTTCTTACTTCGTTTTTGTATGCATGAGAAAATTTAATTTGAGACTCTAGGTGAATAGGGCAAACTTATTTCATACATGTACCTACTATATCAAATATGATTTGAACAAATTTGGACGAAAAAACGCATAAATCTATCCCATTTAGCTTGATATGTGCGAGTGACCACTTTACCTCCAATCAAAAAAAAAAGTTCGATTTTTCACCTTTTTTTTTCTAATGATGAAAAGTGTACTATTTTGAATTTTTATAGTAAATGCCGTTTGCTATTTTAAACAACAATGAGTTGAACTATAATATTCATCGAGAAACGGGAATTGAAGTGGTATGTGGGCGCTGGAAATGGGCATATTCTTTAGGGTGATCACTATGCCCCTCACTTCCCCTACTCGTTCGGCGACATTCGTATAAAAGGTAAAAATTTCTAATTGAACAGTAGAATTTATTCTGAGTAATTTTTCATAGACCCATCTCACTCTCATATTATCGTATTCCGAACCCAAGGCCCAACCAGTTTCCCATGAACTTCTACCGACTGCAATTCCTCGAATGAAGTCCACAGCGCTCATATAGATGTCAAATCAAAATCCAATTTCTGCGAACTCTTATTGACTCAATAGACGAAAATCAACACTGGTGGCAACTTGAGCTCATCCTTTCCCGATATTTCCAGCAGCAGGTCCGAATATTCGCACTGACAACCCCAAGGGAAGTAATCGCTCATACGAGCTAAATGAAACAATAACACACACATCTTCCCAAAACATGCGGTGGAAGAGGGCAGGGGGAAATCACGAAATAGACAGCTTCTGACTACTTTTTCTCACCCCTGCGGCAATCTTTTCACACTTTTCATTTTCTTCGGTTCTCTGCGGCACCCGTAACCTGAGTGCGAGGTCGTCTTGGGAGAGTTGATTGTTTCCATCCGCTGTATCTGTCTTCCTCACTCATCCTCATCACAGAAAAAATATATATTAAATAAAAAAGCCAATCGATCGATCGAATCCCATTGTTGGTCAATAGTGATGTGGTGAGGATATTGGAAGGCCTCGTCTTAATATTACTGTGTTTTTTTTTGTCTGAAGAGAGTACAGGATGCGCAACAGACAACAGAGGAAAAAAACCTCAAGTAACTACTGGTATTTTCTCTCGCTTTTTTCCCTTTCAATCGATTGTTTTGGCTTCTGTGCTGCTGGCTGTTATCCGTCCCTATCCGAAAGGCAAGTGGTTGTTGCGAATTCCAATCAATCATTAGCATTGACAGACCCCAACAGACACGGGACACAGAAACCATGAGCTGCCAGTCTTGCCACCCTGGAAGAGCAAGGCAACTTCTATTTTATCACTTTTCTTTTTTTTCTTCTTGGGAATAACCGCCGAGAGATTCTATCGCGATTGACCGCTGGGTGGGATGACGCGTCGATTCCTTGTTGAAACTGAAATTGTATTTCAGAAGCAGAAAAATCCAATTAACGTCACGCGGACGGTATAATTGTATCACCTATGAATCGTGCTTCCGGTGTTAGAAAGTAATAACAACATTTTGGATATCTGAAGGTTTCACCAAATCATATGCATTCCGTAACTCCCTGGTGCTTCTTTAGACATTTCCAGGCAGAATCTCATCACTCACATTTGCGATGGTTGGATGAATACGGTCTGGAGAACGTCACCCGTTCGATGAATACTGATCGATTATTTCACCCTTCGACAGCAGCTGATCGCGGATAACGTGGTCATTCTATTGCAACCACCGCGGGTTGATTATAATATGACGACGTTCCACAGCTACCGGAATTTTGCGGTCTTTGTTGTACCAGTCTCGGGGCAAATAATGATGAGCCCTGGTGGACTAGTATAGAGGCTCATTAACAATCACCACTAATGATAGCATAGTGATATCACACACTCAGTAGACCAACATACAAAAGTGTGCTGGTAACGACATTACAGCACCGGACAACTAGCCTTATATATAAAAATTTCCCAAAAGCAATCGCGAAGTGAGGGTTTCTCGAAGACGAGTTATATCGTCGATCAATCTTCAAAATTGATTATATCTTCTATATAACAGTTCGGCTGAAAAGTTTCTAAGGAAACACAGTAAAACTATTTTTTTGTTGCTAAATTAATTTTATTATTCAACATAATTGTTGTGTGAGTGTGATCATTGTCAACATATCCTCATATCCCCTCCTTTTCCTGACGAAAATATGTCACCCTTCTAAACTCGAGTTGACCGCGAGTAATCGGTTTCCTATATTATTAACATTAGAATTAAGGAAAAATGTATATATACTAGTAACAATACAGTAAGTAGTTCGGCTCCTTTAAACCTATGTAACTGAGCCTGTAAAAATAAACGATTTAAATAAAAAAAAAACATAATTGTCTTAGAGGGCGATACAGCGATAACAACGATCTAGTACTCTTTCGGTTTTTCTCAAATAGGTCTCAGTTTTGGTAATCACTTCATCATCGATCTCGAATTTCTTGCCAGCGAGCATTCTCTTCAGGTCTGCGAACAGAAAATAGTCGCTGGGGACCAGATCTGGAGAATACGGTGGATGCGGAAGCAATTCGAAGCCCAATTCATGCAATTTTGCCATCGTTTTCATTGACTTGTGATTTTTCCATTTTTTTCACAATAACAAAAGTCACTTCACTCTCAATGCTGTAACTCACGAACCAATCGACCGATTGCTGTCAAATTTTGACACGTATTCATTGAAAGATGGTGCTTTGTGATAGTCGAGTAGATTTTTGCAAGAGGTGCCATCTAGACGTCAACCTTATGAACTTTTCAGTCGAACTGTTATCTAAAAAATCTCGTGTCATGGTGTTTGTGGTCGAGCTCCTCCGAAACGGTTCTACCGATTTTGATGAAATTATGCACAAAAAACTAGGTAGGCATGAGAATGGGTCGTATACTACACTCGACAAAAAAAAAATTAGAGAAACAGAGCGCGAAGTCGGAAATTTCAAGTGATTTTTTACGTGCTGTAACTTCGTGAAAAATGTACGCTACAAATGAAGCTACAACTTTAGAATATTTACGTACATATTTTTATCTTGGTGTGTGTATGTGCAGTGAGCAACAATATCGGGAAGAAATGAAAAATAGATTTTTCTTTGTTTTTTCAAGAATATTCTGGACTAACACAATTTTTTGTCAACCAACTCAACAGCAAATCCAATTGATCTTATCATCCAGCTTTTATTTGGTTCCAAGAACGTTCCTTTAGGACCTTCCCACACAGAGATATTTCAGTTTGAATGCAAAATTACCTCTTCGTCTTTGATGATGAATAATTCAATAAACAACCATCGCATCGCAAATCGAAAGACAGTTTTGAAAACTCCAATGAATTCTACACAAGAGTAATTTATTACTTTGACGAAAAAAAAAATGGAATTTTTTGCATCGATTTTAAAAAAGTGTCAAAAAAAGGATTTTTATAGTATTTTACAAAATCTACTGTAATTCTGCAAATATCGCAGTAAGTTCAAATGTTTGCAGGCAAATTTTTAGCCTAGTGTATTCCCTAAACATCTGTGAACGTTTCATATTGATACGTTCAATCGTTTTTTTCTAGCCGAATTTTCAAAGTTTGTCCGGTCTGGGATGTCGCCAATAAGCTGAATTTGTTAAGTTCATTCGTCCAGCGGACCAAGCAGCGGGAGGGCCTGCGTACATACAAGGTTCAGAAGGCTCCTAACCGCGACGAAAGGCAAAACATGGTGGGGAAAACGCGAGCCCGGAAGCTGTACACCGAAATGCTGACGAAGCCGCATTGCCTGGTAATGGACGACGAAACCTACGTCAAAGCGGACTTTCGTCAGCTGCCGGGCCTGTTGTTCTTCTCCGCAGAGGACAAATTCAGCGTTCCGGAGGATATTCGCAAGAAGAAACTATCCAAGTTTGCCAAAAAGTACATGGTGTGGCAAGCGATCTGCTCTTGCGGAAAGCGGAGCGCCCCCTTCGTGATGACCGGCACGGTAAACGGGCAGGTTTACCTTAAGGAGTGCCTACAGAAGCGCTTACTACCACTATTGAAGCAGCACGAGGGCCCGACCATCTTCTGGCCGGATCTCGGTTCGTGCTACTAATCAAAGGACGTGTTGGAGTGGTACGAAGCCAACGGGGTCACCTTCGTGCCAAAGGAAATGAACCCGCCCAACGCGCCGGAGCTTCGCCCAATAGAGAAATATTGGCCGATTATGAAGCAGGCCCTCCGGAAGAACCCAAAAGTTGTCAAATCGGAGGCGGACTTCAAGAGAAAATGGATTTCTGTTCTAAAAAAACTACAACCTGACGTTGTACAGAACCTTATGGACGGGGTAAAGAGGAAGGTGCGAGCATACGGGCTTGGGCTCGAAGTATGAATAAAAAGAAAATGCCAAAAGTTGTTAAATAGTTTTTATTTTACTGTATAAAATTTTCAAAAGGATCGGTCTACTGGGCGAATTTCTACAGCGTTTTTTCCGTGATGCAATTTGATGTGACACACCCTTTATATCATTTCATTCTTCCCAGTCAAATTGTCCTCATTGCATTTTGAAGTGACTTCCCTCAAAACGAATTCGTTTCTCTCTCTCTTTCTCATGTATCTTTCTTAGAGGCGAATGAACTGCAAAGTTTAAAGCCTCTTAAAAACAAAGAAAGAAAGAAAATGTATCTTTATGCATACATCGATGTTTGAGTTCACCGTGGTTTGACAAACGCTACAGGTGAGCTAGATTTTTTTTGTGTCGTACACGAAAATTACGCACACGTATAAAATAGCGTGCTGTGTGTGAGCTATTTTGCACGCCTAATACTAACTAATACTAACGCGAGGATAAGGCATACGAGTCATACTTGATAAATGTCTAAGTTCGTTGGTTTGAGTTCACGATGGGTAGAAAATAAACCGTCCATTGATGGGGTAACTACTTTTTTGCATCAGGAGTCAAGTTTTAGTTCCTCTTTATATGGACGTACAATAAGATTGCATACGGTGGTACACAATTAGTGTCAGGGGGAAATGGAAATGTGGATTGAAGTCAGTTGAATGAAGAGGCAGATTTGTATTCATTAGTCGAGTCAGTTAAAATAACCACTGACTGGACTAGTTCACCAGTCATCCTCGCTAGTCAACGCTAGTCAATTCATTTTCTAGTTAAGTCATTTTTTTGTCGGCGGTGACTGCTGAAGCAGCTCTGATCGAAACGGAGCTACTGGGAGTAGAGTCGGTCTTCATTTTTCACCGCCGAAGATTTCGGGCTCTGACACTGGGGGACAAACTCTACTATGTGTGTGACAAATGTGCAAATCAGAAAAAATTTCTTTTACGGAAAATCACCCGCCGCTCTAAAGGAAAAGACGGATATTGCCTGAACATTAAACAACGAGATCCTGCCACAGATACTTCATTCATTCATTTTGAATTAATATTTCTGAACATGTGAATAGCGGAGATGAAACAAGCAAGCACTCTCTTGTTAGGCTCGATGAATTTCTATGCATATCATATGATACATAAACGCGATCAGGACAACGTCATTCTACGATATCGTGAGCTGTGCCAACAATTTATTAAAGACAGTGCCTGAAGGTAGAGAGTAAACGACTGCGATTCCTACGACATAATTAACAGAAGTGGCGTAAGGAGGAATACATTCACTTGAGAGACGTTATCATGAGAAAAGCCGACACAGCCATTTCTATTGTCATGCCAAAACGCAATGCATTGTCATGATATTACAGCATGTATTCCGGAAAAATGGTAATGGATTTACAGGTGGAATAAACACGCTTATGAAACAAAAATCATAAATTAAAATTAACTGTAATCTCTATTCATGCAAAATCTTGAACGAAAGTTGTGTAATACTTAATGTAGGGTCAGTACTATGTCTCCTAAGTATTGAAATAACATCAAGTAATAATGGCAATCTAAAAGAGAGCGAATTGCTTCTAAAAACGGATGAATTATTTCGACGTTTGATTTGCGTCGAAGCAACGTTGTCAAATTTTCATCGCACGATGGAATTCGCATGGCGTTTTGCATTGCAATTGGAATTTGGAAAATGCGAAAAATCGAATTCGATCGAATTGTGAGATCCAAATGAGTTGCAAATCAATGGGTTTTAAGAATAGGGGTTCGATATTGTTATCACAAACAAGGTTCATGGTCCACGCGGTGATCTGAATCTTGGATTGTATGGCGTGGCAGATGGTTAACGATCACAAGCGTAGGTGGATATCCAATACATCAATGAAGATATCAATGAAGATATTCTAGCATATTTGTCTACCAGAAGCTTAAAGCATTTCGGTTTAGCAATACACTGGGTTTTTTCCTAAGCATCAATTGCATCAATCAATGTTGGTTACGGGCTTAAAAATTCATGTTGGGACAGTTATGCCTAGAATATTAACATGGGACAATTGAGCTTGAAGTTGTTTTTTGAAATACTGGGAAAAAACAATGGGTTTATTCGTGTTTTTTTCAAAGAGATTATGCATAAAAACATCGTTTTATGAAGAGCGGAGTGATCTGCAATACTTTGCAGATTATGAATTTCAGTGTTTTTAGACATTCGCTAACAAGTGTACACGTGTGCTGTTAAACTTTATTTTATTTGTTTAAGAATTTGCTCGTTTTTCCAAACCAGAAATGAGTGCATTAGCCCTGCTGAAAACGTGACATAAAATTCTTGTGCTTGAACCGATTTATTTGATATGGATCTACAGAAAATTCATGGTGGGACAGTTATCAACATGAATAGAATATCAACATGGGACAATTGAGCTTGATGTTGTTTTTAAAAAAACGGGGAACAAACTATAACTTTTTTTTGTGTTTTCCGGAAGATTCGACATAAAAAATCTTTTTATAAGGAAAGGTGAAAATTGTCAAAAGGTAACATGGGACAACTATGCGTAGAACGGCAGTATGGCTGTATTTCAAATTCAGAATACCGATATGAATATTCGTCGATTGAATGACAACGATGAAATAATACCAAATTGGCAAATTGGTATATCAGCTTCAATAAAGTTGTCTACCGTGTCTTTGTTTTTCCAATTAATAAACGGCACCCAGCAGACGTAAATTTAGCCGTCCATCTTGAAATCGGCATGCGCGTATTTTTCACCAACGAAATAGTAATTCGACAATATTAATATAATTAATTTTTATTCCATCTTTATTTTTTCCGATCAAAAATTTTTTTTTCACTTTACAAATTAACTTTTAGGAGATCGAATATGTCAGTTAAGTTACTTTTCTTTAATTTGGTGGGCCGCCAGCAATTCGAGTGCTATATGGGCAGTCATGTTGATAAAATACATTGAATTAAGGAAATATATTGTTAAACCATTCAAACACACTTACAATACATTAGTTACTTTTTGTTTTACAAATTAAATATTCATTAAAAATAATTTATATGGCAGAACAACGTTTGCCGGGACAGCTAGCAAAATGGAAAAAAATATACATAGGGCTATCGATTTCCCGACTCGGAAAATAATGTCCTGTACTCTCTGTAAGCTATCTAATTTTGAAGTCATTCATCTTGTGATTTTTTTTAAATTTACAGCAAGCAGTAAGATAAGATGACGATAGTCCCACCACCTTCCCCTACAGAGGTTTGAGCAAGACGAGTTATCTAGAAGATATTTACTTTTTTTTTCTTAGCTTTGAAATCAGTTTAACAAAAAAATAACGAACTGATTTTACCTACAAATATAAATTCAAAAAATGTTATTTTATTACATTATCAAAAGAGAAGCCAATACTCAGTCTCATCCTCCACTGAGCCGATACGGTCCCGACGAGGCCCTTGCAGCCAATTGGTCCACCAGAGCACAAATAAAACCGCCAGCCTAGTTTTGGATAGACAATGACTATCCCCATCTAGAGAAGTCGAGAAATTTTCCATTACGAAAAAATCCTAGACCGGCTCTCACAAAAACTTTTATTTTATATCCTTTATATCTGTGAGACGCGCGCGGGCCTTATGTGGACTACTTCTATTTATTTAAACTCGTACAAAAGAAAACAACAAAATGAAAAATAAAAAAAAAAATATTCCATCATCACCAAGATCATGACAAACATAATACTGATAAATACAAATTAAAAAATAATATTGAAACAAAACAAAACAAATTCCACACCGTATAATCCGTTAAAAAAACTTCATCAGATAAAGTATTCATTAAAAAATTATAGGAAGTTGTGTCCAAGATACGACCGCATTGTTGACGTAGAACTACGCTGTTATTTTATATAAGTCGCTTGTATATACCTTCGGATATTATTCTATAATGCTGTGAAATTTTAGAAACAACTGCTTAGTAGCATAATCTCTGAAATGATTTTTTCATTGTAGAATCAGTTGACGATAATTGATTGATGATTCATTCTTGCCGCAAAACAATCGTATGTCGCAATTTATATCATGTCAATGCATTGAAAATTTACCTCGAAGGCTATTCAGGTGGCCTTTTTCGAAATTGACATAGACTCGAAATTGACATAGACTACAGTCGATTATATACATGTTGCACCAGCACCATTATTCCATATCTCATAACTACATCAATATATCTTTGGCACCGCATTTAAACAACAACAATGACAACACTTGCAAGTATCAAATATCATGCTACATGTTATTTAGTATTGCCTCAAAGGAATCGCACCTCTAGATATCGTTCGTACAAACTAAGCGTAAACCAAGCGCCAAACAAGCGTTCACTATAGCATGCACACAGAGCCATGCATTGGTGGCTTGAAACTACTAGCAATACAAACATTTCTCATCATTTTGCGCTATTCTCAAAAGAAACGCTTCTGTTAATATTACTGGCCTCGAAATAAGTTGCATTACTTTCTCATGCTCGAGAGAAGCGCAGCTGTCACCCTGAGTTGTGGAAGTTTTGCTACTGACAAGCGAAACCTAATCACATACAAAATTCCAGAACATTTAATTTCTTGATGACTAAACAAGAGAAATAAATTCTTTTTGTTAATAACAACCTCGAAAACAGTAGCAATGCTTCATTATGATCAATATTAGCGCAAATGCAATCCTAGTTGAAGGCAGTTTTGCGACTGGCACGTGAACCAAAATAACTTATAACATTCCAGTAAGACATTCAAGATGCTTGGTATTCCCAAATAATATTTTAGTGCACAACCTTAACGTCTGCTTCGCCATAACGTCAGTTTAATGCATTGATGCATTCTCAAAGGCACCAACGAAGCCCTTATGAAGACGGAAAATAAACAATGTTAACTGCTTGGAAAAAGACTGAATTATGCCCCACAGCTTGTACTATGCTGTATACCCATCGATGCGAATTCGCTGATGAGTTTGTCAAGAGCGACCGCCTTCACCACCAGCGGGGGGAGCTTGATTTTGGTTGCTGCCTGGCCGTTTACATTTTCGAGCGACGCGCCGAAATCGCCTACTTCGCTGTTGTTCGGTGCGGTGTCACATTCGCGAAGGCTCGGTTCAGTGCGAACGCTTTTCACTGTACCAACACCGCGTGCATCATTAGATGACGCTTACCTCGTAATTTTATTGCCCCTGGCAATGTGTTCGTTTTTTGCAGGGCTCGAGCCTGCCTTCCTCTTCTTCTTGCTCATCGCACACTACGCGAAGCGTCCAATTTATGACGCGGAAAGAAGAACACACGATACGAATAACGCGAAAAACGAACAGAAAAATCAAACGACGATTTCCAAGTTGGATTACCACTGGTGGGGTCCAATCTTAGATCGAAGCGCAGCGAAAGCAAAGTGAACTGGATTACTCAACAGTCCGATGCCGAATGAAAGTTTGCCTCAGCGAGATCCACTGTTTATACTCTAGGCAAGTATTCTCCTTCATTTTTCTTCTTTTCCTTTGTTCACGGAGACTTTAAATCCTACGATTTCCCCTCCGTTGGTCGTCGATAAGTTGCTCGTTATTGATAGCTCTATTCGGGAAAGCACTCAAATGGACAGAACAAATGTATGGGAAAATAGAAACACTTAAAGTTTTCATGAATTTCAACCATTTACTAACCAGGGGATTCTTATGTATGGCATATTAAACAAATCTTACGGAATTTCCGATTCCTTTAGTATGTAAATCGCCAAAATCCGTTCGCGGCAAAAATAGTTATTAACGTTAACTTTATTTCATAAAAACGTGACCTGTTTTTTGATTTGACACCCTTATTGAAAGGCGTAGTTCTACGTCAAAAAATATATAAATAAAATCTACAATAAACTGTCCACACAAAGTTATCCGTTCGTATAAAACTTCGTCAGTCGACGATTATTCGTCAAAAATTAGAAAAAAACATTATTCGGCTGTTAAGAATACAGCTTTAATGTTTGAAATACAGTGCCTCTTGAATTCTGTAAGTGTTGTTGCGCATTTAATATGTCTTGGCATCGAGTTGAAAACATTTATTCCTTTGAAATACAACGAATTTTGTGAAGCACATGACAAGAAATGAGGTGTTCTTAATTCATTCGCGTTTCTAGTGTTATATCTATGAAAATCACTTCCTCTTTCAACTCGATCACTCAAATATCGAGGCAGCAAACCGTTAACTACTTTAAAAATGAACACCATAGTTAAATAAACAATTCTTTGCTTCACGGATAACCATTGCAGAGCATCCAGCATCAAAGATGAGGAAGAGAACCTATTACATTTTAGAATCAACCGCATTATTTTGTTCTGCAAGCGCTGTAACCTCGATATTTGTGTGTCATTGGTCCAAATGAGGAGAGATGATTGATTTGTACAGTAATATTATGCTGTGAATGGTCAAATCGTTTTTCAATCGACATAATATTCCATACTTTTTGGCAATTTTCTTGATGACATTGTCAATGTGAGTGTTGAACTTGAGTTTGTCATCAATAATCACGCCAAGATATTTAATTTCCCGAACACGATCAATAGTCTCATCATCAATTAAAATAGAGACGTTTTCATTAGAACGATTTCGCGAAATTACCATGTATTTAGTTTTATTTATGTTCAATTTTAACTGCTTATACTTCAACCATCTACTTAAAGAATGTAAATCTCCATTCAAATGTAGCACGACCTGATGTAAAACTCGTCACATGTCATTAATGTACATAATGAATAAAAGGAGCCCTAATACACTTCCCTGAGGTACTCCAAGATTATTCCCTACGGGACTGGAAATGAAATCGTTAAAAATAGTCCTTTGAGTGCTGTCATACAAGCAGCTTTCAAACCATTTATATGCAGTACCCGTAAATCCAAAGCGCTTAATCGTATTCAACAACAAGGGCCTAGAAATTGTCTCGAAAGCGCGTTTTAGATCCCAGAAAACAGCAATGATGGTATCTTTATATTCTAATTTCTCTTTCCATTTTGCTAACACCAAATTCAATGCGGTTTCACAGGAATTACCTTCCCGATATCCCGATTGTTCTGGTATTAGCAAAGCGTTACGGTTTAAATAGTCCATCAGCTGGCCTTTAACAACTAGTTCCAATATTTTCTCTAATGTGTGCAACATGTTGATGGGACGAAACTTTTCGGATTTAATCGTTTCAGCAACCTTCTGAATGGGGACTATTAGGGATTCCTTCCATACCACAGGCACATGCTCAGTTGATAAAGATTTATTAATAAGGTTCAGCAAGATGTAATCAATGACTTGGAAGCAATCTTGAATAACTCTAGCGTTAACATTATCTACTCCAGCTGTTTTTCCTAAAGAAAAACAAATACTTCTAAGTTTGTTCATTCAAATCTACAACTACTATTGACTGGCTGTTTTATTTCATCAGGGTCATCGAGCAGTTCAATGGATTGATTGATCAATGAAACACTATTGATGAAATAATCGTTAAACTTAGATGCTATTGCCTGTTCAGACTGTTCAAATGTGCCATTAAAAGTTATGGACCGTGGTTTGATATTGCTAGGCTATAATAAGGATTTCAAAATTTTCCATAACTCTTTGCTGTTGCTTTGATGCTGATCAATCTTCCTTCCTTTGTGAATATCTAGTGCGCGCGATCGTGTACATATGCCAATGATTTCCATCATTTGTTCTACGAAATTTGTTGTACCACCTGTCTCTCTTACGTTTAAGACGCAACAGATCCAAATTGTACTAGTCGATTGGTACGCGTTTGCAAGGCAGTAGTTAGAACAACTGCTGATTCATCCAAATTACTCGTCCCGAATGGAAAATCCAAGCTTCTCAACACGAGATTCGAAACAGCATGTTTCGAATATTTCCTCCAACACTTTAATTTCACAAAATCGTCGTTACTAACGAAATTATCTGCAACATTCAAAACTATGGTCTCATGATCGGTTATTTTCAAATTTTCATCAGTTACAGTACAAATTGTTTCAAAATTGGAATAAACATGATCAATCAATGTTTTACTGTGCCTGGAAAGACACGTAAAATCATTTACTGTTTGTTTTAAATTGAAGAAGTCAGCTAAACTCTTCAAATGGTTCGAATTATGGTTGTCTATCCAATTGATATTAAAATCACCAGTCAATATATTCAATCTACTGGAATCAAGGAATATTTCTAGCAAATCAAGGAATTTCAACAAAACGTTGGTCGCTAGAGCTGGGAGAATGATACAAAACACCATAGTTGCCTATCTTCATGCCACGTTCAACTGTAATGCCCAAGAACCAGTTTCCTTCAATAACTTCGTTGAGGCGAAGATTGAATTGAACCAATTCTTTGACATAAATTGCAACACCGCCAGTGTGCCTAGAATGTGATAAACAAGCAGCAACATTATATCCCGGAATACTGTACTGATCAAATGACTCAATTTCAACAATGTGTGTTTCAGACAATAGGACTAAAAACGTTTTTCCTCAACAATCTGACGTAAAGCTACGTAGTTTGTTGACAGTCCCGCAATATTCAAATACAAAATATAATATTGGTTTACAATTCTTCTGGAACCTGGTTGTTATTGTATATTGAAATGCAGGCTGCTTTTTTACTAATCACAAAGTCTTTTATACACTGAACATTCTGAGCTAAATGCGCCATGATTGACGTCCAAATTCATTTTCCGTTCTCTATTCATTTTCAAACAATTTACACATTTCAATACAGTTGACCTGCATTCAGATGTCTTGTGTTTATGACTACACCTAGAGCACGTAGTAGTGTGTCATAATTTCGAATGTTGTTGTACTGGGGGCACCAATAAAAAAAATGCTAAAATATTTCCGTCTTTTTTTATGTTATTTTGTCAATGACCAGTTTACCGCATATCCAAAAAAAAAAACCAATACAGATTGCGGAGGTTGTTGAATGTTATTTGACCACTATGTACCGAATAAAAATTTTTCTACAGTATCGTATTATGCGTCGAATGCCAGGAAGTGGACGTTCGCGACCCACGCGTACACGAAAGGTAATTCTATCAGTCAAATCCAAGATTTTGCGTAATCCAGTATGTTTTAGTAGGAAAATAGCCAACGACACCAACATTTCCGCAACATCCAAGCGAAGGATCATCAAAGATGATTTGCATGCATCTCCTAGACCCAGGAAGAAAAGCACAACTTGACCACAGATCACAGATAATGAAAGTAGAGTGAATCGGTAATACTTGTCTCATAAGGGAAACTTCTCAGCATTGATTCTGCGTCCTAATCAGCTCAATCGGACTTAAGGGAGAGTGACGCAAAGCGGTTAAAGTTTGAGTTTTTTTTCGGAAAATCACCCAAGGAGAGAGTAAAGGTAATCGGAGTTTTCAAAATAAATTTTTTGATGTCAGATGTCTTAAAATTGCGAGATCTACTGCCATTTCGAAAAAAAATGTTTTGTCAAAAATCGACACTCTGGGACTTTTTTGGGAGTTTTTTTCGGAATACGAGGCAAAACGTATGCCAGTAGGAATAGTTATCTGAATTTTTCCTTCGGAACTTGCTGCGAAATGTTGAGTTGCACGATAATATACCCTATGCAAAATATTAGCTAATTCGAACTTCATTTACTAGTATCACAGACGTTAAAATTTGAGTTTTTCGAAAACTGAAAAATCGAAAAATCGAAAAACCGAAAATCGGGGTTTTCAAAATCACGTTTCTTGTCTTTTCCTTCACGTTTATGCTCTCCTTTTTACTTTTAAAATACATTTTTTTTTTGGTAATATTCTCAGGTATTTTGGTAAGGTCAAGCAAACCATTTGTCATGCGAAAATGCGAAAACAGAATAGAAACTGAGAGAGGTTGGCGTCGACATCATGCCTCATACCGTATGTTTCTATTCTATTTACGCATTTACGCATGACAATTGTCATGTCAAATGGTTTGCTTGGATAAGGTAATAGTCTTGGTTCGATATATCCTTGGCATTGCTTGAACTTTTTTTGAGTACAATTTCATGCTGACTTTTAGTCTGAGAGAAAGAGAGGTCTGCTTCTATCTCACAAACATTTTAAAAATTTTGAATAAGGTGCCTTTATTTGTTATTTCACCCTTCAACCCACGAAAAAGCATTTTTTTCTGCCGAAGATGATCCTTTTTCTGCCAACGATAGTTTGGGTGTAGAGAGTTTTAATAATTCTAAAAATTGTGAAAATGGCGGCTCTATGATTTTCTCCCAATTTTTGTAGCAAATTCGTCATTTGAAATGTGCATATAAAATCGAAAAATCGTTACGTTATGCGATAGATTGCACTGCATTTTCATTCCGAGCGAGCGAATTACGCTTGACTGATTCGCAGCGGTACAATTGTGCCTCGCCGCTACGTAAGTTGCTCGTAATTGACTACATGTACGGGAAAGCTATTAGAACGAATGTATGAAAAATTATAAGATCTCGTTTCAACGCCGTTTTTGACAAATTGACTATTGGAAGTTTTTAAATTTTCCATATTATAATAGATTGTTATGGAGTGTCTTAACTGAACGGAGTACAAATTTCGTAGATCCATCACGAAAAGACTGAGTAGTGAATCAATTGGACTGTTTTTCGGGGCGCGATTGATTTTTAATTTTTAACCCTCCTGTACTCGCGTGCAAAATCATAACACGTATACTCGTGCTCGGTGTCACAGACCGAAAGTTGAACTTCTCTGTAATGTTGCCATTGTGTATTTTTCAGGCTTTATTGGCATTTATTTCAAGAAGAGGGTATGATTGAATGAAAAAACTCTAAAAAATATGTGTTCTTCGTCTTTATTATGTTTTAATAGTCATCTTATTCAGCCTCCTTAAAATAGAGTAATTTTTGACACTCCAACACAAATAACGAAATTCGAGTTTTTCACTGTTATTAATTAAATGTAAGCAACTGAATATAATTCATGGAAGTATGAAGAGCTATGAAATAACATAAAAACGCATTAATCGATTGTGGTTTCATTGGAGTAAGAATCAGAACATAGCATAACTGCATGCTCGAAACAAACATATTGTTTACATTTCATGCAGTTGATGCGTGTTTTTATGGTCTTTTATCGAAGAGAAGAACGTATAACGATCTTCTAGATAATTATCAGATGGTAGAGATTCTGGAATATAAAGTTTGCATGTTTCTAATATTCTTTGTCTCTGTCTTCTTGGTAAACTAAGAATTAATGCCTTTTTTTTAGATGGGGCATAAAAAGATGATATAAAAGGATTTCTAGGAACTTCCTTTTCTTTTTCTTGTTTTCTTGTCGATATTGTCCATTATAAAAAAAATACCCCCGAAACTGTAATTGTTAAAAATTACCATAAGCTACCGATTAGTTTATAGTTTACTGTTTACAATTCTTTTACAAGTGTGTATATGTATGACCATTACATTTAGCGAATAACTATACGAAAGTCAAACATTTATATTATGCTTTTGAACGTATGAATCTAACGACGAATATATCGACGAATAGTTAATATATGGATCCGTTCAATCTAGTTACAAAAGGGACTGAAATCAAATAAGAATAATCCGGTAATGATCTTATGCTTCTTCTTCTTGAATGGCGTTAACGTTCCCTGTGGAACTTTTGCCGTCTTAACGTATGTATTAACTAGCGTCATTTATTAATACTTAGTTGAGATTTCTTAAGCCAAATAACACGCCTTGAATGTATTCCGAGGGGCAAGCTCTAGAATACGCGTGACCACAGTGCAAGTCGAAGGAAAATTTCTCTGACGAAAAATCCCCCGGCCAGAACGGGAATCGAACCCGAACACCCGGCATGATAATGTGAGACGCTAACCACTCGGCCACAGGTGCACTTAATCTTATGCATTATATTCAATAAATATTCCACGCCACTAACATTAATTTATGCATTTCATTCAACAATATTCTAGAATATTAAAAAAGGTACTTGTCCAAAAAAGTTACTCCTATACTCGCGTCGGTGTGTCCGACCGAAAGTGTTAAAAAAGTGGCACACGGTCCCATTGTACCAACACATTCGAACGCTAAACGATGACGAACGACGAATAACGAAGCTAGAGAGAATCGCAAAGTCGCAGTGCTGATATTTTCTGAGATATGAACGAATTATTAATTTCTCGGTCTGACAGACCAATGCGCGAGTATAGGAGTGTTAAATTAGTACCCCCAATATATTCCCGAAAGACGTTATCCTACATCGACAAATGATTCATTGTGAAAAATGATTTCCCCGTGACTATAGTTGTTCGTGAGTTTATGCCAAAAAATAAAACAAACACAACTATTCATAAAGTACGTAATTTATTTGATCTGGTTGGTTTCTGCTGAGCTCTTTGGCAGGTGACATCAATTTCAGAACCAGAAAACAAGTTTTTGAGAACCTTCGAGATTTGAGTCTAACGATGAAACAATTGCATCACAACCGACTATTTTGTAAGGGGACTATTTAAATTTTGGATATTGGAAATATAATGTAATGTGAATAAATTTCGGTGAATTTAAATAATTGTACTATGACAATTATGCATGTGTGATTTTACGACTGGAATATATGGATACTCCGGTTAATAGCGTCGTTTTTTAAATTGAATTCCAATGTGGGATGAAATATCATACAATCATAAATTGACGATCACTTGCACGCCTCTGTTAAAGGTTTATTATTATGTATAATTCTAAATATACAGGGTAACTTCGATATAACGTACATTTTACTTTCAAAATTGTACGTCATATCGAAGCATAATAAAGAACTCAGTAACATAGCTTATATTATTTTATTGTGTTGCTGTTTGAGTAAGGTTGATGAATAAATTCAACTAGAAGACGAAGCCAACCTTTCTCATGATGTTTCCCTTCGTACTGTTGATTAAAGTTTGATTCATTTAGACTCCAGAATCACAAAACAGTTGTATTTCGAGCTTGATTGATTGAAGGTACGACACAAGCTTTAGTATCAAAATACAGATAATGTATTGTTCTTTCAGAAAAAAATATTCAAAAACATATTCCTTTGGACTTTGATAATGTGTACGTTATATCGAAATTGCCCTGTAATATGTATTTTATATTTTCAAACTATTTTCAATTGTATTTTTAAATTATTGTTTGAATACTGGAAAAGAAGAGCGATATCAGCTTCTCATGCATTAACATAAAATCGTCTCGTAATAACCTGGAGAACAAGTTTTGTAAAAAATAATTCATCTACAAGTCTTATACATTGTTTAATTGTCAAACGATTCACATTGTAAGATGTCCGTCTGGAATCAGAATCAGAATTTGCATGACATCTAAATGTGACGGCTGTCAGAATGCGCGGCTAAATATTACCGAACCACGAAATGGAGTTGCTAATATGCTTAACACTCCTATACCTGCGCATTGGTCTGTCAGACCGAGAAATCAATAATTCGTTCATTTCTCAGAAAATATCAACACTACGACTTTGCGATTCTCTCTAGCTTCGTTATTCGTTATTCGTTATCGTTTAGCGTATCGCATGTGTTGGTACAATGGAGACGTGTGCCACTTTTTTAACACTTTCGGTCTGACACACCGACGCGAGTATAGGAGTAACTTTTTTGGACAAGTACCTTTTTTAATATTCTAGAATATTGTTGAATGAAATGCATAAATTAATGTTAGTGGCGTGGAATATTTATTGAATATAATGCATTTGTTACTAGATTGAACGGATCCATATATTAACTATTCGTCGATATATTCGTCGTTAGATTCACACGTTCAAAAGCATAATATAAATGTTTGACTTTCGTATAGTTATTCGCTAAATATAATGGTCATACATTACACACTTGTGAGAGAATTTCACTTGTGGAAGAATTGTAAACAGTAAACTATAAACTAATCGGTATGTTAATTTTTAACAGTTACAGTTTCGGGGATATTTTTTTATAATGGACAATATCGACCAGAAAACAAGAAAAAGAAAAGGAAGTTCCTAGAAATCCTTTTATATCATCTTTTTATGTCCCATCTGAAAAAAGGCATTAATTCTTAGTTTACTAAGAAAACAGAGACGCAGAAAATTAGAAATATGCAAACTTTATGTTCCAGCTCTTTATACTTCCATGAATTATATTCAGTTGCTTACTTTTAATTAATAACAGCGAAAAACTCGAATTTCGTTATTTGTGTTGGAGTATCAAAAGTTACTCCATTTTGAGGAGACTAATTAGATGACTATTAAAACATAATGAAGACGAAGAAACGTATTTTCTGGAGTTTTTTCATTCAATTATACCTTCTTATTCAAATAAATGCCAATAAAGCCTGAAAAATACACAATGGCAATATTTCAGAGAAGTTCAATTTTCGGTCTGTGATACCTTGCGCGAGTTAACGATCGAGCATCGCATGGAATTTGCAGACCAGGCGAATATTATGCTGCTTGGCTGATAAACAAAACATCGGATCCGCTAGCGAAGGAATTGGAAGCGTGATCATAAAATAAACATCATCCAAGGCCCGCCCGCATGGTGCTGAGTTGACATATTTAGGGTTTAGCTGATAAACGATCATGTTAGCATTAAGAGAAGAATAAAGTTAGTCTTAGTTTGACCGTCAAATGGAATACATCATTTTTTAAAAAGTAATCCCGTACCCGTTTATTTTAAGTGGCGCCCGAATAGGGACCCTTGTAGTGGAAAACGGATAACGTCGTGAGTGTTGTGAAAATTTCCTCAATCCGAAAAAAGTGAATATCCGATAGGAACATCATATCCGGTCCCAGGAGCCGGCACCACACCCGACTAAGCGAGATTGCAGACACCGAGGGACACTCCCCGATCGGTACTACGGACCGTAGTAGCTAAAAGCAAATGGAGCATCTGGAACTACCTGCTGTAGCCTCCTCCACATCGAGGGTCAACCTACTACAAGTCCAGATTTGCAAATGCTGGCCGTACTAAGGACATGGTCCTTCATGTAAGTTAATTATCCTCATTAATAATAATTTAAAATAAAAACCAGTGTGATTAGAAACGTGCGTGTGAACAACGTGTGAAGATATATTTTTTTTGTGAAAATTTTGATTTATTTTCTTTATAAAACTGAAGAACGTTAAAAAATCCAGGTTAGATTTCTATTTTTCAAAGATAATGAATCCTGCCTTCGTTCCACCACAACTGCCAGTAGCAGGACAAGTGGAGATGATGGAAAATTTCACAGAATTAGGGAGAATTCCCGATTTTGTAAAAGGACTTAATAATTTTACCGGGAAAGCCAATGAATTGATGAACTGGCTTATGGACGTCGAGAGTATTTTCGCGATGTATAGAGATTTATCTCAAACATCGCTTCAATACAAAATTATTGAAAAAACAATTCGTAGGAAAATTTCCGGCGAGGCTGCCGATGTTTTAAATGCCAATAATATTTCTTCCAATTGGAGAGATATCAAAAGCACCCTTCTGATGTATTATAGTGATAAGAGGGAATTAAAAACTCTTGATCACGAAATTACAACCATAAAAAAGCTTCCTAATGAAACTCTGAGTATTTATTACGGCAGAGTGAACGAACTGCTATCATCGATTATTGCACAAATACAAACTGACGAAAAATACAGAGGGAATGCGACAGTCCATATTCAATATTTTAGAGAAAAAGCATTAGACTCCTTTATCCGTGGTCTGGAACGTCCACTTTCAATGCTTCTTAAAACTGCAGAGCCTGGTTCATTGAGCAAGGCTTATCAATTTTGTTTAGAATATTATAATCTAGACGTGCGTTTAAATTTCAGGAATTAAAGTAATTCGCACTTTCCTCCAAAGCCAAAAGAGCTTGATTATTTAAAAATTGCACATAAACAGCCACCACAAATTCCCCCAAGGAGGCAACAATTTGTTCAACAGCAGCAAGCATTCATTCCTCGGCCACAATCATTTATTCCACAGCAGCAACCATTCAGGGGAAACAATTTTTATTCTCCTCGCTTTCCCCCAGCGAATGTTTTTAGGCCTGGACCTTCAGAAAATTTACCACGTCCCGAACTGATGGAAGTAGATCAAAGTTTGAGGACAAGAAATATTAATTACGGCAATCGACCAAATTTCAATTTCAAAAGACCAAGGGAACTATCAGGACAATTTCAAAATTTCAAAAGACAGGCACATCCTTTAGAAGGATCGCCAGAAGAGTATTACCAAAACTATGAGGAATACTATGATGAATACTATGATCAAGAAGATCAATATTACGACCAACAAGGAGAAATCGAAGAAGTGCTTCAAACAATAACGTTGTCTCCGAAAATAATGAAACAATCAAAGATACAACTACTTCTCCTGAAAGTAATTTTTTAGGGTGGTGCCCCCAATGGTAAGACCAGCCTTGCCATATATTAATCTGAGAACCACAATCGGAACCTTACCTTTTCTAGTTGATACTGGTGCAAACATTAGTGTCATCGACCCTAAGCTAGCTTATTCATACAGAATTTCGAAACCATACAATTTTACAGCAAATTCGATCTCAAGTGCGAATGGTAAATTCAACGCAACTTCTGCTATTGACATCAATTTCTTCTATCCAAAAATTAATCATTCTGCACGATTTCTTTTACACAAATTTCACGATTTTTTCTACGGAATAATAGGTACAGATATTTTAGAACACCTTAATGCACACATTGATCTTGGAAACAAAATTTTGTATTTACAAAAGGAATTCGAAACATTGACAATTCCTCTTCTTCAATATTGCCCAACAGAAAATTCTTCTAACAGCCTATTCAGAACTTCACATTTATCTTCAAATGAAAAAGACAAACTGCATAAAGTGCTTGAAGCCAATAAATCAGTTTTCCACGAAATCAACTCAAAATTAACTTGTTCAACAAAAGTTGAATGTTCTATAAATACAACCGACGATATTCCGGTACACCAGCGAGTTTACCCATATCCGGCTGCCTACACTGAAGAGGTCAACAAACCAATCAGTAAACTACTTGCTGATGGTATTATCAGACCTTCACGTTCCGCTTGGACAGCTCCTGTTTGGATAGTTCCAAAGAAAACGGATGCGTCTGGTGAGAAAAAATTCAGGATGGTCATTGATTATAGAAAAATCAGTGAAAAGACAATTGCCGACAAGTATCCAATGCCCGAAATTAAATATAGATCAGGATGAAAGAAAGCGACATTGATAAAACAGCTTTCTCCATAAATAATGGGAAATTCGAATTTACTAGAATGCCGTTTGGGCTAAAAAATGCTCCAGCAATTTTCCAGCGAGCCATTGACGATGTTCACAGGGATCAAATTGGGAAAATTTGTTACGTCTACATAGATGACGTAATAATTTTCGGTAAAAATTTAGATGAACATTTGAAAAATTTGAATACAGTTTTGACGCTTTTGAATGAAGCCAATTTGAAAGTTCAACTTGATAAATCCGAGTTTTTGCGGACTGAAACAGAATTTTTGGGTTATATAATTTCATCCGATGGAATAAAACCTAACAGTAAAAAAATTGAAGTTATTAATAAATATCCCGAACCTAAGACAATGAAGGAACTTCGCGGATTTTTAGGTATGATCGGATACTACCGGAGATTTGTGAAAGATTTTGCTAAAATAGCAAAACCCCTCACAAACCTTCTTCGAGGGGAGAGAAATCCAGCCTCTGCCAAAAAAATTTCAATGACTGAACCTGAGAAGCAATGTTTTTTGAAAATGAAAAAAATACTATCTTCAGATGATATTCTTATCTACCCCGATTATAATAAACCGTTTACTTTGACGACTGATGCCTCAGATTATGCCATAGGAGCAGTATTATCTCAAGGTGACGTCGGAAAAGATTTGCCAATACATTTTGCTTCGCGATCTTTATCCAGAACAGAAGAAAAATATTCAGTTCCGGAGAAAGAGATGCTAGCAATATTTTGGGCTCTTCAAACGTTTAGGAATTACTTATATGGTGCTAAATTCAAAATTTTAACTGATCACCAACCGCTTACATTTGCTTTGTCCCCGAAAAACACCAATGCCAAGTTAAAGCGTTGGAAAGCTTATCTCGAAGAACATTACTACCAAATCGTCTATACACCTGGAAAATCGAACGTGGTAGCGGACGCTTTGAGTCGTGTTGTATTTTCAATGACCGGTGCTCAGCATTCGGCTGAAAATACCGATGACTTTTACATATTATCTACGGAAGCCCCATTGAATGTATATCGCCACCAGGTAATAATCAAAAAAGGACCTGATAAAATTGAAACAAAAAAAATTATTTGGAAATTTTACTAGAATAACAATATTTGTAAACGAAATAACTTATCAGTCTTTATTACAGATTCTGAAGAATAATTTCGATTATACAAAACTGAACGGACTGTTCACCACAGAAGACATAATGGGACAATTACAAGAGATCTATCGAGAACATTTCGGTCAACAGAGATTATTGAAAATTAGGTACACCCAGAATATATTGGAAGACATCTAGGAAGAAGACCAGCAATGGAACGTCGTCCGGAATGAGCACCATAAAGCTCACAGGTGTGCTGAAGAAAACGTGTTACAAATTCTTCGCAAATTTTATTTCCCTAAACTTCGTCAAAAATGCAAAGATTTTGCAACCAACTGTCAAATTTGCCATGAATGCAAATATGACAGGCGTCCTATCAAATTCCCGATTCAAGAAACTCCTATACCTAAAAGCCCTTTCCAAATCGTACATATAGATATACTTTTCCTGGAAAATAATCACTTCCTTACCTATATCGATTAATTTTCAAAGTTCGCTCAAGTGACACACATAGAATCCAGATCTGCAGTTGATCTGACACCAATTATAAAAGATATACTTTTAAAATATAAAACGCCTGATATTCTTGTAATGGATGGTGAAAAATCCTTTATGACTGGTGAATTAGTCAACTTTTACAATTTGCATAAAATAACTCCATACGTCACAGCAACTGGTCGAAGTGAAATGAACGGTATAGTAGAACGTCTTCATTCGACTATATTGGAACTTTATCGAATCAACAAAACCGAAAATCCAGATAGATCTATCCTTGAATTAATCCAACTTTCTGTCCAAAAGTACAATGCGACTATCCACAGTACAACACAATTTACACCTTATGAAATAATACTTCCTTCTCCTCGGACTACTGAAATAATTGAAACTGCATACAAAAACCTTCGAAAAAAACAGAAAAAGGACATACAATACCATAATAAAAAGAAAAAACCTGTAGACATCGAGCAAAATCAAGACGCATACGAGACAACAAGACAAAGACTTAAACACAAAAATAGATATAAAAAAATCAAAATAGCACATGTTCACAGAAGCACGATTACTACTGACAAGGGACGAAAAATACATAAAGACGACATAAAAATCAGGAAAATTTAACTGGACATTTGACTTTCTTCTTTTACAGACTGACGATTTGCCTTCTACTATACAACTGCACAATAGACGCAAACGAAAAACAAATTTCAATAAGAAGCTTAAATCAACAACCGCTATTTGTATATGACCAAGGAATAGGAAGAATTCGCTATGATTTTCACTATTATATACACCACTTCAACATCACATCTCTGCGAGTTAATATTGACATATTGCAATCACAATATAATAAAGTAAAAACGAATCAGTTCAGCCATCTTATCCAGGATAAATTCCATAAAATTAATGATGGATTGAAAAAACTATCTCTCACTAGAAGACATAAAAGATGGGATACTTTAGGATCAATTTGGAAATTCATTGCAGGCAGTCCCGATGCAAATGATTTAAGAATGATTAATTCAACTATCAATCATATAATTGATGAAAATAATAAGCAGGTCAAAATAAATAGAAAAATTACAACACAAATGAAATAATACAAATGTAAAACAAGTGAAGCAATATCCCTCTTTAATTCAAAGGCTTTGGAAATTCATTCCATTAATATTTACCTAAACTTAAAATATCTTTCTGAAAAACTAGAAAATATATTAGACAGTATGACATTAGCAAAGTTAGGACTTATCAGTGAAAAAATTCTACGCACTGATGAATTAGACGTAATAATACAGGATCTAAGAAGCCAGAATTTGACAATTCACACTAATCTCGAGGCGCTGAACTACATCGAAACATCCGTGGCCACCAACGATAAAGAGATGGTACTTCTTATCAAAACTCCCGTTTTGGACAACCGGATCTTCAGGAAAATCCATGTTTACCCAACCATACAGGATAACAAGCAAATATACCTTACAAACAGGCTATTTCTAGCACACTCCAGTGGGAATTACATTACGAAGAATCTGAATCAAACAATTTTCGACAGAAATGAAATCAAAAGAGATGTATCTGAATGTGTACCAAAACTACTAAACGGTGATCAAGCCAAATGCAATTTTACATCCTACATTCCTAAACAAGAGGTTCTACATCTGGATAATCAACATATTTTGATGAACTCAATAGATAACATCCATGTGGAAACCACGTGTGGAATAACTAACAAAACCCTGAACGGATCATTCTTGATCACGTTACACAATTGCACCACCATACTCAATAATGTAACCTACAACGCAAACAGGATAAACCTAGGTGGAAACCCGACTTATCTACCATTAGACAGTATCGTTGTCGAACAACAACACGAAATAGTCAACATCAGTTTGGAACATTTACATAATCTGCATTTAGAAACAAGGCAAATATTGGACCATATACAGTTGGAGAATAAAGGCTTACACTGGAAAACAACTTCAATTCTGGGTTCATTCCCTATTGTAGTTTTTGGTATCATTATTCTGTTCTTCCGTTTTCACAGATCTGAAGTTAAAATCACAACCCAAACAAATCAACCCACAATTACTGAGAACAGCAGATACAGGGAGCCGACCATTGAAGATGTGATGGATACGGAGCATCATCACTAAGGAGGGAGGAGTTAACGATCGAGCATCGCATGGAATTTGCAGACCAGGCGAATATTATGCTGCTTGGCTGATAAACAAAACATCGGATCCGCTAGCGAAGGAATTGGAAGCGTGATCATAAAATAAACATCATCCAAGGCCCGCCCGCATGGTGCTGAGTTGACATATTTAGGGTTTAGCTGATAAACGATCATGTTAGCATTAAGAGAAGAATAAAGTTAGTCTTAGTTTGACCGTCAAATGGAATACATCATTTTTTAAAAAGTAATCCCGTACCCGTTTATTTTAAGTCGCGTGTTATGATTTTGCACGCGAGTACAGGAGGGTTAAGTGGCTGGTAGGTTTCGAGCAATTATGTGTGTAAAATCTTCCAAAATTCCAGTTCTCTTTATTTTTTCTATTAAATAAATTTTAGTTCGATTTCGAATCTTATTTCAACGGTATCAACAGCGATGGTGAAAATCAGGCGATCATACAATGTAAGTAATGTGAAATGAAGTTGATACCTGTTAGAAGCTGTTTACTTGAAAAAGTTTATGCTTCCAACAGTTCGATTGTTTTGTTCAGTCTACCAAACTAATTTCCTAATATCTCTGAGAGAAATTTTTTAGTTTCCATTTTCACATATGCAACCACAGTCAAAAAGGCGAGAACGAGTGTTCATATACCAAATATGTCATTTCAATTTACAAAATTTCAAACATAATTCTGACCCACAATAGTGGCTCTCTTAAAATAAACCATCGCCCGAATAACATTTCAACATTGGAAATCGTCAAACATGGGCAATGGACTGTTTCAAAATTGATACCAAACTTCTTCCCAGTTAGCACTGTCGCTATATTTACCCCCACAGTTCCGCCTCAGTAGTCACACCTATGGCTTTGGCCATTGAAGCGTATCAAACATTGGAAAATAACTGAAGGTAGTAGTAGCAGCACCAGCAGCAGCCCAACAGCAGGTGAAGTGAAAATCCATTGACACAGAAACCCGAATAACCTTGTCGCCAAGTTACTCTCACTGTGTGTTCCAGTCGCAGAAAACGATAACTTAATTGAGTTGTTTTCCTCCTAAATCGGCCAACAGCAGCAGCAGTCACCGAAAATGCAACCGAATTTCACACTTGCGACCTTCAGACGTTGACTCTGCCTTTGGGAGACCCACTCCGAATAAGAGATCCTATTGTCTCAGCCAGAATCGAATCCGTAATGGGTTTTAACGAATTTCACGGATTCTGACTGTGACTTCCATAAGCACACACAACAAAAAACAAATCCATCCAATGGAACAAGTGTCCAAGAGTGATTTTAATATCGAAGCTGACCTTCCTCCGTATGGCCAGCGTTTTTGGCTCCTTGATGCCACATACCCTGGAGCAGTGCAGTAGTGGCAGAGAAAAAAACGGCAACGAGTAGTAGAGCAAACTGTGCCTACGATCGATCTCCAGCAGGATTTCCCCGAAGTCTTTAATGAAGGACAGGGCACAGGAAGAGAGCTGTCACCTAGTGCCTAGTAATCCGGCCAATTTCTCGCTTCGACCAGCGATCGTAATGGGTCGTCCTCCCCCGTTGTCTCTGTTTATGAGTTTATTTGTTTATTGATGCATCCAGAAGGTTTTGTCCGGATTGCCTTTCACCCACCCTCTCTTGTGCTGCTCTGTTCAGCGATGAAGCATCACCGCGCTGCCGATCCCGGGATCAGTTTATAAATATTTTACATCGATGCCTCGGCTAAGCTGTTGTTGAGGCTGGCAAATAAAGCGAGAAGCTGCCAAAACAGGCGACCCCCAAATGAAACGAACGAAAGAGGTAAGGTCAGTGAGAATGCGATTAGAGCCCAAGGACGTGATGTGGACGAGTTGAGATAGGATGACAGGTAGCGCGCGAAGACGGAATCTTTGGCCGAAAAACAAACAACACAAATTGGATTAGGACTAATGTTGTGAGCGCTTATCTGATAGACGCCCATTTTTTGTTTGGTTCGTTTATCTAGTTTCTCCAATTTCGAACAGGGGTTTAATATAATTATTGAGTAAAACCCCAGGGATGGTTTGACTATGAACAGTTCTTTTCTAGTCCAGGGGCTTAGCGAAAGGGGCTGCAAATACTTTACAAATATTAGTTTTTCATCATATTGGGGGCAATTAACAGATTAATACCTTTCATGGAAATGCGCAAAGCGTTTAACGAATGGAATTCTGAATCGACCTGAATATGAAACGGGATTTTAATATAAGGTGCTAGGTAGCTGACCCAGAATCTTTCAGGAGACGATAGAGGAGCATATTTGATGAAAACATTTCTTCTATGCAAGTGGCCAAATTTCAACTATTGCATACCATATAATTCCACATATATCTACCCTTCATGGGAGATTTTTTTTCTAAGTAGGGATGTACCCAGTGGAACTATGTTCTTTTGAAGGGGGATCCTTTAGATGTATATGAAAATCTAGTATTTACTGCTCGTTAAATATTTAAGCACGCTTTGAGTGCAACGTGTACTGATGATTGGCACGACAACATGTCACAAGGTCACCGATTCCTAATTTCTATCGCTGCTTTCAGCAGGTTTTAAATAATAGTCGACTATTTAACCCGGAAGTACGCAGATGGACCGTAAAATGATATCCCCATTTGGCCTAGATTTGTGGAGGTTCTCGAACGCATTAGATTATGCGCATATCGAGTTAAAATCGGTTCAAGTTTTCAAATGATTTTTAAGGATCTATTTTGTAACTCTTGTAATTTTTTAAACTACAAATGAGAATGAATACATCCTCGGTAAAAAATTTAAAGGAGGTTGTGGTCATGACACGACTACTTCGTTTACGTAGAACTACACTGTTACTTGTTCAAATCGCTTGTTAATCTCACCCACACACACACACGCATTTATCTTCGTTTTGCGCCCTTCTCAACAGAAGCCCTTTCTTTTAATATTTCCGGTCTTGTTTAGCTTAGCTGTCATCCTCGGTGAAGATAGTTTTGCCAATGTTATGAAACAAATCACATACAAAATTCCTGAACAATTATTTACTTCTCTTGGTGAGCCGATGATAGCCTAGTTTTATGATTCCCCACACAATTGTATAGTTCAGAGGACGCCTTAATGGAATGGCGTCAGATTAATGTAATGATTGCAATGCCAGAGACATCAGCGAGTAAGTAATTTGGTCGCGTCCACAGCTCAATCCGAAACGAAGATATGTGATGACGCAAAACAAGAAAGGACAAGCGATGCCCGTCGTTTCGTTAATTTTATTTCAAAAAAAGTGAGCTGCTTTCTGAATTGGCACCCTTAATGAAAGACGTAGTTCTACGTCAAAATCAATAGGGCATTCCATTGGCTAGCTAATTGGCTTTAATATAAATATATCTTATATTTAAATATTTAAATATATATTATATGTATATATATATATATATATATATATATATATATATATATATATATATATATATATATATATATATATATATATATATATATATATATATATATATAATAGATTTAATTTAAATATATAAATATATATTTAAATATGTCGATCATCTGAATCGGTTCAGTAGTTGAAAAGTAATAAATTTCTGAACAAAGTCATTTTTGGAAAAAAAAAAAGGGAAAAATGATTCATCGGTTAACTTTGAAAAATCGTAACTCAAAGACGAAAAAACGCCTCCCTGGTTTCGACACATGTTATGTGAAAAATTCTCAGCTTTCCAGAAAAAATATAAAAAAATATAGCACCTTTGGTTCCGAAACTATGAAAACAATAAAAAATGAAAACAATCAATAATAACGAGAGCAGAATTCGAATTTTCTGCAGGTATAGTATTTTTTTTTCAAAGAAAGACCAGGTTACTGGCTTTAATTTGATATGTCGATCATCTAAATCTGCCTAGTAGTTCAAAAGTTATGATTTTTATTAAAAAAGTCATTTTTGGAAAAAAGAGGAAAAAGTTGATTTTTACGACAACCCTAAAATGGAAATGGTCATCCTACTGAAAAACTAAAAAAATACGGGTCTAATATTTTGCGATAAAGAACAAAACTACCACTTTTCATGAACATCTGAGAACCACTATATCGGTTTGGCATGGAATAGCTGATGGCTATAATGGATTCATTAACATCTTTGACACAAACCTATTATTTTCCGAGTTAAAGTCATGTTAGTGATGCGGTATCTAACCTGGTACGGCGGTATATGAATAAACCTCTAGGAAATGACATTTTTTTAAAATTTTACTATTTTTAAAAAATCAGATAACTTGAGAAAAAACGTTTTAAACGGCCATTTTGTCAAAATAGATGACTGATAGACTGATTCAGAATCTGTCCGATTTGTTTGTTTCTGATAACCAGAAGGGTTGGAATCGTGTACGTGTACGGAATGGCACAACTTTTTTTCGAACCCTCTCACTTCATCAGCTCTCAACTATTCTAGTTGTGGATATTTTTTCTCCGTTCAATTTTTATTTTATTGTTAAAAGATGAACAAATGATGATATGATGGATAGTAGAAATATTCTTTGTTTTATTTTTACGGAACTCGAAAAAACGTCCGAAATTCGTGTCTCTACACTAGAATACCCCCTTAAGAGCCGAGCAGTCGGATAAGTTTGTTTCATCAGTAATTTACTTGGTTAAAATAATTGTAATTGCTCATTTTAAGTAAGTGACAATTATTAAGTGGTCACTGATATCTGTATAAATGATATCATTTTGTAGGCTAGCAAAACCTTGTTTTCGCCCAATACAGTGATCCAATATATTATCACTGTTGGGGCGAGTCGTGATCGTGGTAGTACAGAGGTAATCAGATGATGTCTGTAGATTTTCATAGCGACGAACAATGTTATTGTTAGCTAAATTTATTGAAATATTTATATCTCCCACAATAAAACGTGGGTGTGAATTACCAGTTGACAATAAGCTCTCCAGTTGGTCATGAAATTCATTGAAGTCGAACCATGTCGGCCTGTATACTCCTACAACATCATATAACAATTCATTCATTTTTATTTCTATTTGAATTAGGTGCATGCCATCATTAGATACATTTTTATTCATATCATAACAAGCTGACCCGGATAACTTTGTCCCACCCAAATCTTTTTTTTGTTATTACATCCACGATTTCTTACTAAGCGCACGATTATGGGTCCAATCGCAGAATTGTTCATTGATTGATTTTCTAATTTACCCTTTAAAATTACCTTTTACTATTAAATTCCTAGCACTTGTAACAAAACTCGACATTATAATATCAGATTATTTTCAGACCCAATTCTCGTTCAAGATTTCACTTGAAAATAACATGTTTCTCTGTCACATGGAATACATATTTGTTACAGAAAATATGATAGAATAAAGACAGCCCTAAATCGGACAATTCCTTTTCGAGTTTTGCTCTTATCAACACATTCGGTGATCCATTTTTATTTATATAGATAGAAGAGGATATTAGAATGCGTTTTATCACCTTAAAATCCATTTCCACTTTCGAACAGAAATCAATTTCGTTAGCGCAAACATCAAATGGACTAAAAACGCTTGTCACTATGTAATTGTAGAACATATGGGAATTTAATTTTCCGAATTTTCTCGTTTTCTGAAAATTTTCAATTGTCATGTTTGGTTGGAATATGCCTGGTTGAAATATGTGTTTTATATTTACGGGGCCCCCTCTACATTTCAGAGTAGAGAGGGGTGTCATGCCATCATAGGAACATTTGTCGCATCCAAAAACCCTCACATCCCAAATTTGGCACCATTTTCTTGATTAGTTCTCGAGTTATATAGAAGTTTGTGTTTCATTTGTATGGCAGCTCCCTTGCCTTTAAAGAGGAGGAAGGATTACCAAACCACCATATAAACAATTATTGCCCCCTAAATTCTCCATATGCCAAATTTGCTTCCGTTTTCTTTTTTATTTCATGAGCAGAGATGCCAACCGTCCTGATTTTTCAGGATTTCCCAGACTTTTTGGCTCGTATCCTGACAAACACTCGATTTTGCCTGATTTTTCTGAAATGTTCCTGATATTTTAGTTTTTTAATTTTATCACAAAAAAATGGATCCGTATTATCGTATTACCGGGATTCCTGTCATAGTTTTACTGGTTGGAAATGAGAACTGTCAAAATAGCCTATATAAAAAGCTCTCCGATTCTCCCTTGTATAGTGATTGTTCTTTCTTTCGTTTGTTATTTATTATTGCGTATTCATATTTATTTGAATGTTTAAAACACGTAGTGCGTTTATACTACCTGAAAATTCATTATGATATCATGAAATGTTTCGCTTCACAATGACAGAAAATGAAACCGTCAACGCCAATTTAATGAATTTCTCTTATGTCAAAGATCACAGAGTTATAGATATTTAGTAAATGTTTGTAAAGTCTATAATTATAAATTATTCAAAACCTGTAAATAATGTATGACAATTATTGTCGTAGTCATAGTATTTCGAACCACGATACTAATAATGCATAGTTGTGGAAATGCCTAAAAAAAGGCAAGTGAAAGTTTGCTCAAGTATAAATAATAAAGTAATAAAACAAAGATTATTAATAGACTGGATACGGAAATAATGGAAAGAATATTAGCCACTAATAATTGTGTAGAACTGGAAAAAGAAGACAAAGGTTCCCTTATGTTTTAGCAGCAAATTCGTGCCGCCATTGATGATGAATAAATCGAGACGTTGATCAAGAGTAATCCTCAGTATACGACAAATGAATTAGCAAATTCAATGCACCATCTAAATCCACCGTTTATGAGCATCTGCTGAAGCTTGGTTACGTATTTCGAGACGATATGTGGGTTCCACACAATTTGAATGAAATGCCTTCAATGGATTGTATTTCAATCTGCGGCTTTATAAATTTAACGAAAATACCGTTTTGAAGCAAATCGTCTACGTGATAGACGTCGTCTTTCCGAAAGGCCAACGCCAAACTGCATGTCTCGATAAATAGGATAGAATTTTAAAGCTATATGAAACATGGCGAAAGATTGTGGAAAAAAACTGTACACATAAAATTGAATAAATGTACAGGGTTTTCCAACTTTAAATTCCGAAAGTAAATTGAAATAAAACACACTTAGAATTCGAATTTCGATGAAACTTTCATTTCAAATTAAAGTTTGGTTTATGCCATTATGTGTGAAATACAACATCATTCAAATGTCCACCTAGGGCTTCCTCGCACACCTAGATCCGGAACAGGTAATTTTCGATGACTTTTCGGCACATATGGGGCGGTATCTCGGACATAACTTCACGAATGTTGTCTTTCAAATGTTCAAGAGTTTGCGGATAGTTGGCATAGACACGGTTTTTCGCATAACCCCACAAAAAAAAGTCTAGCGGATTCTAATCGCATGATCTGGACGGCCAATTGGCATCACCAAAACGCGAAATTATGCGTCCCACAAATTTCGTTCACAATATGGCCATGTTCGGTCGTGTTGTGTGACACGTGGCGCCGTCCTGCTGAAACCACATGTCATCCGTATCCATATCTTCAATTTGTGGCAAAAAAAATCGGTTAACATGCGACCATAGCGCTCACCATTCACAGTTACCGTCTCGCCGTCCTCATTTTCAAAGAAATACGGCCCGATGACTCCACCAGACCATAATGCGCACCAAACAGTGACTTTTGGCGGATGCAATGGCCTCTCAACAATCACGTGTGGATTTTCTGAGCCCCATATACGGAAATTTTGCATTTTCACATAAAGGGTATGTCACATCAAATTGCATCACGGAAAAAACGCTGTAGAAATTCGCCCAGTAAACCGATCATATTGAAAACTTTAGACAGTAAAATAAAAACTATTAAACAACTTTTGGCATTTTCTTTTTATTCATACTTCGAGCGCAAGCCCGTATGCTCGCACCTTCCTCTTTACCCCGTCCATAAGGTTCTGTACAACGTCAGGTTGTAGTTTTTTTTAACAGAAATCCATTTTCTCTTGAAGTCCGCCTCCGATTTGACAACTTTTGGGTTCTTCCGGAAGGCCTGCTTCATAATCGCCCAATATTTCTCTATTGGGCGAAGCTCCGGCGCGTTGGGCGGGTTAATTTCCTTTGGCACGAAGGTGACCCCGTTGGCTTCGCACCACTCCAACACGTCCTTTGAATAGTTGCACGAAGCGAGATCCGGCCAGAAGATGGTCGGGCCCTCGTGCTGCTTCAATAGTGGTAGTAAGCGCTTCTGTAGGCACTCCTTAAGGTAAACCTGCCCGTTTACCGTGCCGGTCATCACGAAGGGGGCGCTCCGCTTTCCGCAAGAGCAGATCGCTTGCCACACCATGTACTTTTTGGCAAACTTGGATAGTTTCTGCTTGCGAATCTCCTCCGGAACGCTGAATTTGTCCTCTGCGGAGAAGAACAACAGGCCCGGCAGCTGACGAAAGTCCGCTTTGACGAAGGTTTCGTCGTCCATTACCAGGCAATGCGTCTTCGTCAGCATTTCGGTGTACAGTTTCGGGGCTCGCGTCTTCCCCACCATGTTTTGCCTTTCGTCGCGGTTAGGAGCCTTCTGAACCTTGTATGTACGCAGGCCCTCCCGCTGCTTGGTCCGCTGGACGAATGACCTTGACAAATTCAGCTTATTGGCGACATCCCGGACCGAACTTCTCGGATCACGTCTAAACTGCTTAACTACGCGCTTGTGATCTTTTTCACTGACGGAGCATCCATTTTTGCCGTTCTTCACCTTCCGGTCGATGGTTAGGTTCTCGAAGTATCGTTTTAGTACTCTGCTGACCGTGGATTGGACGATTCCCAGCATCTTACCGATATCTCGATGTAACAACTCCGGATTCTCGAACTTAGTGCGCAGGATTAATTCACGACGCTCTTTTTCGTTCGACGACATTTTTCCAAATTTACGATAAATTGACAGTGAAGCATGGCCAACGTGATCTATACACTCTTGTCTGATTATAAGCGAAAGCTGAAGATATAATTCCTAAAAATTAAATTTCTACAGCGTTTTTTTCGTGATGCAATTTGATGTGACACACCCTTTAGCCACAGAGCTCGAAATGTGCCTCATCGCTGAAGAAAATTTGATGCGAAAATTCAGCATATTGCTGCTGTTGTTCGTTCACCCAATCGACGTATGCCCGACGCATTCCATGGTCACCACGCTTTAATTTTTGTACCAGTTGGACTTTGTATGGATGTAGCTGCAAGTCCAAATGCAAAATTCGCCACAATGATGTGTTTGACAAGCCCAATTGCTGAGCACGCCGTAGGACCGAAACATTCGGGTCATCCTCCACACTGGCAGCAACAGTAGCAATATTTTCGACCGAACGTAGATTACGATGATGCACAGGTTTCACAATATCCGCTACGGATCCAGTTTGTTCGAATTTACGCACTACATTAGCGATTGTGTGCTCTGTAGGCCGTCCATGACGACCAAAATCCGTCCGTAATGCTGGAAAAACATTTTCCGGTTTTTCATCATTTTTAATGTATAATTTAACAAAATTAACACGTTGTGCGATGCTAAAACGATCCATATTGTAAAATGGCAGACATTCAACTAGCGATATGACGCTTTGGTTGACAGCTATGTAAACGGTTGTCAGCGCAGGGCTGTATACTTTCGGAAGCCCGAAATGAAAAAAAAATAGGAGGTTGTGTCCAAGATACGACCGCATTGTTGACGTAGAACTACGCTGTTATTCTATATAAGTCGCTTATTCATACCTTTGGATATTATTCTATAATGCTGTGAAATTTTAGAAACAACTGCTTAGTAGAATAACCTCTGAAATGGTTTTTTCATTGTAGAAGTTTGTTGTCACACACGCGAAGGCTCGGTTCAGTGCGAGCGCTTTTCACTGCACCAATATCGCGTGCATCATTGGATGACGCTTGCCTCGAAATATTATTGCCCCTGGCAATGCGTTCGTTTTTAGCAGGGCTCGAGCCTGACTTCATCTTCTTCTTGCTCATCATACACTACGCGAAGCGTCCAATTTATGACTCGGAAAGAAAAACACACGATACGAATAACGCGTAAAACGAACAGAAAATCCAAACAACGATATCAAAGTTGGATTACCACTGGTGGGGTCCAATCTAAGATCGAAGCGCAGCGAAAGCAAAGTGAACTGGATTGCTCAACAGTCCGATGCCGAATGAGAGTTTGCCTCAGCGAGATCCACTGTTTATACTCTAGGCAAGTATTCCCCTTCATTCTTCTACTTTTTCTTTGTTCATGGGAACTTTGAATCCTACGATTTCCCCTCCGTTGGTCGTCGATAAGTTGCTCGTTATTGACAGGTCTGTTCGGGAAAGCACTCAAATGGACAGAACAAATGTATGGGAAAATGGAAACGCCTCAAGTTTTCATGAATTTTAACCATTTACAAACCAGGGGATTCTAATGTATAGCATATTAAACAAATCTTACGGAATTTCCGATTCGTTTAGTATGTGAATCGCCAAAATCCGTTCGCGGCAAAAATAGTTATTAACGTTAACTTTATTTCATAAAAACGTGACCTGTTTTCTGATTTGGCACCCTTAATGAAAGACGTAGTTCTACGTCAAAACCCTGTATGTCCGCCTATAAAAATGATGCCTTTGTTCTCCTAACGCACGAACTCTCCGGACATCCCAAAATGAGCTATCCTGATTTATCCTGATTTTTATTTGCATTTCCCCTAATTTTTGAAAATTATAGTTGGCAACCCTGTTCATGAGTTATGTAGATTTTTTTTTTCATTTGTACGGCAGCCGTCCACTTGGAGAGGAGGGAAGGGTATGAAACCACCATAGAAACATTTATTGCACCCTAAGGGTCTCGCACACTGCTGACCTTTTTCAGCCGATAGTTTGGTCAGGTTGAGTTGCCAGTGCGCACACCGAGCCAACCAAACATTCGGGTTGGTCGAGAGTGCGCACACTAGCCAACTGTTGGACGAATATTCTCGAAAGACTGTATTTAATTTGTGTTTGACAACGGAGAAGAGAACGGACAGAAAGACACAAAGTCAGAAAGAAAGAAAGACATACATGCATCATCATTTTTATATATACTGGAGTCGCTTTTTACGCGGGGATACGTGTCGTATAAACAAAAACCGCGTAAATTCCAAAATCCGCGTAAAAATAAACCGGATAAATTTCAAAATCCGTATTATAGTCTAACAAACAGTTAATTATTAGCTTAAAATGCAACCCATATTCTAACAATTGGTTGACTGATTTTTTTTTGCATGCTACAATCATGATATCTTTACCTCCTTTTGTTTCTCAGCTTGTTTCTAATCAGTGAAACAATACAAACTTATTTCGTGAAAAGTCACATCAATTAGCATATTGAATTTTTACGCGGTTGATACGTGCTGCGTAAAAAACCGCTTAAATTACGAAATGTGCGTAAAAAAACCTAGTAAATCCCGAAATACACGTAGAAATAAACCGTGTAAGTTCCTGAAACCGCGTAGAAAACGACTTCAGTGTATATAGATATTCTAGAATTTGTTCTAATTTTTTACGAAACTAGCTGAACCGGCAAACTTCCTCCCGCCCAAAATTTATTCTTCGTTATCACATCCACGTTCTCTTACTAAACGCTGTTCATGGGTCCAATCGCATAATTATTCATTGATTGATCTTGTAATCTACCCTTTAAAATTATCTTTCACTATAAAATTCCTAGTATTTCTACCAAAACTCGACATTATAATATCAGATTATTTTCAGACACAATTCTCGTTCAAGATGTTTCAACCACTTGCAAATAACATGTTGTTTGATTTGGTTTTATTTGCTTGCTAAATTCTCGAGTGATGCAGAAATTTATGTTTCAATTGTATGGCAGAACCAGCCACCCCCTCCCCTTCCCTTCAAGAGAGGGGGGAGGAGTATCTAACCACCACAGAATCATTTACTGCACCATTGAACCTCCACATGCTAAGTTTGGTTTTATTTGCTTGATTAATTCTCGAGTAATGCATAAATTTGTGCTTCATTTGTATGGCAGAACCCACCTACCACCCCCCCACTAAGAGAAGGGGTGGGGTATCTAACCACCATAGAAACATTTATTGCACCCTAGGATTCATATGCCTAATTTGGTTTAATTTGCTTGATTAATTCTCGAGTAGTACAGAAATTTGTGTTTCATTTGTATGGCAGCCCCCCCTTAGAGAGGGGGAGGGGTATCAAACTGTCACGAAAACCTTCTCCGGGCACAAAAACCCCTACATACCAATTTTCGTGTCGAACGGTTCAGTAGTTTCCGAGTCCATAAGAATCAGACAGACAGACATCACTCCATTTTTATATATATAGATTCAATTTTATTGACGAATCATAGCCCATTTTTTTTACAGTTGTATCTTCCACAAGATCTTACATCCGAATTCATCCAGAGTTTTCGCTTCTCCATTGTATTTGTTTTTTGTCTCGCTGTTCCAAGTTGATTTTAAAATGTCTATATGGAAGTGTCATTTCACCGACGAATTGCGTCGGGAGTACCTTTGTCTCACGTAATGATTATGAGATTAGATGCTGCATGTGTGAATCATAAGTGTTCATAGCCAATAGCGATATGTGCATTTTGTAATTTTGTTTGAACAGAAGCTTGGACTCCGCAAAAAAACATTACAGGTAAATCTGATTTGGCAAATCATATCCAAACACCGAAACAATACAAGAATATTCAATTGAAGTCCACTTCTAAATCCATGCTAAACTGATGGTGTAAAAATCAAATCACTCAGAAGATTAGGGTTTCAGAAGGTGATCTTGCGTTTCATACGTTTCATCAGAAAAGTTTCAAATCCATGGATTGTCTCCAGCGCTATTGCGCATGATATTTGATGACTCGGAAACCGCCCAAAAACCTCCTGTGTTCGTACCGAACAGAAGCCATCAATTCCGAAGTATTTTCAGCGCATTGATCGTCCGAGAAATATGTTGATTTTTTTGATTTTTTATGATTCGTTTAACCGGAGTGAAAAAAAAATACTCCGGATAATCGAGTCTGACCTATATATCCATGCTAGAAATGGGGATGGAATACACTGAATAAATTCAAATGCAAGATAAGCCGAAAGAAAATTACACCGCCAAACAAGCCCAGCCGAAATACCAAGATATTCAGAAAAAAAAATTCAAATTTGAATTGTAAAGAGTGAAGCACAAATGTAGTGGGGAAGGAGGCACATTCGGACACTTTGTTTTCCTTGGTGTTTAATATTTCTTGTAAGCGCCAAGAATAATCCTGAATTCATCCTAGTTGTTATTTGGACATCGAAGTATCGTAAGAGGCATGCGTTGTTGAGATTCCGAATGGTTTATTCAAATTTTTGAAAATTGCCTTTAGGTCCGATTGTGCCCCATGTGTGGGGCAGTTTCGGACAACGAAAAAAAGCTTAACTAGCTTAATGAAAATTATGTGTTTTCAACAATTACTTCCATATTACATCCCATATAAGAGACTGAGATCAGATGCATTAACAAAACTTAAAACTTACCCATTTATTTCAAATTAAATTCAACACATACAGATAGAAAGAACTGATTAATTATTGATTTAGAAGAACATGATTAAAAATACCGTGGCATCGCCGTAGTCTCAGAGCTTCAGCCTTTCTGCTCTCTTGTTTTGTAATGCCACTAGGGTTTGGCGTTTCTTTTTATTTATAGTCTTTTTGCATTCTTCTGTTTATCAGTATTTATCTGAGTCAGACAAAGAGCCAGTCAAAATTCGTGATTTTTGTTTCTGTTTTGCAGCATTATTGTATTATCCGATGAGTCAGTTGCTTCTTCCGCTCCAGTAAGTGAAATCATTTTATTTTTAAAACGTCATTTTTTTAAAAAACGTTTCTATAGAATGGATAGCAACCCGTCATATTGAATTCAGCTAGGATATTACTCGGAGTGAAAGAAGCACTATAAGCCGGTGCAACTATACCTCCAAGGACGTGTATAGAAATAGTTTTTCCAAGGTGGTTCAGTAGCCAATCGTTCTAGGAAACTGAAAGCTTTTGCTTGAAAGTGCCTATAACTAAAACATCCAAACATTTGAGTGCAATGAGGTGGAAAGGATACAAGAATTATGTCGTTTTCTCGGCAATATTTCATTGTTTTCGAAGTGCAATGGCTTTCGTGATTGTCGAGCAACAGCAAAATTGATTTCCCTATACTGCTTTTTTCTACCTTTTTCAAATGTTCCAGAACATTGAGAAACAGTTTTCTCGTCATCCAACCACTGGTTGGGCAATTGACAAGCCAAGAGACCTAGTTGGACCATCTATAAGCATAGAATTATGAAAACGTTTCGTTCGAAACTAGTTCGATAGATCTTTTCTTCATATTTTCGTTGATGCTGGATCTATCGGTTCTCTTTTTGTAGATCCGAACCATCATTAGGTCTGAGAATCAGACTAAATTTATGTTTGTTAGTAAACAACAATCAAACACAAATTTTAAAAGTTATTAAACAGTGTTCGAATGTACCCCACCACCATCCGAAGACATATCATAATTTTATGTAATAAATAAGATAATTTTTTCCCCGTTGAATGTACGTTTTCATTTTAGTTACTAACTGAGGAGGTGTACCTAAACTTCTAAATCGTTCACAAAGGAATTGGGGAAATACTTACAACTTCAAGCTCAAAAGTTTCGAAACGTGTATGAAGAAGGGCACTGTATTGTTTTTGAAAGTAATAAACGAACAGATGTTGTCAAACTATATGACAACTGGTGGTGGAAGGATTGCTCACTTACTTATATTTCTGATTTGGTGTAAAATTGTACCACTTAAACCACTTAAAACCACTCCGAAACTGTCCCCTTTCCCCTACGATGTAATCCGAGCAATCTTATACGACTCCTCATTCTCAGGGTACACACCATGTGTGAGATTTTCGACCCGTCGTTACTCTTACATTGAATTTCTATCGTTTCTCAAGCGATTCCACCCAAACCAAGGTCAAACAATCGAACAGGAAATCGAATGGGGAATTTCATCTCAACGGTATATAAAAACTCTATTAATCAGCGCCCTCTTCCCCGCAATACATCCCGCATTGGGCCAATCTTGCAAACGTTTGAATATTTCATTCTTAACTTTTTCATGAATGAATAGAGATTGGATCCCAAATATCATCAAATCAAGCCTCCGGCGGCTGCGGCTGGAAGGCGATGAAGCGAAGATAAAAACATGCCACGGATCAGCCCAACAATGGCCCCATGAATACGCTCATTCCAGTAGCCTGAAAATAGTTAATTAACGATTTTTTCCACTCCCTAAACTCTCCTGGCCCATCCTCGGAATGTGAAACGGGGGAAAACAATTAGATGCTCCGCCGGTCTCGGTGGCCCAAAGTCGCCAATAGAGGGAAGGGTTTGGGATACAATAACAGTATCATCATCATTACGTGGTATAATTTCCGTGGTGCGAGATAGCGGACAGTTGTTTGGGAAGAAAATAACGATAAACAGGTCCCGAGAAGTGATTTTCCATCAACTTCTGTATTCACAAAGTTTTTATTTTTTCTACCACGACCTGTCGATATACACCCTGCCCCTGCTGCTAACCCTGTTGAACGCATCGAACCCGAAGTGTTTTCTTTTCCATTGATTGTCGGTGCTTTAACCGTTTATGATTGAGCCACGATCATCATTTTATCATTATTCACTTATTTTCAAATCTTTCCCACCCCTCAGCGCTTCCATGGTTTTTCGATGGCTGAGTATCTCCGTCTTGGAGTTAGGCCATCTTGTTTTAGCTACCAGTAAATTCTCTTCAGCAATGAGAGAATTGAAACAAAATAAAAGATCTTACCATCATTTCTCAAGAGACCGTAACAAACAATCCCTGCGACAGCACCGAAACTGGTATCTTATCCCGTTTGACCAGGATTTAATAGACCGCTACTGTGCTACCGACACTGATGATGCTAATGATGTGAAGGATCTTGACTGTGTCGGAAGAAGAAGAGCGGCACAGTGGAGGCAGCAAGATTCAACGATTGATGGATCAGTCTTTGTATTGACCGGGAGACTATCGATGATTCGAGCAGAATATAATAACACCTTATAAGAACATCGAGGTAATAAACACAATATTACCAACAAAAGGAAAGGTAGCAGCGGCCGCAACAGCTTCTCCAAGACATTAGAATTTAATGTGGATTCATCTCCGTCCGAATGGCTCATTGGTGGTGGCCCCACAAAAGACCGCAATCCACGGGGGATGGCGAGGAGGGAGAGAATACACGGGGTCCACAAAAGAATAGGACGAATGAAAAATTGCTTTTCGATCGGGTGGAAGAAAATTAGTCTAGATGTAATGTGCTATTTCCTCATCACTGTGGGATACGGACACACTGTTTGGATCGAGACGTTGAGCTGAAACATATTGACGGCTAGACCAGAAGCCTGGGGCGATTGATTTGGTTTTTAATGATTTCATATTATGTTTATTGTTCCGAAATACAAATTCGATGTTATGAAGCATGGTAAAGATTTCCGGAATAAATACTGCTATGGTATAGACAACAAATATGATAAAACGATATCAGAATATCTGGGAATTCCAGACAAAAACAAAAAGACTAGCCGAATTTCATGCCAACTCGACTGGCCATTGGCAGCAACATCTCAGATTGCAATGAAACGTTGTGGATGTGAAGAAAGCGGTCATATTAGCAACTTCACATACTTGAAATTTCCAAAAAAAGAATTTGACTATTCGCTGCGAAGGTCTTTCTTGATTTTCTACAAGAAAAAATAGCTCCACTCTTTTCAAAGTAAGAAATTTAGTTAATTGTTTAAATTTTCGTAAAACAAATACCGTAAAAATTTAAAAAAAATGTATTAAAAATTGAGATTCATTTTTCTCAAAACGTTTTTTTTAAAACTTAAAAAAAAATATTACAATTTCCATCAAAAGTTTCAATTCAATCAAAATTCAATAAGATCAAAAACATTGTCGCTATCGTGACTTTAAACAAAATTATGATTAGTTGTAATTTTTTCAAAGAAAAGATGGAAAAGTTGTTAGAGAAACTTTTTTCTCTATGAAGCTGTTAGGGCGATTCATATCTATTATTTCAGAATTTAAGAAAAATCATATTTTTGAGGAAAATAAATTTAAATTTTCAAAATATGATTTGTGTCATTGTAAACAAACAATGCTTTAATCGATATTCTAGTGTGTAGGTATTGGTGACTACCATACACTTCATGATTTTCATATGTGTGTGTGCAAGCGCTGAGCGTAAACAAATGTTTTCGTATTTTCAACTGTCAAGTTTCTATAAGACCAGTTACATTTTCCGTTGTTTTAGTTGTTTTGATCAATTAAATCTGGCAAATGCCGAAGGGAAAAGTCCTTAAGGAGAGAGAAGAAAGACAAATCGATGCATTTCACCAATAAAATGTTGGTATCAGAGAAATTTCTCGTCGGATTGGACGATCCCATCAAGTAGTGCTCAATTATTTGGCGAATCCTCAAGGATACGGTAAGAAGGAGAGAGCTCCACGTGAATCGAATCTCTCTGACCGGGAAAAACGGGAAAGCGCTAGAACCGGTTGGAATACCTCTATATCGCATGTGCAAATAGAGTATTTTTTAAACTACTCAACTGCTCGGGTGACAATTCGTCAAATTTTGTTAAAAGATCCTCATATAAATAAGGCTTAAAAGGTTAACACTCCTCATCTTACACCATCTCACATCGGATGACGTCTGAGTTTTGCCAAAGCTCACATGAACCGACAGTGGGACATGGTGGTTGTGGCAAAGAATGTTTCCAACAGAATTTTGCTATAAACCATAACGAAAAGTTCTTCAATGTATAGGTTAATTTCACAGACGAAAAAAAGTTCAATTTGGATGGTCCTGATGGTTTCAACGAGTACTGGCGTGATTTAAGGAAGAAGGAACAGTATTTTTCAACCAGGAATTTTGGTGGAGGCTCGTGTATGGTTTGGCCGGGATTCTGTGCAACCGGAAAGCTCAAGATAGCTTTCACATCGTTCAAGGGTTACATAGATGTTCTGGAATCCCCTCTCCTACCGTTTTTGCGTGGATATCGTTACAAAAAATTCACATTCCAACAAAACAATGCTACTATTCATACCAGCAAGGAAACTAAGTAATGGACTAAGGACCAAAAACTTAATTTTTTGGACTAGTCGGCTCGCTCGCCAGACTTGAATCCTGTTGAAAATCTTAGGGGGGGTCCTTGTACGCAGAATCAACACTGAGGGAAAACGGTATACCACGATTGAAGAGCTCGAAGTCGCAATATCGGAAAAATGGAAAAGAACGAGAAATCCGTTCAGCAGAATTTGGTAAATTTTCAAGGTCCTAAATCTAAATGGCAAGGTTACTAAGGTTACTAACTGACATGTAAATCAGCCGATCGTTTTGAATTCTTCATTGGTAATACTTATGAATTTTGAAGTGGTCTTATAGAAACTGGACAGCTGAAATTATCATATTTAAACACAATAAATAAGCAAACAACTTTTGAACAAAATCTACGTTAAATATACTTTATTATGAATGAAATGTGAAAGTGAGTTAGATATTTATGCTGCCGGAAATGACGGTGTGTATTCTTATTCGATAAACAAACGTGAAACGCTCGTGACTCATCTATTCTATCCTCTTCTATTGTGTTCCATTAAGATGGAAAATGTCATAGCACTATATCGTGACGGAGCAATTCAGAAATATCAGTGGAATCAAGCATTTCGTAGCATATTTTCTTGAGTATGATTATGGCTCATTCTTTTAGAAAGGTCACACGAATATGCGTGGATGGGATCTATCACAGGCTGAGGAATGGAGTGTTATAGACGATTACCGCCGATAAAAATAAAAATAAACAAACCACTCATTGTCTTAATTCAACGCTAAATATATGTAAAGAATTGTTACTCGACGTTATTTGATTACCTAAGAGGCATATTCCTGACCTTAACTTAACTATTTTTCTAAACAACCTCGCCTTTCCGTTAAAACTTTATCCACTATATAAAATTATTATCAGACACAACATTCGTTCAAGATTTTCCCCACTTGCAGTTAATGTGTTACTCTGTTACATAGAACACCTATTTCATATGGAAGAGCGTGTTTGTTACACCCGAAAATCTATTATCATTTTCACTTCAAAGAAATGGGACTCAAAGCTCAGTGTCGTTTATGACGAATTGTGTGACAAAATTACTACATTTGCACCACTCGGCTGGACTTGAGTGAGACGGATCTGGAATTTCCGATAAAATTAAATTATTGATTTCTTCTGGGCGTATTTCAACAAATCAAACTAAAAATGGGTGTATGAGGCAATCCCCGCTTCTACTTCTCAGCCGAATGCATTCTACAACGTGTGAGATCGAATACGTCAAATGTTGTTATAAAGCTCAATAAAGACACCATTTTTTTGTTTACACACACGTGCTGTAATGTCATGAAAATGTATTGCGTTTTGGCCTGACAATAGCAAAGGCTGTGCCTGCGTTGCTCATGATAGCGTCTCGTAAGAGAATGCTTCGTAGGAATCGCAGCCGTTCGCTCTCTACCTTCGAGTAAACGTCGTTCTATGATGTCGTGGGTTGTTGCGACAACCCACGACATCATAGAACGACGCTGTCCTGACCATGTCGAGTCGTCATACAATCCACATTAAATTCCTTCGAGCTCTCACCACTCTCTTGCTTGTTTGGTCTCCTGTAACCGCATGTTCATATGTATTGATTTAAAATGAGAATTGACGTTCATATTGAATGTAGTAATTGTGGCGAGATCTCGTTGTTTAATGTTTATGCAATATCCGTCTTGTCTGTTCAGAACGGCCGGGGATTTTTTCGTCAAAAAATGTCTTTCTCTGGATTATTGTTTCTCTTTTCGAATCACAATTTCTCGCGTCGTTCGGCAGTTGCCTACCATGATTCCAGTAACATCTTCAACAGCGCATGCGAATGTGCATGATCTATAGCGTGATTATCATTTCGCGATCCTAGCATGTGTGATTTGAAGAATTTTCAATAATTCATTGTACTCATTCAAACAGGCTTTCAGTTCTCTGGCTATGCACCTGGCTTTAGACGAATTGAAGATGAAATGTGTGGTTAAAAGTTCAAAGAAGCAGATGTCTATCATCTAACAACGTATATAAATTCGTTCTGTATGAAAAACAAACGACGATTAAATTATTTTGATATTTTTCATACATAAATACTACAATCGCTAGTTCTATCATATATAGTTTACGAACTATTCTCATGTCTGTTTTTTTTGTGCATGATTTCACAGAAATCGGTCGAGCCTTTTCGAAAGAGTTCGACCTCGAACATCGTGACACGAGATTTTTATATATATACAATCATTCTATGCCAACCCGATATAGTGGTTCCCAGATTTTCGTCAAAAGTGGTTATTTTGTTCATTATCGCAAAACATTAGACCCATATTTTTTATTTTTTGTTAGTGTGCCCATATCCATTCTAGGGTGGTCCGAAATTTTCCACTTTTTCTTAAAAAAGACTTTTTTTTAATTCATAACTTTTGAACCACTGAACCGATTTAGATAATCGACATATCAATTTGAAGCCAATGAGCCAATGATGTTCTTTCATTAAAAAATATTGAACTTGGAAAATAAACGAATAATAACGGGTGTTAAATAAAAAATGAGAATTTTTTCATGCCTTTGAGTAACTCAAATAAAGAGCGTAAAATTTTCTTTCTCCAACAAAATTGCTCTTTGGGCTCCCTAGAAACAGTAGGCGTGTTTGGTTTTGCTAGTTTGAATTTAGTCAAAGTAAAGATGGCGTCGAAACAGCACGTGCTCCGCGAACGCATTGTACGGTTCTACGAAACGCATTTCCAGCAAGGAAAAAAATTCACGGTGGCACATTTTAAGGAAGAAAATGTACCTGTCAGTACGGTATATCGTATCCTGGGTTCCCTGAACGTAGAGCGGAAGGTCGGAAGTGGTCGTCCGGTGACGATAATGACGAAGCAGAGGAAGACATCGTTAAAGAAGCTGTTTGACAACAAGGACGCAACCAGCCTGCGTGACGCCGGTCGGAAATATGGCTGCTCCCACGTATTGATCCATCGGACCCTCAAGATGGAAGGAATCGTCTGCAGGAAGAAGACGAGGTCGCCGGAGTACACGGAGGAGCAGATTGAGACGGTTAAATCACAGTGTCGGTGGATGACCAAAAAATACCGCGGGACGTCTTTCGTTCTGGACGACGAAAGCTATATTCTGCTGTCCAAAACGCATATTCAAGGAAATGATAATTACTACTCCAGCGACAAGTCATCCACACCGCCTGAAGTGAAATACAAGTTCAAGCACAAGTTAGAAAAAAAGGTTATGTTGTACATCGCCATTTCCGACTGGGACATTTCAAAGCCTTGGTTTAAGCCGAGCGGTCTGGCAATCAACCAACAAATCTATCGAGAAGAGTGCCTCGATAAAATCCTGCTGCCGTTCCTGAACGAGCATCACGCGGATGGGAAGTACGTCTTCTGGCCGGACAAGGCGTCTTCCCATTACGCCAAGAAGTCGCTGGCGTATCTTGAGGAGAAAAAGTACCGTTCGTGCCGAAAGATCGTAACCCAACAAACTTGCCCCAGTGCCGCCCAATAGAGGATTTCTTTGGCTCACTCAGTGCCCTAGTGTATAAAAACAATTGGAGGGCCAAGGGCACGAAGCAACTGACTACAAGAATCCGGAATTGTATCCGGAAAATGGACGTAAGTGCCGTACAACGTTCTTGTGAGAGCATCGCGACAAAGTTGCGTCGAACAGCAGACCACGGCCCTTACTCAAACATTCTCTGACATTTTTTTGAAGAAAATACATTATTAATAAAAAATACTGAAATCGATGAAAAAAAAAATTTTTTATATGTGATTGAAAAAATTCTTATTTTTTATTTAACACCCGTTATTTTCGTTATTATTGATTGTAGTCGTTATTTATTGTTTTCATGGGTTTTGACCAGAGGGCGCTATATTTTTTGTATTTTTTTTTGAAAGCTGAGGGTTTTCTACATAAAATATCTCGATATCGGAGATGCTATTTTTTCGTTTTTGAGATATGATTTTTCAAAGTTTACGTATGGCTCGAAAAAACAATTTTTCCCTCTTTTTCGCACTACAAAAATTCATAACTGTTGAACTACTGGACCGATTCAGGTAATCGATGTATCAAATTAAAGCTTATGAGTTAGTTATTTGATAAAAGATCGCTTTTGCGAAGAAAATCGGGTTTTTGTGATTATTGATTGAGTTAGTTTTTCATGGTTTTCTCGGTTAAAGATAGAGGGCGCTATATTTTTTGAATATTTTTCCTGGAAAGCTGAGGTACATAATATATCCGAAAATCAGAAAGATGTTATTTTTCGTTTTTGAGTTATTATTTTTCAAATTTAACATGTTTTAAATCTTCATTCAATATTCCTATGTGACTAGACAAGACCTATGTGACTAGAATCCAATCTTTCCGCAAGTGAGATATTTTTTAAAAGAAGGTTAGCTAATTGTATTCAATTTAATATGTCGATCATCTGGATCGGTTCAGTAGTTCAAATGTTTTTGATTTTTTGCAAAAATTCATTTTTGGATAAAAGGGGAAACATGATTTTTCGGACCAGCGGTTAGCTTTGAAAAATTATATCTAAAAAACGAAAAAAATGGCATCTCTAATTCCCCAGATTTCAAGAAAAAGTATAAAAATATATAGCGCCCACTAGTCCAAAGCCATGAAAACAATAAACAACGATTACAATCAATAATTATGAAAAGAAAATCCATTTTTATGACAAATTCATCATTTTTGAATGAAGGCTAACTTATTGGCTTCAATTTGATAGGTCGATCATTCAAATCGGTTCTGTGGTTCAAAAGTAATACATTTTTGAACAATGTCATTTTTGGGAAATAGTGGAAAAAATATTCAGACAACCCTAAAATAGAAATGGGCACCTCAATAAAAAACTAAAAAAAATACGGGTATAATGTTTTGCGATAGAGAACAAAATTACCACTTTTGACCAAAATCTGAGAACCACTATATTGGGTTGGCATGGAATGGTTGTATAGATATATATTTTTTATTTCTATTTTGTAAATTTTCTCATTATTTTTTCCATTTTCCTAAAATCTATAATTGTATTGTATTGAATGCTCGTGAAAAGTGCCCCCAAACCATATCACCAGCACTACCTATATGTTTCACTATGAGAGCTATGAAAACGTAGTTTTCCTTTTTTTTCACTCAATTCACTCAACCCACCATACTTAATTGGATTGGAAATGAAAAGTTGAGAAAATAATGCATAATTACAGAAAGTAAAATTTTTAAAATTAAAATAAGTTTTTTGGTATTCCGAAATTTTGGAATTTTTTATTTTTAGATACATAAGAACATGATTTTCATTTAAATGTACCTGTTTTGATGTGTTTCTTTTTCAAAATTTTAGAGCGTTATGCGGTACATGTTTTTAATAATTTGAAATTTTGAAATTATATAATTAGGTTTTGAAACACAGCATTGTTTTGAAATGTGTTCGTACGTGTTTTTCTATATTTAAGTTTTTTCTCATAATGTATCGAGGATTTAACTTACTATTTTAAGGAAATACCTGAATAGTGCTATGAAAAATGTTTCGATGACTGTTTTTTTTTATGAAAAAGTATATTGATTCAGAAGGGTCATATTTGGAAGGCGATAATACAATAAATTTTCACGAAGATAATTTTCGTGATAAATAAAGCATTTTCTTTCAAAACGTAAATTGCCGATATAAATTCAACAGAATAAAGGGTGTGTCACATCAAATTGCATCAGGAAAAAACGCTGTAGAAATTTAATTTTTAGGAATTATATCTTCAGCTTTCGCTTATAATCAGATAAGATTGTATAGATCACGTTGGCCATGATTCACTGTCAATTTATCGTAAATTTGGAAAAATGTCGTCGAACGAAAAAGAGCGTCGTGAATTAATCCTGCGCACTCAGTTCGAGAATCCGGAGTTGTTACATCGAGATATCGGTAAGATGCTGGGAATCGTCCAATCCACGGTCAGCAGAGTACTAAAACGATACTTCGAGAACCTAACCATCGACCGGAAGGTGCAGAACGGCAAAAATGGATGCTCCGTCAGTGAAAAAGATCACAAGCGCGTAGTTAAGCAGTTTAGACGTGATCCGAGAAGTTCGGTCCGGGATGTCGCCAATAAGCTGAATTTGTCAAGTTCATTCGTCCAGCGGACCAAGCAGCGGGAGGGCCTGCGTACATACATGGTTCAGAAGGCTCCTAACTGGGACTAAATGCTAAACATGGTGGGGAAGACGCGAGCCCGGAAGCTGTACACCGAAATGCTGACGAAGCCGCATTGCCTGGTAATGGACGACGAAACCTACGTCAAAGCGGACTTTCGTCAGCTGTCGGGCCTGTTGTTCTTCTCCGCAGAGGACAAATTCAGCGTTCCGGAGGAGTTTCGCAAGCAGAAACTATCCAAGTTTGCCAAAAAGTACATGGTGTGGCAAGCGATCTGCTCTTGCGGAAAGCGGAGCGCCCCCTTCGTGATGACCGGCACGGTAAACGGGCAGGTTTACCTCAAGGAGTGCCTACAGAAGCGCTTACTACCACTATTGAAGCAGCACGAGGGCCCGACCATCTTCTGGTCGGATCTCGCTTCGTGCCACTATTCAAAGGACGTGTTGGAGTGGTACGAAGCCAACGGGGTCACCTTCGTGCCAAAGGAAATGAACCCGCCCAACGCGCCGGAGCTTCGCCTAATAGAGAAATATTGGGCGATTATGAAGCAGGCCCTCCGGAAGAACCCAAAAGTTGTCAAATCGGAGGCGGACTTCAATGGATTTCTTTTCAAAAAAAACTACAACCTGACGTTGTACAGAACCTTATGGACGGGTGAAAGAGGAAGGTGCGAGCATACGGGCTTGGGCTCGAATGAATAAAAAGAAAATGCCAAAAGTTGTTTAATAGTTTTTATTTTACTGTCTAAAGTTTTCAATATGATCGGTCTACTGGGCGAATTTCTACAGCGTTTTTTCCGTGATGCAATTTGATGTGACACACCCTTTATATAACATATTTAGTGAATATAGAGCTGTGAAATCAAAACTCGAAAAAATAGAATATTTCCAATTGTGATAGTAGAGCGTTGAAAATTGTGTGACAATCAACATACGGATGTAATAAAAATTGTAAGAAATACTTTATTGATTTCCACAATCTGACCAAAAAAGTCAGTGATAGGGGGTATCCACTTGGAGTCAAGTCCGGACTGCATGATATTTTTCCAACAAAGCTTCCGCGTCTTTGCCTAAAGACTGAGGAGAAGTAACAACAACTTGCAGTAAATCAACTATTCAACAACAAAAAATCATAATTTCACCGTCTGCATTTTTTTTTATTTTCATGAAACCGATGATTAATAAAATTCATAAGACTAAATATATCAACATTCGATCTATTTATAGAATTATCCGAAAAAAATCGAAAGAAAATTAATTTTAGATAGTACTTTTATTATAGTAAGATGCACTTTGAGTATTTTTTCTATATTTTCCTTTCCAAGCTATTGAGAATGTCGTGGAAAAAATAAAATGCTACGTTTTTAGCCAAAGGATTAATAGTGTACCATATAGGGATTCAGAGAAATAATCTATTTTTCTTATTTACAACCATACTTTACATAACGAATACATGAATACAATACAATAACAGATTTGAAGAAAATAAAAAAAAAATATCAAAAAATTATTAAAAAATTATTAGATAGTTTCGTACCGCGTAGTTCTCAAAATATTCTGAAGAAAGATCACCAATATCACAAAATACATACACAAACAAATAAACATACATATTTAAATTTAAGTTTAACCCGTAAGAGATCTCAAAATTAAAAAAAAAAAATCAAAATTTAGAAACATATTTTTTTCTGTGCCCACAACACTGGTAAAATTCTCAAAAAAATCGCATATCTATATAGATTTGGAGAATCGATCCGATAACGGTGTTTTTTTTTCACGCAGATTTATATTGTGCTTTTTTCATCAGCGCTTGCGAGTGAAGCGAGCTCAATTAAAAGTGGTGCACGATCGAGACGCTGAGGATCCAGTTCAGATCAACACACATTCATCACACGCTACACAGCAGCGGCAAGTAGAAGTTTATTTTTCTATTGTTCCATATATCATTCCTTCAACCTCCTGTGTACGATTTACACCATTGTCCAACATTGTATTTACCAAATCGGCAAGCGTTGGCATTAGGGGTGTACATTTTTTTTACATTACCGTTGAACTTTTGTTGAAACTTTTTTTCATTTTTGAATTTTACAATAAAACAATACAATAAAAAATTGAAATAAATATAATTTATATATACCTTGAATACAAATATAATTTATTTACTCATTTATTTTTTTCTATTTTTTATTATTATTCTACACTGTTCACATCGAACAGGTGACTAATTCATTATTATGGCTGAGGGTGGGGAGGATCCCCCATCCACGTCATTGAATGTTTCTGATGCTGACCCACCTCCTGAAGAGCAGGAGGATGAAGCAGACGTTGAGGAGGAAAATTCTGTGTATGAAGTAGAAAGTTCTGAAGATGAGGAAATTGATGAAAAACATGATTTTCGTCTAAAGGAATACCCGGAGGGATTCAAAGGTCCATTCATTGTATACTTTAGACGAAAATCAAAACCTCTTAATGTCATTCGTATCTCAAAAGAACTAACGCAGAAATTTTCCAAAGTTACTGAAATTACTCGGATGGGGCCAGACAAATTACGAGTTGTCGTCTCTTGCAGGACCCAAGCGAATGCAATAACGCACTGTGATCTCTTTGCGATTGAGTATCGCGTATACGTACCCTGTTGCAACGTTGAAATAGACGGTGTAATAAACGAAAAGGGTTTGACTCGAAAAGAGATACTCGATGGTGTCGGTCGCTTCAAGAATTCCTCACTTAAAAGTGTGAAGATTCTTGAATGCGATCGACTGAAGTCTGTGTCACTTAAAAATGACAAACGAGTTCTCAATCGGACAAACTCTTTTCGAGTGACATTTGAGGGTTCCGCTCTTCCAAACTACGTTGCAATAGGTGCACTTCGTTTACCTGTTCGGTTGTTTGTACCCCGAGTAATGAAATGCAACAAATGTATGCAACTCGGTCACACGGCCGCCTATTGTTGCAATAAACAACGTTGCGCAGATTGTGGAGAGAGTCATGATGGGACTTCTTGCGCAAAAGAGCGCAAGTGTCTTCATTGCGACGGGGCCCCCCATGATATTTCTCAATGCCCGGTGTACATACAACGAGGGGAAAAAATCAAGCGTTCCTTAAAGGAACGTTCCAAGCGGACTTATGCAGAAATGCTTAAGAGTTCCGCCTCAACGACTCAGGACAATCCCTACTCCATTCTGCAGAATGACGAGCCTGTTGCAGACGCTCCCAATGCAGGAAGTTCCGGTACATCGCAGGGTGCCATTAGGAAAAGAAAAATTACTTCTTTTCCATCACTCCCCAGAAAGAAGACCGAAACTTCCCGAGTTGGAATGAAACCTCGTATCGAACGTGCTGAGAATAAACCGAAGCAAGTACCTCCTGGTTTAAGCGGTTCTTCTACGCACCAGGGGTCCTCAGCACTGCCCGGAGCAGAGCCCAACACGTCTGTTCCTTTTTCGCGGTCGAGGCAACAGCCACAATCTGGTTTGCTTGCGCTTTCTGACCTGGTGGACAACATTTTAAATGCTCTAAATATAAATGACCCTCTTAAAAGCATAGTATTATGTTTGCTCCCGATTGTGAGAACATTTTTGAAAGAAAAATGTGGTTTTTAGCAGCGTTCATTTCCCTCGATGCCTGATTCAGTGCAAGAGGTCAAGGATTTGACCACTGTAATACAGTGGAATTGCAGAAGCATCATCCCTAAACTAGATCAATTTAAATTTTTAATTCATAGTTCTAACTGTGATGTATTTTCCCTCTGTGAAACATGGCTTTCTTCAGCCGACGAACTGAATTTCCACGATTTCAACATTATTCGCCTCGATCGAAATGACTCGTTTGGTGGCGTACTATTGGGGATCAAAAAATGTCACTCCTTCTATAGAGTCACTCCCCCATCGATGACAGGCATTGAAGTTGTCGCTTGCCAGACACAAATCAATGGCAAAGACCTCTGCATTGCCTCGATATATATTCCTCCAAGAACCATGGTCGGCCGCCATCAGTTTTTTGATTTCATCGCGGCATTGCCGGAGCCGCGGCTAATCTTAGGTGACCTCAACTCCCATGGAACAGCATGGGGTTCACTCTACGATGACAACCGTGCCACTTTGATTTATGATCTGTGTGACAACTTCAAATTGACAGTTTTGAATACTGGGGAAGCAACTAGAATAGCCAACCTTCCTGCACGGGCAAGCATGCTAGACATATCACTTTGCTCTTCTTCGTTATCCCTGGATTGCACGTGGCAGGTAATCCAAGATCCCCACGGTAGTGACCACCTGCCAATAATTTTATCGATCGCCAATGAATCAGGTTCTCGTGAGTCAGTCGATATTGCGTATGACCTCACGAAAAATATTGACTGGAGAAAATTTGCAGAAACAATATCTGAAGCACTTGTTTCAATGCATGAACTTCCTCCACTCGAAGAGTATAACTTTATATCGAGTTTGATTTACGATAGCGCACTTCAAGCTCAAAAGAAACGTGTTCCTGCTACCACTTTCCGACGTCGTCCTCCATCACTTTGGTGGGACAAGGAGTGTTCAAAGGTCTACCTTGAAAAATCATCCGCTTTCAAAAAATTCCGGAAAACTGGACTAGTGGAATGGTTTAGAAAGCACCAAGCTCTAGAAGCCAAACTAAAAGGTCTGATTAAAGCAAAATAGCGTGGATATTGGCGAAAGTTCGTCAATGGATTGTCAAGGGAGACCGCTATGAGCACTCTTTGGAATACGGCTAGGAGAATGCGTGGCTGGAACCATACAAATGAAAGTGAGGAATACTCTGACCGTTGGATTTTCAAATTTGCAAGAAAGGTTTGTCCCGATTCCGTTCCTGCACAAAGCGTCGTACGCGACATTCCGCTCCAATGCGACTATGAGAATTTTTCGATGGTGGAATTCTCAATTGCCCTCCTCTCATGTAACAATTCAGCTCCGGGGTCGGACAAGATTAAATTCAACTTGCTGAAGAATCTTCCCGACTTGGCGAAACAGCGTTTGCTGAACTTGTTCAACAAGTTTCTGGAGCTGAATATTGTCCCACATGACTGGAGGCAAGTGAGAGTGATAGCCATACGAAAACCCAACAAGTCGGCTATCGATCACAACTCGTATAGGCCGATTGCAATGTTATCCTGTATTCGTAAATTGTTAGAGAAAATGATTCTACTTCGTTTGGACAAGTGGGTTGAAGCAAACAATTTGCTGTCAAATACGCAGTTTGGCTTCCGCCGAGGTAAAGGGACAAATGATTGTCTCGCGCTGCTATCTTCTGAAATCCAAATCGCATTTGCTCGCAAAGAACAAATGGCTTCCGTTTTTCTCGATATCAAAGGGGCATTTGATTCAGTTTCCATGGAAATTCTCTCAGAGAAACTTCATAATCGTGGACTTTCACCAATTCTGAATAATTTCCTGTACAATTTACTGTCAGAAAAGCACATGTTTTTCAATCATGGCAGCTTGAAATCTTCTCGATACAGTTTTATGGGCCTACCACAAGGCTCCTGCCTAAGCCCCCTCTTGTACAGTTTTTACGTCAATGATATAGATGATTGTCTAACTAGAGACTGCACGCTGAGACAACTTGCAGACGATGGAGTTATTTCCATCACGGGTACTAATCCCGCCGTTCTGCAAAAATCCTTGCAAGATACCCTGAACAATCTGTTCACGTGGGCTCTCAAGCTGGGTATCGAATTCTCTACGGAGAAAACTGAAATGGTCGTATTTTCTAGAAAGCACGAACCCGCCCAATTCCAGCTTCACCTATCCTGCAAAACGATCAAGCACTCGATGTTTTTCAAATACCTTGGAGTATATTTTGACTCTAAATGTACCTGGGGAATACACATTGCGTATTTGAAACAGAAATGCCAGCAAAGAATCAATTTTCTCCAAACAATAACCGGAACATGGTGGGGTGCCCATCCATTCAGTTATACAAAACAACGATATTATCAGTGTTAGAATATGGCAGTTTTTGCTTCCGATCAGCTGCCAAGATTCATATTCTCAAGCTGGAGAGAATACAATATCGTTGCTTGCGTATAGCAATGGGGTGTTTGCATTCGACACATACGATGAGTCTCGAAGTTTTGGCAGGAGTACCCCCGCTTACTCTTCGGTTCACAGAATTATCCTACAGATTTCTCATCCGTTGCAAGATCATGAATCCATTGGTGATTGATAACTTCGAAAATCTACTCCAACTGACTCCTCAGTCAAGTTTTATGTCTTTATACCATGAGTACCTTACCCACGACGTGCACCCTCCACCAGGCATCACCAACCAAGTTTGCTTCCCATACTTTTGCAATTCCTCTGTCATTTTTGATCTGTTCATGCGACAAAAAATCCATGGAATCCCAGATCATCTACGCTCAGATTCTATTCCGCCGATATTTTCGGCAGAATATGGGGGCATAGTTAGATCTGATAAAATGTTCTTTACTGACGGTTCATTCATAAACGGGTCCACTGGCTTTGGCATCTTCAATGAAAATTCCAGTGCCTCTTTCAAACTCAAAGATCCTTGTTCCGTGTATTTTGCAGAAATGGGTGCGATATACTACGCACTGGGGATCATTGAAACATTGCCCATCGACCACTATTTTATTTTTTCAGACAGTCTCGGCTCAATAGAGGCAATCCGCTCAATGAAGGTTGATAAACGCTCATCTTATTTCCTAACAAGAATAAGACAACTATTGAGTGTTTTGGTCGAAAAATTATTCAAGATTACCTTAGCATGGGTTCCCTCTCATTGCTCGATTCCGGGGAATGAGAAAGCGGACTCGCTAGCTAAGGTGGGCGCTTTAGAAGGCACTCTTTTTGAAAGGCGAATTGCTTATAATGAATTTTTCCACATTCCTCGTCAGTATACGCTCGTAAGTTGGCAGCGTATGTGGAGTGGAGATGAGTTCGGTCGTTGGTTACACACGATTATCCCTAAGGTCTCAACGAGGGCATGGTTCAAGGGATTGAATGTAGGTCTTGATTTCATTCGCGTGATATCTCGGCTTATGTCCAATCACTACAACCTAAACGCGCATCTCTATCGCATTGGGCTCGCAGCAAACAATCTTTGTGATTGTGGCGATGGCTACCACGACATCGAGCATGTTGTCTGGTCGTGTATCCGGTTCCATGCTGCTCGCTCTCAGCTCTCTAGAGCACTAAGAGCACAAGGCAGACAATCGGATATCCCCGTCCGGGATATCTTAGGTAGCCGTGATCCTGATCTTCTGCTTCATCTATACCTGTTCCTCAGAAACGCCGATGTCAACGTTTAATGATGTTTCCTTCGTTGTGTCCCAGTTTCATATCCCTCCTATCCGATTGATAAACTTTTACTTAGTCGCGGCAATACATACACACACTCTTTACAGACACACAGGCCAAAGGTTGTGCAGTCCACTGATCATTCAACAAGAGCCAAAGGTTGTACCGCTCATGACAACTCTACACGAACTGATGATTGCGCCGGCTAGTGACCATTCTATCCTGGATTCCTCGAGTCGAGAAGACGCACCACGCTAGATATGGGGTACAGACTAGGGGGGCGTTGCTGATTAATGGTCAGCTGCATCCCAATAGGAAGTATCCCGTGTCGGGCACACGTACAGAGCATTGGAGACAGCAACATCCCAATTACGAAAACACTTGTAATACTAACCTCGAGCCAACCGTGAGTAATCGGCTATCGAGAATGGTAATATTCCCAACTAATGTTGGAAATCTGACTTTTGATGATGGAATCGTCTCATTCTCATCGCTGAAATGTTGATTGGTGTTATTGGTCTGGTAAATTTATTACACGACCGTTTGCCAATTAACAAGCGCTGAACTGACTGGTTTCTAATGGGATTATCTAGCCAGTATGGATTAATCCTATCAGCATCTATAAATATCGATACACAGTAAGTCTAGAATGTTCCCAACTTACAGCTCGGATTCGACCTGGAATGGAACTCAACACCCCGCAGGGCGGTTCAAATTGGCCCCGGTGACCTCTAGTTGTTTATGGCCGGTCTCACAATTGCTGGGCCAATAAACGCATTATTTTCGTTAATACTTTTGTCTTCAACGTCTTAAACCAGTTGATATTGCTGTCGGATAACAGCAATATTTGCCTTAGCAGACTAAAGCTCGAAACTGAGCTCACACTCACAGAGGCGCAGTTGGGCTTCCGAGAGGGAAACAGGACCGATTGGAAGTGGGAAATAGAGAAGAGGGGCCCCGAAGCCGAAATTGTTGAAATTTGAACAGTTTTCCACAGCAGCCAGAGTTTTGCCATTTCCAAAACTTTACGACATGCCCGTAAAGTGATCAGGTGATGATGGGTACAGAATTCAACGTATAATTAGACGTTTATAAAATCGTAATAAAGGTGTAAAGCTGCGGTTGCGTGCTTCGGTTGAGAGGAGATGGTGTCGTTTTACACACGACTATATGAGGGGGACTGTTAGTATTTTATTGGTCGAACGTGACTGCAAGTTTCTCATTCCTGGTTTTTGGGTATGCGGTGTGACTGATGTGTCAGTAGGCGCGGGCCGTTAATTATGATGGCACTATTGTGAAATTATTGCGGTTGTTCCGTTTTTGGTGGCGTTCTGAGGTGTGCCTCAAAATTTATGATGGCCAATATTATCGAGAGCTCTTTAACCGCAATTTGTAGTTAAAGATTTTATAGAATCAATATATGGTAGCGATAAAATGATTAAGTATCAATATTGATCTTTGAAGGAGTCTTTCTCTTCTCATTATCTCTTCCGAAAATGATTGGAAAATAAAATAATCTAGATCAATATCCATAATTGACTTGCAATATAAGAATTCTTCATGCCACCTGATAGTTATTCCGTGAAAAAAATGGAGTGATACAATAGTATATATTGTTTATTTTTTTTAATTCCGATCAAAATTGAAATAATAGATGTAGATAGCATTACCGCAGTTATATCTATAATCCAACTATTCATTGTAAGTATAACATGAAATACACACGACAAAAAATACAAAAACAAACCGAAAACGAAACTTTTGTACGGTTTTAGAAAGGTGTAACTTAGTTATAAACGAATGGATGAGAATTAGATTACCTATAATTTATAAAAATTTGACATTTAACATTTACATTCAAAAAATAACATGTAGTCAAAAAAATCCCGTTAGCCTAAACAATAAGTTTTCATATTAATCCTAAAACATTCTCGTAGCTTAAAACAACAGAGATATTTCAATTGAATAAAAAGTTACCCTTCCGTATTTGATTATGAATATTTCAATCGACATCATGATTTCAATACGAAATACAATTCAAGATTTGGCTTCGATTTCAAGCCTGTTACAGTAGTGTAGCATTGCGACTTCTTTCACCAAAATATTCAATTTTGTATCATATTTGAGATCTTCCATAAACGTACACTCTAATTGTATGCTCTTTAGAATGCGAATACTTGCAAAAAAGGTTGTGAAAAACCGCCCTGAATAACCCGGCGAAATGATTAGTGGCCGCAAAAAAACGGAACCACACGTGAGAGCCTTCCCTCGCCTTCCCTCGCATCCGACGGAATAAAAGAGCATAAATATTGCCACCTACACAGTTGATTGGACATGACAGATTACACATGAGAGATTTAAAATATCTCCATACTCACGAAAACCGCATTCAAATGTCAAATAATGTGTCAATTTATTTTTTTCCCTCATATATTTTAATTTTCGCCTTCCTTTCCCGGCATTGCAACATCGCTCTTAAATCAGCCACTTCTGCCGGTGGCCAACCAAAGGCACCAATGCACAGGTATCACACATAGTCCAAAGGATTGTGTGCATATATCTCGGCCTCTCTCTCCCTCATTCATTCCCTGGCCCACAACCAACCAACTTTTTTCCTCTGCTTAATTCTGTGGCTTCGCACAGGACGCGTCCCGTTGCGCTCGGCGACCCATCTCGTGCTGGTTCTGCCTGGCCAAAGTGCTGATTTCGTTTTGAGGTTTTAATATCAAACCGAAGCGGGACGCTGCGTACCTCGAAAGCGAACTGCAGAGCGAGTCGAACCAACATTAAGCGGACAAATAAGTGACACGGAAGAATTTAAAGCTCACTAGCACCCAAAAATTCCACGGAACCCACCGTCGGGTCGGGTTCCTCTCCTATCGATGCCCAGCATCCCCTCGGGGTGGTGGAAGCATGCCGAGATTCTCGAAAAAAATTGTTTTTTCTCTGGTCGAACCATTTACGGGGATTGTGTGTTTGCAGTGGTTTTTATTGCTACCCTATATTTCCTCCATTAGGACCCGAATGGTTCGATACTGATCTAGGAAGAGGCAAAAATTTATGAATTTATGGGCTCCCTGCAAACGGTACAATTCTGCCTTGCATTTATGGTTCGAACGATTAGTGCGAGGTTGTATGCATATTTGAGACTTTATGATTGCTAAATCGGTGCCTTTTCGAGGGAAAAAAAGTGTTTGATGAGCAATCTCGGAACGATTGTAAACCTTGGGTGACCGAGCGGTTATGATTTTTAGTAGCTATTGATGGGTTTATTTGTTGAATTTCACCCTGGTTAATCATTTATAAATCTTTACGATGATCGAACGACAATGATACAATAATTTGAAGCGAACATCGATTTCCCCTTGTTTTTTTTTATGCCATATGTCTCAAAATTGCATGGAACGTTGAGATCTAATGTCATCTCGATTTTTTTTTGTCAAAAATCACTTAATTTTTTTTTTGAATACGAAACGAAAAGTATGGTTTTGGGTGCCAATAAAAATAGTTATTTAGATTTTTCATTCGGAACTTGCTACGAAATGTTGATTATCACGATAATATACTCTCTCATTGGACTTGATTTGCTGGTGTCGCAGACGTTAAAATTGGAGTTTTTTGAAAACCGAAAAATCATCGGAAATAGGGGTTTTTAATTTATTTATTTTTTTGGTGTCAAATGTATTAAAATTACATGACACGTTGAGATCTACAGTTATCTAGTTTTTTTTTTGTAAAAAATCGATTTTTCAGGCGGAATAACGACCAAGTGCCAAAAAACATTTTTTTGACAAAAAAAAACTCGAGATAACTGTAAATCTCGACGAGTAATGCAATTTAAAGACATTTGGCATAATTTTTTTTTTGAATACCTCGATTTTCGGTGATTTTTCGTTTTTCAAAAAAACTCAAATTTAAACGTCTATGGCATGAGTAAATGAAGCCCAATGAGCTAATATTTCGCATAGGGTATATTATCGTGCAAATCAACACTCCGTAGCAAGTTCTGAATGAAAAATCGAGATAACTATTTTTATTGGTACCCAAAACCATACTTTTCGTTCCGACAAAAAACAAAAATTAAGTCCCAGAGTGCCGATTTTTGACAAAAAAAAAATAATTCGAGATGACACTAGATCTCGACGTTTCTTGCAATTTTAAGACATTTGGCAAAATAAATTTTTATTTGATTTGTCCGTGGTTCATATCACAGCGTCACCTTTACTTATTCAGAATCTGTTCAATTCTATTTCATATAACCAGAGGGACTACTGGAATCTATAATCTAGAAATCTAGAAATTAATATAGAATCGTGTACGCCGTGGCATAACTATTTTTTGTACCTCCACATTTCACCATTCCCTTAAGGGCAATTTCAACGTTGGATTTCGTATAAAAAAAGTAAGAGTATTGAAGATATAAACATTAGAAATGATTGAAATCGGCTCAGTTTTGACAGGAATACTGCCGTTCTACGCATAGTTGTCCCATGTTCCGAAATCAGCAACTGAGAACCTATACAATAAAACAATCTGGTTTCATGGCTTGAAGCAGTCTCTGACTGCATACCATAATCTTATTTGGCTGATCGTTGAAAATATATTTATGCCTTTAATCTGGCTTTTGCAACATAAGCGTAATCTGATGAAAGTAGAATGCAGGTTAACCCTTCTTTGCATAATGGTGGGAATTTTCATCATAACATTGAATGCCCAATAATTACATAAAAGAACAAGTTCGTTTCAAGCTGATCATATCTGGAAATTGAATTATTTCATCAATGAAGTAAAAAATATACAAAGAAAGGTTAAGAAATTCTTGATTGTTTACTATTATTAGTTTCTTATTATTATTTCTAACTAAACACCGACCAAATGATTAATATATTAGGAGAATTATCAAGATAGGATTGTATTGGTCAACTGTGGACGATAGAACTCTATTTTTGCAACTGTTTGGTCTCGGGGTCTTCGTAGCTACTAAGCGAACGATCATGAGCTCATAACTCAGCCCTCTCAACTGGCCATCTTTGCATGTTATTCTAGCTACCACGTCCACGCCTCAATCATCATGCCACGGTAATCCCAGTCCCTTACCGCTCACATTACGGTCTGCTGCATCGGTAATTAGTACTATTAATAACACAAAAATGGAAGCCTCATATCAACAGTCCCGCTGTGTATGGTTCAACTGTGAAAAGTCGAACAATAGGAACATTTTCACACCGAAAAAAGGCGACATGTGTATCGAAAGAATAGGAAAACTTTTACGCTCAAATGGCTACTGTGTAGTAGATAAAAATGTGTATCGATAAGATAGGAATACTCTTACGCCTGTTACTCTGTTGGAAGATATAGCTTTTATATTAATTTTTCTGAGTGATGGCTTTACGTTTTCCTCCGAGACATTGACGTAGGACTCAGCAGTCTTCTTTACATCGATCTTGACGAGATTGTCCACCCTATTCCAAGAAAAACAACCCCTCACAAGAAACGATTCTCCACCGTGTTTAACTGTTGCTTGAGTAGGCTGGATAGCTCAGACTTCAGACTGTCATTTCTTTGTGTGTCAGAGGATTTTCTTCATTTCAAAATAAATTATGCAAAATGCATACTCTAGTTGCAAATCATGACTATGTACCAAAATTGTATAAAAATGTCAAAATAATGATAATCTTACACAGTTGCATGTTAACCCTTTGCGGTCTTAAAGGGTGAACACGAAATTATTGCGACACATTCAACAGGACATAACTTTTTTACCATTGGGTAAACATCAACCAAATTTTGCACACTTTCTCATTGATGTGTATTGTCTACATGCTGTCAAACTCGAAGTCGTGTTTTCCGATTCAACGAAAATTGAGGTGAACCAACGCGAGTCGAGAGAACAAATTCTTTCCAAACACCTGGAATTTTCTGACCTGTCGCACCGGCAGTTGGGAAAAATGTTGAACATTCACCATTCAACCGTCTCCAGAGTGTTGAAGCGGTTCCAGGAGCGGTTGACGTTGGAACACCGCAAAGGAGCTGGAAGAAAACCGGGACCGGAGAACAAAAAGACGGAGGGAAAGGTGAAGCGGATGATTAAAGCAAATCCCAACGTCTCAAGCCGTGATTTGGCTAAAAAGATCGGCATGTCGCAGATCTACGTCCAGATTGAAAGAAGAGAGCTGGACTGCATACATACAAGGTACAGAACTTCCCAAACCGTGATGAGCGGCAACAATCGACGGCTAAAACTCGGGCACGGAAGCTCTACGAGAAGATGCTGACAAAATATGGCTGCTGTGTAATGGACGACGAAACGTATATACAGGGTTTTCCATTTCGGGCTTCCGAAAGCATACAGCCCTGCGCTGACAACCGTTTGACATAGCTGTTAACCAAAGCATCCGATCGTTAGTTGAATGTCTGCCATTTTACAATATGGATCGTTTTAGCATCGCACAACGTGTTAATTTTGTTAAATTATACATTAAAAATGATGAAAAACCGGAAAATGTTTTTCCAGCATTACGGACGGATTTTGGTCGTCATGGACGGCCTACAGAGCACACAATCGCTAATGTAGTGCGTAAATTCGAACAAACTGGATCCGTAGCGGATATTGTGAAACCTGTGCATCATCGTAATGTGCGTTCGGCCGAAAATATTGCTGCTGTTGCTGCCAGTGTGGAGGATGACCCGAATGTTTCGATTCCACGGCGTGCTCAGCAATTGGGCTTGTCAAACACATCATTGTGGCGAATTTTGCATTTGGACTTGCAGCTACATCCATACAAAGTCCAACTGGTACAAAAATTAAAGCGTGGTGACCATGGAATGCGTCGGGCATACGTCGATTGGGTGAACGAACAACAGCAGCAAAATGCTGAATTTTCGCATCAAATTTTCTTCAGCGATGAGGCACATTTCGAGCTCGGTGGCTATGTGAACACCCAAAATTTCCGTATATGGGGCTCAGAAAATCCACACGTGATTGTTGAGAGGCCATTGCATCCGCCAAAAGTCACTGTTTGGTGCGCATTATGGTCTGGTGGAGTCATCGGGCCGTATTTCTTTGAAAATGAGGACGGCGAGACGGTAACTGTGAATGGTGAGCGCTATGGCCGCATGTTAACCGATTTTTTTTGCCACAAATTGAAGATATGAATACGGATGACATGTGGTTTCAGCAGGACGGCGCCACGTGCCACACAACACGACCGAACATGGCCATATTGCGAACGAAATTTGAGGGACGCATAATTTCGCGTTTTGGTGATGCCAATTGGCCGTCCAGATCATGCGATTTGAACCCGCTAGACTTTTTTTTGTGGGGTTATGCGAAAGACCGTGTTTATGCCAACTCTCCGCAAACTCTTGAACATTTGAAAGACAACATTCGTGAAGTTATGACCGAGATACCGCCCCATATGTGCCGAAAAGTCATCGAAAATTATCTGTTCCGGATCAAGGTGTGCGAGGAAGCCCTAGGTGGACATTTGAATATTGTTGTATTTCACACATAATGGCATAAACCAAACTTTAATTTGAAATAAAAGTTTCATCGAAATTCGAATTCTAAGTGTGTTTTATTTCAATTTGCTTTCGGAATTTAAAGTTGGAAAACCCTGTAAAAGCCGATTTTAAGCAAATTCCGGGGTTGGAGTTTTTCACCGGCAAGAGCAAGTTCGAGGTGGACGACAAATTTAAGAAGAAGAAAATGTCGAAGCTCGCCTCCAAATATCTCGTTTGGCAGGCCATCTGCTCTTGCGGACTGAGGAGTAAGCCTTTCGTGACAAAGGGCACAGTAAATAGCGAGATCTACAAATCTGAGTGCCTCGAGAAGCGCCTTTTGTCGTTCTTGCAGCAGCACGACGAAGCTCCGCTATTTTGGCCAGATTTGGCATCATGCCACTATTCTAAAAGTGTCCTGGAGTGGTATGAGGCCAATTCTGTCCATTTTGTTCCAAAGGACATGAACCCGCCAAACTATCCGGAGCTGCGCCCGGTGGAGCAGTACTGGGCAATAATGAAGCGGGAACTTCGGAAGAGCAAGAAGACAGTCAAAGATGAGAAGCACATGTTAAGAAAATGGAAAAAAAAAACTGAGAAACTGGTACCGGATGGCGAAAATGCGTTCAATTTTACACTCAAGGCTCCATCGATTAACTTTTCTTTTGATTTTTGAAGTAAATATATGTATAAAACTACCCTAAAATTTTGGTTTGATTCTAAACATTATAAGAAAATTGGCATGACATTTTCGGTGTCGCAATAATTTCGTGTTCGCCCTTTATTCAATTTGTACATGGGTGCCATACTGGTCGGAATTATTTTTACTCTAAAGAGCAGTAATGCATAATTTGTATGATAGTGAAAGATAAACAAGATTTTTTCAATTCGTTGTGAACTTTAGATGTGTATCTGTTGAATAATGTGTTTTAACATGCTGTTTTTATATAAAAAAATATATTCTAAAATTCTCGTTCGTGTGCCATCTTTCGCAACAGTCCCTCAAAATAAGGTCCTGGTTTTTGACTAAAGTTCTGCACCGTATAAAAGGTATGGTGGCTGAGAACAGACATACGAACGCGAAGATTTAATTTTTCTCTTGCATTACTTTTTCCAAAAATTTACACTTTCGCGAAGAATTGAAATTTGAGCAATTTAAAAAAAAATTATACATTACGTGTCACTTCTTTACAAAATCAACAACAAATTTCGCACGAATTATAAGAAGTTTATAATTCGTAGACCATCCTTAGTTTCCAATCAATCCAAACAACGTATTCGGCCAAGCTACGGCATGTGGAAATTTGAATCTCGCCCCACGCAGAGGTAGCTGCTCGTTTAAGCTCAATAAAACTCGCATACTGCCTATTCTTCGGCAGTTCTATTCTTCATGCGACTAATCTACACATGTTTTCGATCGGGATGAGAACTGGTAAAAAAGCATGGGAGTCCAGAATCGAAGCCCCAGTCCTATGAACTAAAAAAAACGTAAAGGACTTCCGACTTAAATGAATGATGCTTTAACACAGTGGTTTCGATGCGAAAACGGCAGAAAATTAGTCAAGAATACTTCCTTGAACTCCGATTGACATTCTTGGTTTTAAAGAGGCTTTAAACTTTTCAGTTCATTCGCCTCTAAATCCTTGAACTCCTAATTTCGTATTCGCGTGAGTGGAAAAAAGTCCCTTCTGACAAATAAAATCTAACATTAAATAAATTTGAAATGGGATAAGAGTGCAATCGAGGTGTTTACTTGGTAATTTTTAATTTAAAAAAATATTCAGGAATGTCCACGTGGACAACAGGCGGAGGGGGTCTGGTCAATGTCCACGCTTGTCCACGAAAGGGAAGGGGGGAGTCTGAAATAGTGTTTTTTGTCACCACGTGGTATGTAGACAGCCCCTAAGCTTATCTAGACTGGCAATATTAACAGAAAGAGCTTCTGTTGAGAAGAGCGCAAAACGGAGATAAGTGTGTGTATATTTAGTTGCTTCAAGCCAGCGATATATGGATATTGAACGGATATGAACTGACGCTATGGTGGAGCAGGTGTTTAAGTTGTGCACCAAAAAATATTTGGGGAATACCAAGTTATTCAATAAGTTATATTAAGTTATAAATTTATTTGGACTCGCGTGCCATTCGCAAAACTGCTTTCAACTAGTATTGCATTTGCGCTAATCTTGATCATAATGAAGCAGTGCT